>NW_027186315.1:5047570-5146231 GCF_028583685.1 Petaurus breviceps papuanus | reverse complement strand
GATAGATAGATAGATAGATAGATAGATAGATAGATAGATAGATAGATGGATAGATGGATGGATATTTGAAGAATGAAAATGGGATTGTTCATACCTGCCTTCTGTAGCTCTTATGTAAGAACAATCTGTAATGAACTAAAACAGCCACAGAGCTACTTATATTTGAATCTTGCTATGACAGAAAATAAAATAAAGCACACTCCTCAGTTTTCTTTTCACCACAGTCATTCAAAAACAATTATGAACATGAACTGAATGGGTTCATTAGGGTGGAACTACAGAAAATTTCTTGTTTCCTGTTCTTTTTTACTTGCTTTTAAAAGGCTTTGATTTTTTTTCTATTTATTTGATACAGCTGTGATGAAGCAAAGCAAAACAATAAAATGCCATTACTGAAGGAAAAAGCAAAAATAGAAAATTAAAATAAAAATTTGATGCAAATTGAATGTTTGATCTTGCTGATTACTATGAATGTTTACTTGAGAAGAAATCCCTTTCTCTTGTTACATGTGCTTATTCAACAAAGATAAATTGAGTTGGTAAGGACTAATTCTTGTCATATTGTGATCTATGATTGCCCCCCAAAATTCAGAATGACATAATATTCAATCTGCATTAAAATTACTGGCTCTGAAGAAGTAAGCACTTAACCTACTTGGATAACTTTACCAAGTACACTTTGAAAGGAGAGGAAGGAAAGGACTGAATATATTAGCACTCATATCCTTCAGAAAGTGGTGAAAACATATTGCCTTTGATATAGTAGATAGCCCAGTCTGTGTTAAATTCAAAAGAAGAATTCATCCCTATATTCCCCCTCTTTATCTTTTAATTATAAAAGCAAAGCAAATATCCTATTATTAGATATGCCAGGAAATATATTTTATAAAAATGCTCTATTTCAGTGTTTACAACTCAAGGTTTAACATATACTAGGAAAATGTTAATCTTTAAAATACCAATTCTCATTACCTATATATGCTTGGTTTTCATTGAAAAATTGAAATCATTACTGACTCAATTAATTGAAAACTTATGTAACATACTTTGAATCCAGTTCTCCGAATGTGCACCAAGATACTATGTGTTGTCTGAGCAAAGAATAGTCAACTTGCAAATAGTTAATACAGAGAAATTACCACTACTTAACCTTCCCCTCCCTACATCTTGTTCCCATCAGCTAAAGGTAATAACACATCATTCCAGCTGTTCTGGATGAATTACAATTCCTAGTATTTTGAACTATGGAGTTCCATACAAATCTCTCCACCTTAATTTTCTTCTTCCATTGGATTTGTAAAGGTTTTATTCTACATTTTCCCCTTTTCATTAGTATAACAACTAACCTATATTTTTCAATATTATAATTATGAATTATAACCCAATTATTACATGCCTCTTTAGAATGGGAATAGGGGTGATAAATATTTACCTACCCAATTTGACTGCCGTCAAAGCTATAGGTTTTGAAACTAAATCTCTGGCATAAATAATTTGACCTGAATCATAATGTAATCTGTTTTTAATTGTTTCAAAATTAACTCAGTCTTTGAAAAAAAAACACTATCTCCATTGACGTTAAGATATAAAATACGTTTTACTAAGGAAGGTACTATATTTCCCCTAATTCTCAAGAGAAGAGCAAAGTAGGTTAAGGGACTCAATAGTGTCACTTGATTGGAATCACAGAATGTTTGAATTTTAGAGCTGAAAAGGAACTTAGAAGTCATGTAGTGCCATCCATATCTGAAATGAATTCAACTCAAGCCTCTGCTTGAAGTCTTCCAGTGAGGAGAAACCTATTACCACCAAAGGAAGTTCATTCTACTTTGGACATTTATAATTCTTAGGAAGGATTATCTTAGGTCAAGGCTAAACCTTCTTCTTCATAAATTTCACCCATTACTATGGTTCCTGTCTTTGCTGCCAAAAAGAAAAGAGATCAATAATCCCTGTTTCAAATGTCAGAATTTCATACTGTAAAACTGCTATAATATCGGCACCATCTTTTCTGTTCTAGGCTATACAGCCTAAATTCTTTCAAAATATCTTTATGAGAGGAAGTCAAGACCCTTCACTATCTTTGTTTCCCTCTCGTCAATGTGGTTGTTTCTTCAACTGAGAAACAATGAAATGAAGACTTTACTGCAGATGTTTGGACCAAAGTATATAGGGACTATCACTTCCCTATCCATGTAAGATATCTTAAACAGCTGAAGACAATATGAGAGGTTTTGGCTACCACAATTATTGCTTCCTCACATTTCAGTGTGAAACCCACTAAAACTCCTAGAATATATCTAGACAAGCTATTTCCTTACCATGCCTCCCTTCTTAGGTACACGTGGATTTGATGGTTTTCACATTAAACCTAAGACATTAATAACATATTATTGAATTCTCTCTAGTGGTTGAGAAAATTAAGTTTTGAGCGGTTTTGCATCCTAATTCTGCTATCTAATGCATTAGGTATTCCTTCAATCATCGAGGAATCTGAAACTTGATGAATGCCTATTTAGAAATATGTCTAAATTAAAATAATTTATTTACCAAAAAAATGCTTCACAGCACACGACCAAAATAATGGGTCCCTGTGACAGTCCACTATAAAGCTGTAAGTCTACTGTAAAACGACAACTGTTTATGTCTGTAAAGGTAACCAGCATTGAAATCCAATCTAATGCATTTTGACATACCCATCTCTCTCCCTCCTTTCCTTAAGAATAATATGAAATACTTTTTGGTGGATCCTTTTCTAAAATCAAGGTAAACTATATTCACATTTCCCTAAATCTACTCATTTACTAATCTTATATAAAAAGAAAGATGGAAGGAAAGAAGGAAGGAAGAGAAGGAGGAAGGAAGGAAGGAAATGAAAGGAAAGGAGGAAAAGGAAGTAAGAGAGAAAGGTTAGCCTAGCATAACCTATTGTATATGAAAACCTGTTAATACTTTATAATCATTTCTTCTTACAGGTGTTCATTATCTATTTAATGAACTATTATAGAATTATTCAAGGAATCAAATTCAAGCTCATTGGCTTTTAGTTTTCAAACTCTCTTTTCTTTCTTTCTTTTTTTTTCCTAATGAAAACTGGAACATTTGCAGTTTTCTTTTTCTTTGGGGCCTCTTTAATTTTCCATGATTTTTGCAAATGTCATTGACAGAAATAGTGAAATGTAAATGTATCCTTTTCTTTTCTCGTACACAAGGGACCTCTCCTTCACTCTTATGCTTCTCTAAGGTAGTTATACTGAAGGTCCTGCTGGACCTAAGACATATACCATTTGGTAAATAATTTCTTATTTTTAGGTATGCCTATGTATCTGTTATCTCTGCTATTAAATAGGATTTTACTTTCACTTAGATTTTTAGTCTGGTATCCTAGACATTATTTCCTTGGAGAATATGGACATCAAACTCCAATATTACTTATAAATTAATTTTTGAATTACAAACACTTTTTAAGTTGCTCACATTGCCTATACCTGAAAGACTCCTCTATTGCACCTCCTCTCTCCACCAGTGCTGCCCATTCTTCCATTCTTTAAAACTCATATTAAATTCCACAATGTCCAGGAAAATTTGTCTGCCTACCCCACTTCCCTTTGTAATAAAATATTTTTCTTCAGTCTTAAAATAACATTTTGTTTGTATTTCTCTTCAGCAATTAGAGTATATTTATGTCACACTCCCATACTAACATGTAAGCTCCTTTAGTTCAGTGATTATTTTCTTTAACCCATGTTTGCTCTGTGTGGGACAAAAGATCTTTACTCAAATGAAATCAATAGAGGTCTCTAGGTAGAAACAAAAACTTCTTTATTGCAGTCTCGCGAGAAGGGGACATTGTCACCATCAGAAGCAATCTGGTAGGAGAGGCCAATGACAAAAAGCAAAGCTTGCCTTTATATGCTCCAAAGCCTCCCCTTTTCTCCCCACCACTGACCTTCACTCCCAATAATCTGGAGCTTAGGCTCACAATCTAATTTTACCCCGAGATATAATAAACAGGTGAGTAGCTGACAAAAACCTCAACTTGACAGGATTACAATCTAACAACAAATCTTCCTGAACAACAACAAAATGCCAGCAGTTATCAATATAGATTTGACAGGAAAGCAGAAAATATTTTATGATTCATGGGGATTTTATGTCATGGTGACCAGTCTGGGGTTTGTGCCAGTCCTTCTAATTTTATATTTATATAGGGCAGACGGTTTTGGGTCAGCAGAAACTCTGAGATCAATTCTGAGGAGTCTTTACTTTTCCCTCCCACATATGCTAAACTGACAAAACTTCAGATTAGGACCAAAATAGCAGGTCAAGGGGCCCAAGTTCCTAAACTCAAGCCTGGGCTTTTGGCTACTGTAGCAGCAAGCACCCCAGTGTCCCCAGGGTCCTTGCCAACACAGGTTCTTGGATCTGCTTTGATAGAGGAAAGCAACTCAAAATGGGTTAACAAGCTTACTTTAATCAGTCAAATATGTATAATTTACCTAGTTCAGGGGAAAAAGGTCAGCACCCCAAACTTCAGAATATACAGACAGAATTATCAAGACAGAAACAGATCAACTAGACAGATTTCCAAACTGTCCAACCATTACATCCATACCAAATCAACATCTGGGTTTTTCAAAGCTGGGGGGCTCTCAACAATGGCTTCTCAGAATCTCATCTGATCAAATCACAGAACACTTCTCAAAGTGAGCCCCAAAACAAAGCCTCAAATCAGGGTTTATATAGCCTTCTGGCTTAGAAAATGTAGCAACTTTATTGACCCACTAGCCAATCAAAAAGTATCTACTGAAAAACAAGCCTCCCACCCCAGGCTCTTTAGCCTCCAGGTTCACTTTAGCCTAGGGCCAGGGAAGATCTTAAAAATGTATATTCCCATTACAGCTACTCATTGTAAACCTTACTAGATCTTAGGGTATAGTCTGAGAAGTTTTCACCTCTCTCACACAACTCCAACTCAGGAGCCAATGCTTTATATACAGTAGATTACTAAATACATTTGTTATATGCATAAATAATTGAGTAGAAAAAATTTGATTAGAATAAAAATTCTAACAAAATCATCAAGGATAACACCCTAAGATTCTTCTAATTTTTCCTTACTGGAAAATAGTATAAATTCCATTACATTATGTGTGACCGATTTTTATTCTTATGCTTCCTAAGTTAACACAACCCCAGTGGTCCATTCAATGAATAGTCATGTCTCTCTCTCTCTCTCTTTCTCTCTCTCTCTCTCTCTCTCTCTCTCTCTCTCTCTCTTTCTCTCTCTCTCTCTCTCACAGACACACACTCACACACAAGCATGTATGTGCACACCTGCATATATACAATATTATTATATATTATAATATATTTAAAATAAATTTATTACAATAGTATTACAAGAAATTTAATAATGAGGACTAAAAATAAACAGGACTTGAAAAGGATATTACATGAAAACCAAAACTTTTGGGTACACACACACTTGCATACATACATATATGTGTATAATATGTATATGGATACACACACACACATATATATATATATATATATATATAAATTCAAATCAGATAGTAACTGAATAATACTTTTTACAGTTAGGAGACAGGAGTTTCCCATTTGAATTTTTTCTTGGGAATTTCAAAAAGATATATTATTATTTATACAGATCTCCCATATCAGGAATAATCTCCCTTCTCACCTCTGCCTCTTAGATTCCGTGACCATCCTTTAAGATCTTCTGAAGGAGACTTTTCTCTTTCTTCCCAGGTGCTTGTATCATCTTCTCTGGGATTGTCATCCATATACTATGATTTTGCTCATATGAATAAAGTTCTTTTTATTGACCATCATAGCCATAGAGTCATAACTTTAGAATTTTAAGGGACCTCAGAATTCATCTAGTTCAGCCACTTAATTTTATAAATGAAGAAACAGAATCACAGAGGTTAAATGACTTGCACACGTTCACGCAGCCAGCAAGTGATAAAGCTAAGATCTGACACCAGGCCATTCAGTCAAAAATGCCTTTCCTTATATTATTAATTTGATTTTGCTTTCTTCATCCAGCATTACTAATTAAATATTTTCCCATACTGTTTATTGATTTTCCCATGGTCATTGATATTTGCTATTTCTTTTTGGGATAATAATATTCTCTTGCATTTATAGATCAGAATTTGAAATCTACTCCTGAATCAATGAAATATGAGCTATGCTAGATTTGTGATATTAGAAAAATTCTGTCAGGAAGATTTTTGTATATCTAGGTTTTTCTCCCTGTCAATTATATCCTTGGATGACAATGGCAGGCTTCCTTTTGGGTCTCTATGCTTCAGACCTTCCCCCAGAAATAGGGTTGTTCAATTTTGACTTTTCCCCAAGGTTGACAAATGTAGAGAATATTGACAATACTTACTGTTTTTAAAGATGAGAAGTAAGAATAGATAGCCAACATAGGAAGCTACCAAATGATAATGCTACAGAGAGCTCTCCTCTCACCACAATTTGTTCCTCTTTTCAGAAACAACCTCCTGTTGATGTAGCTGGATTTCTGTCTCTTTACTTCTTTAGGGACTGCTTTATACCCTCAACTTAGGGTGCTTCTTATACCACTTGGCATGGATATATTTTGTCAAGCTTTTTCTAGAAACAAATGGTAGCATTTGAAAAATGCCTTCCACTCATACACCATACACAAAACCTTCAGATGTTTCCATTTATAGATTATATCATATTGCCTGCAACAAGTTCCAAGGAAATCCAGACTCTCCTGAGGAGACATATACTTATTCAAAGGAGTTTGCCCTGTCCAACGTAGAAAAAAATGATTAAAAAAGTCTATTGTCCAGATTTAAACATATATCTGAATGGGCAACTCATACCCAATATGTATATCTAAGACATCTGGGCCTTAGAGGACAAAAAGTAAAGAGAGGAATGAATTGGTTTCAAAAAACTGAAAAGCTATTTTACCAACCCTAAACTTTCCTAAATTGTAATCCCTCTGTATTTACCTGATTATTCCCTAAGGTCTACAAACATGATCTTATCTCTCATACTTAAAAATAAAACAAAACAAAACCAACAAAACCCCACCACTTAATCATACCATTCTCTCAAGCTATTGCCCTATATTTTGCTAGCCTTTCATAGTAAAACTACTGAAATTTGGGTGGAGAGGTAGGCATGTCTGTAGCTTTTGCTACTATTCTTCATGTTAGTATGGTAGCAAGGATATATTCTATCCAGCCTTTTACCTTGACTGAAATAGCTTTCTCCGATGTTACCAATAATAGATTTACTATGAAAATTTATGGCTTTTTTCAAATCTGTTCTCATCTTTCTTGACCTCTTAGAGGAATGTGACATTTTTTTCGCTGATTTCTATTAGAAAACTTGAGTTTTCTTGACAATTATCTTTCTTGATTTTCCTCCTAATTATCTGGCTATTTTCTATCTCTTTTGTGGGATCATGAGTCATTACCCAGTCCCTATACTCAGATTGATTTTAGAATTATAGCTTTCCTTTCTCTCTACTTTATTTTCATGATGTCATCCTTAAAAAAAAAACAATTATCATCTCTATACAGACGATGTTCTCATATATATGTATATGTATGTATGCATTCAGACATGTATGTATATGTATGTATAAATATTAGAAGGGAGCTTTCTAGAGACAAAAGCAATTAGTTTTATTTGGAATGTTTTTGTTTAGTTTTTTGCTTTTTGGTGGGGGGAAGGTAGGGCAATTAGGGTTAAATGACTTACCCAAGGTCACAGACCTACTTTTGTGTGTGTGTGTGTGTGTTAAGGGTCTGAACCCAGATCTGAACTCATGTCCTCCTGACTCCAGGGCTGGTGCTCTATTCACTGCGCCACCTAGGCACCCCTTATTTGGAATGCTTTTGAGTTTAACAGCTCTATGGGAAATACCATTGATAAACTAGCTGTGAAGTTCATTAAAAACCATACAGTACAACAAATTCAGAATCATTCTCTACTCCATCTTTTTTTCTCACCCAGCATTTCTAATTAATTACAAAATCTTGTATATTTCAACTGAAAAACTTATTTTGCATTTGTTCCCCTTTCTCTATGAGTAACAAAGTTACATATGTTCAGATTGCTTTGATTTATTATGTGACCCTCTTGCTAGGAAGGATTTTTAGTGAATTCTGTAAGTTCTAGTAAATGATTTATTTCATAATATTATTGATTGATGCCAAAAATAGATATATTTTAACATATACAAACTCCAAGTATATACAGTTTTCAACTAAAGGGCTCAAAGCCATAAGGCATCACCGTCCATGTGACACAGTGCCTAATTGGCTCAGTGCCAAAAGATGTGAAAGCCTTCCTGCAAGCCAGTCTTCCAGTAAGCAAACTTCCCCCTAAGCAATCTTCTACTTAGGCAAGTCTCTCCCCACCCCAAAGCAATATAAATTTCCCTGAATATATGTTTAGTTTTCAACAGATGAACTCTATGTGACTCAGGATATATCACAGCTGTGAATTGCGCCAGAGCTCAAAGCTGTAAAACATCCATGATTGAAATACCTGTGTACCTTTAGACCTGGGAACATGGCCCATGTTCAAAGGGAAAAAGGAATAAATGTGGTCACATAGGCCCACAAATGGACAGGGAAGATCTTATATTCCACTGAATTCTTTCTTAGGCACTCACTTCTTTCTACTTATCTGTACTTACCTTTCTGTTAATTAGAGAAATATTATTAACTCTTTTGAAGCTATCTTTCCTTTACAAAAGCAGATCAAAGAACCTATGCTAGTAACCCACCTTCCATGCTAGTGTGGTTGCTACTACAGAAGGTAGGATAATTTTGAAAGGTATGTATTAGAGATAATAGGGAAAGCTATAAACAGAACAAGTAGAGGAGTTAATGTTTTCAAGGAGAATTGTCAGCTCTTTGATATATTCAATTTAATTCTCTGTGTACATTTTTACCTCTCTTCTTCCACTGTTGAATGTGATTTCCCTGCAGGCAGAGGCTGCTATATGTATGCCTTTAAATACAATAGCCAATAGTGAAAAGCATTTACTAAGCACAAAACAAATTCTAGTCATTGTGCTAAACTCTAGGGATACAAATAAGGAAAAAAAAGATAGTCTCTGCCAATAAAGACCTTACAATCTAATGAGTAATATATATCCCAAAGATTTTAATACTGACATATTACAATTATTATTGAATGATTCTAATTCATATAAAATTACAATTGTTGAATAATTAAAAATGAGCATCATAAAACATCCAGTGGAGGCTTAGAGTCAGAGATATCTGACTTTATGCTAAAACCAAAATGACAGTAGAGAAACACTTAGTCAACTCTTCCAGTATTTCTCTCCAAACAACTTTAAAATAATGACTCATGTAAAGAATAATTTTACTTATAAACCTATTTGTGTCCAATGGTAGCCATCTCCAGGGCAAGGGGGAGGGAAGATAAAAAAGTTTTAAAATAAATTTACATGATAACTTTGTTGTATATTCAGAAGGGATAGCAAGTTGTACATGGTAGATTTGCAGTTTCATGTGCAATCATCTTTTTTTATTATACTGTTGTGGAAATGCTTGTTTGGTTTCATGAATTGAAAATAAAATTGAAAATAAAAAAATGCCTCAAAATGAATTCTGAAGTGGCAGAGCCATCAAAAGATCACAACTAGAGACCATTCCTTTCTAAATCATCATAGGAGGTCAGAAAGAGAGATCTGTGATTCAGAAAAGGAGACTGACCTGGAGTCCATGTGGTTGAAACAAGAGTGATGGGTGGGAGTAGGTGGTGGTGACAGAAGGAGCAGCAAATTCAGGAGCTTTCAAGCAAGAGACAATAAACGAACCTGGCAATTGGTCAGAAACATATCAGTGGGTACCTTTGTGGTAGAAATGTACTGATCCAGATTCTGTTTGAATACTCCATGGCATATACACCCGTCTGGATCATAGTTCAAGGATATAGAAAAGTTCTTTTGTTCAAGAGGCCAACACATCAGTGTTGTGCTCTCTGCAATAGAGTTTGAATACTTGATAATTCAGTTTGAAAGAGGACCTCAGTGTCTGGTGCCTTATCTTGTCAGGTAGAAGAAGGAAGAGGAGGAGTCTTCATAGGCATATAACAATGAACTCAGTGCAGCAGTTCTATATACCTTCAGTTTCATAGGCAGAATAATACTCTCTTTCACACTTTGTTTTGGAGCCTCCCAAACACTGAACTAACTCTGGCAATAAGCTTCACCATCTTTGTGTACATTCATAGAAAGTATATTCCCAAGGTAAGTAAACTTATCTACAACATTCAAAATTTCTCCATTTGCTATGACTAATGGTTCTATGTATGGCTGGGGTGGTGCTGGATGATAGAAATACTAAGATCTTTTGCTGTCAATTATCAGGCCAAAATTAGCACAACTGGCAGAGAATCAATTCATACTTTGTTGTATCTCAGCCTCAGAGGCTGCATTAAAGTACACAATTTTCTGGAAACAAAAAGATACCAACTCTCCCTCCACTTGAATGCTGGGGTGCTCAAGGGGACTAGCACATCTGATGTGAGGATTTGCTAAGCCATTTTTAGGGCTTCTTATTCACCTTTTGTGTCCTCTTGCCAGCCAACAATCACCTGTGGCTCCAAAAAGCTGTAGTATGAGCACTGGCCACACCACAGTAAAACCATTTAGCAGATGGGCTAAACCAAGTTGAGGGTAACTGATGGCCTTCAAATCCATAATGAGTTATGAGGATGTTTAGTCCAAGCTTATGAAGACATTCCTTGTCAGAATGCCTATATAATAATTTGCTCATGTTGGCCATAAATGAAGCAGAAACAGGTACTATGGAGTGCTTAGGTCTTGGTCAGAAATCAAAGATGCCAAAATTATCCACTGCATCCTAGGTCATACCAATCACCTTGAGTTTTTTCTTGCACTGGACTCTGATGACTCTGGTAGAGTGAGAACCATGACTGTGAACAACTCTGCTGCACTAAAGTACAATTCACAAGAGAGTCAAGATATGACCCATATCATTTTACTTCTTATTTTAATTATTTACTACCATTTTATTATTTTGCTATGTTATAAAAAAATGACCATAGTAATGTAATGTTTGATAAAGCCAAAGATCCAAGCTTTGGGGGGTAAGAATTCAAAATTTGAAAAAAATGATAGAAAGTAGTTTGGTAAAAACTAGGCTTAGATCAACAGAGAGAGGGCTGAAGACCTCTGAATGCAGGCTGAAGCATATGTTTTTATTTTAAAAATATGTTTATCATTTTGTTTGTGTTTTATTTTCAACATGGATAACATGGAAATATGTTTTTCATGAGCACATGGATAATGAAAATCAAACTGCTTGTCCTCCTCAAGGAGGAAATAGGAGTAAGAGGGAGAAAATTTGAACCTCAATTAAAAAAAAGTGATTGCTAACTTTTACATGTAGATGGGAAATATGTACATTGAAATAAAAAAAATTTTATAAAAAATATACAACGGAGAGATCCTTGTTACAAAGTATTACAGGGTATGATAACCAGATGAGTACTTAAAAAACAAACAAACAATTTTCTAAAGGATAAGGAAAGGTTTTTTTTTTTTTTATTTTCTGGATTCCTAGTCAATAACATAGTATCTAGCACATAGTTGGTGATTAATTAATGCCTGATTGGTTTATTAAAAAAGAACCAGAGTAAAGAATAACATCATATAAATTTATAAAAAATATAATTATAATAACTATCATTTATCTTCATTAGTCTTTGAGATCTTTGAGAGGAAGGATTATCTTTTTGCCTTCTATTCCCGGGGCTTAGCACCTATTTGTAGGGTACTTTAAACTTTTGACGCACTGTACTGTTGTCCCATTTAGTCTTACAAGAACCCTGTAAAGTAGATGCTATTATTATCCAAGTTTGAAATAAAGAACAAAAGCTGAGAGAAGTAAATTATTGCTCAGAATCATAGTACTAGTAAAAGTCTCAGGCAGGTTTTGAACTCAGGTCTCTATAAGTTCAAATCAAAGCAAGTAAACACTACTCCTCCTAGATACTCTAAAAAGATAGGCTCACATGTGGCAGAATGTGGGCATAAACAGTAAACTGGTATCTATATGAACTTCAGAGAAAGTGAGGAAGATTACCCCAGAAATTTTGATGGATGCTTCTATGACAAAAGTTTGGGAAAACATAATCAAAAGTCAAACAGAATGGGCAAGTTGGGATGACCTACTAGAATGATTTTCATTCATGAAGGCAACATTTGTTTCAATGAGGTCAATGATCCCTCTAAGTTTTTGAGTATTGATTCAATGTATGTTTGTTAAATTGAAAATAAATCTCTTTCAAACTTCTACCCATTACTCTAGGGGTTCTAAAATGTTATGTCATGGAACAGTTCAACGATCTAAGTAAGCCTATTGACCTACTCTCATAATCAGGTCCTGATACACATTAATATTTTTATATAACTAATAAGTGAGTATAAATAAAATTTTATGTTTAATAATACTTTAAATATTAATTAATATTCATATTTTTATATTTTATATAGGCAAAAGGCATATGATTATAAAATAAATTAATTAAATTGTAATACAGTTATAAAGGGTTTTTTTTAAACCCCAGTTTAGTAACACATATAATAATGTAAGGTATATTAAATATATTAAAGGGTCAAAACCAACCTCACTCTGACATGACAACAATATTTGTAACATCAGTTCTTATATGTACATTTCATTTATATACACATATATGTGTATGTACATACATAAATTCATATATATGTATATATGTGTGTATCAGAGAGGATTCCTCCATAATAAGAAGTTTTAATAGATAACATCTAAAGTCTCCTTTTAATGTAATATTTTCTTTATCTTCACCAAACACTTGCAACCAATGGCCATATCATCAAAAAGTCTATAGACTGAAATATGGAACTACTCTAGCTAGTTAAAAATACATTAGAATCTGATTATAGTGCCCAGATCATGGAAAACAATGTTATTACAAAGCCCATGTAGTACTCTCAGTAATGAATCCCCTTGACCAGGGTCCAAGGTGAAACTAGTTATTACTGAATTCTATCTTACCAGGACCTATTTTTAATAAGGCCCCACTGAACCAGAGAATTTGATTTATTTTAATTAGATTGGTATGACTTCCTAGGCACACTTCATCAATAAATGATACTAATTAGATTTGTGGCCAATTCTGAATTTATTCTTATACATTTTGTACCTTATGGAAGTTCAGTGAGGCTGTATTACGTTTAAAATATCAGGAAGATATTTTTCTTCTATTTTGTGTCTTAGATTTTTGGTTTTACTCCAGCTCAATGCTAATCAGTTTTGACAGGTCAAAGTTGATGGCATGACAGCTACTCTATTTTTCGGGACTTTTAGTAAATCAATGTCAAATAAATAAATTTATGTTTTTAGAACCCTGAGCTGATTCCATATACTTGGCAGGTTTCCTGTTCTCCTTTCCCTAGACACTGTAAGGTGATTCCTCTCTAAACTTAAATAGCTCCCTTTTCTCATAGCATTTGGCCTTTGAAACTGACTGTGTATTTTATTTACTGGGAAACCAATACAAATATGCTCTGACATGCATGGAGGATTCTTTTACAAACAGATAAAATGCAATTTTGAGCGACTAGATTACACTGTTATCCTCCACACAGTTTTAGATTAGAATTCATTATTGGAGTATAATTCAATCATCTCTCAATTGTCCAGGGGTTGATTCTCCAGTTAGCATTCTGTTGAGCTCTTTTAATATTTCCCTTCACTATTTTGCTGTTTATGTTGGGGATTTTATTTCTGCTAAGAATAAGAGATGAAAAAGTGATAAGGAAAATTGGTCAATTGATTTTTTTTTCCTTGTTGGCAACTGTGCTAAAAATTTTAGATCCTTATTTTTGATGACTTAAAATGTAGACAACTTATAGTTATTTTCCTGTGGGGTTAAAATATGGGAAGCCACACACAAAGAAAATATGGGGATGGGGGGTTTAGACCCTTAATGCTACTAGAGGCAATTTGGTTGACTTATGGTTAAAAAGACGGGTTCAAGAGCTGCTTCTGACCCACACTAGCTGTGAGACCAAGAACAAGTGATAACCTGACAGTTGCTTTACAAAAAACATCTGTGCTAAGTGTGTGACAAATATTAACACCACAAAAAAAACAATCCTGGAATTTATGTTCTATGATTATTGCCATTTTAGAGGGGAGAAAACTGAGACATACAGAGTTTAAGTGATTTACCCACAGCCACACAACTGGTAAGTGTCTGAGACCAGATTTGAACTTAGGTCTTGAATGCCAGTCCAGTGTTGTATAAATTAGGCTACCTAACTGAGAGGAAAAGAGGGAGTTTGCAGGGTTCCTCAACACATGGAACAGTAATTATGCTGCTGTCAGTCATATATGTAAAGCTCCCTTAGTCAAATCTGTCTCTCTCCACAGTAAATCATGAAAGGTAACGCTGAAATAAATAAGTTTGGGTCTTTTGTTTAATTATAACCTCTTTCTCACGTAGTCCCATGTATCCTGCATACTAAGCGAGAAACAGACACGAGAAATCTGATGTTCCATGTCTTGTTCCTTTAATAATTCTTTGTCTATGTTTTTTTTCCTTAATTTTCTCAACATATTTCATTTCAGTATTCTAACCTTATTTTTAATTAATATTGATGGTTGATCAAATTATGGGTCACAACATGAGGGCTCAGGACAACTCTGGGAGTCATACCAGAAAGAGTAACCTTTTCTAATATATCTCTTTGATTTCAATACCCCAGCCTATATGTATAGAAGTTTTGCTTTTTACCTAGGTGCATCATCATGGGCTCTTTCAGAACTATACTCTGAGGGGCAGGATTATTATGAACTTGGGCTAAAATCTGCCTTGGGGAGATGAACCTAATAGTGACTGAGAGTTACAAATACATATGTTGGTTTGTAAACATATGCATGTATAAAGTGGCAGCTGGGGTACCATTACAAGAGAATGGAGGATTTTGAAAAATGTCCATCAACTCTTAACATATTATGGAACCAGAAGAAGTAAAGTCCCAGAATACGTTATCCAGCAAACACATTATTTTTTTTTTTCTGGAAGCCCAATGAAACTTGCAAATATGTGAGCAAATTCATGTGAACAAATGTGTTTATATTGCCCAGTTCATGCAATAAGATCTAACGCTTGAATGATCTGTGAAGTAAACTAATAGACAACCACAAACTGAGCTTTACATCAAAGAAGAAAGAAAAGATTCAGAAAAATAACTTTTTCATCTGTCAAATGACTTGTGGTGTCACAAGGTACATCCCTTAACCTCATTATTGCCCTTGCACATCAGCCTGCATAACAACTCCACTTTAGGTTTCAAACTAAAACCACTTGTCTTAGGCACCGCATATATAACACCCTTAGGTATGGAATTTCAGGGTTTTCTTTACCTAAACTTATGTGCATGGCCCCTGAAAAAAAGATACTTATTTCTTAGGTACTTGAAAGTTTCTACTATGAGAACATCAACATTAAACACACAGTAGTGGATGAAGTGGGAAACAGTGCAGTAGCAGGATAAAAATTTAACAGTACAACATTTTCAATGATACTTCCAATGAATTGCAACTTTTTTTTTTTACCAGTTGTAAAATTTTTACCACTCCCCTTAGTGCCCTTTTGGCATTAAATTCTTCTTTTGCACCTTGATATTAATTAATGACATGCTAATCAATGTTCAACTAGTAGTTGTCAGGATGGGGGAACGATGAACACACTACAAGCCTTTATGTTTCATCAGCATTACTACATTCTCTTTCACTTTCTTAAGTCTAGGCAATCAACAAAATAACAAATAGAGCCCTGATTTGTAGCATTTGTTGATTTCTGAAGTGTTAAGGCACCCACTGAAAATTTAACAACCAAATCTGAGGAGCTATTTTCAGTTAGTTCTAAGACACCCCTGATCTTAATAAAAATACGTAATAATAGCTAACATTTATATAGCACCTACCATGTTACAGGCACTGTGCTAACCACTTTACAATTATAATTTCATTAGATCCTTACAATAATTCAAAGAGATAGAACTATTTTTTAATCAATTTATATTTGAAGAAACAGAGGCAAATAGAAGTTAAATGATATTGCCAGGGTCACATAGCTAGTAAGTGTCTGAGGACAGTTTTAAAGTTAAGCATTCCTGAGGTCAGGCTACCATAATATCATTGTAATTTTAAAGCATTCCCATGGGTACATAATTGCCTGAACAAAATCTGCATCCCCAGTCCTCATCATGTTATGCAGTTTAGGTCTAAGCATAGTTTTATCTTCTGCACTCTGCTTTCTCATCTTAGGTCATGCCACCTCCAGCACTGAGTAAGGCTTGGGCTAAATTTCCATTAACAGTAACCCTTTGACACCTCCCCTTGCTCTTTTGTTTAGGTCTCAGGCCACAGGTGCAGAATATTTCATAAGATTATTTTTTAAATATATTTCAGGACTTACTTTGTCTTGGTCATCACAATTTAAAGTATGGTATACTCTAATCCTGTCAGAAGTAAATTTCCCTCATGGCTAATCTCTTTTTTAATGGTTCACTAAAACTTTAATCAAAAGGTTACTTCTTCCATTTATGTTTGCCCCTGTGTCTGAGCCAAGAAGCTCTTTTGTTTCTTGGTTTTTAGGACCTATTTCTCAAGAGGCTTTCTACAATGCTACTTTTACCGTTTTCCCCCAATAATAAGACCTATCCTGAAAATAAGCCCTCCCCTTACTGTGTAAGATTCCTCTAAAATAAGCTCTCCCCCGAAAATAAGCCCTATTGAGATTGCTACTCTAGTGAACGTGATCCCCTGCGCTACACGCTACATTACGGTACCCTCTGTATGCACCCCCCCACCCCCATGAAACACACACCGAGCTCCGAGCTGCATCCAATCAGAGCTGCAGCAGTGAGCGCGTCATCCTGTTCTTCCCCAGTGATTTGCTTGCTGGCGCCATTGAGAGCAGTGCCACGGAGGAGAGCTGAAGCAGGACAACATAAGCCCTCCCCTGAAAATAAGCCCTCTGGGGTTTTCTTTCCAAAAAAATTAATAAGACAGTGTCTTATTATCGGGGAAACATGGTACGAGAGTACTTCTCTCTCTGGTTTTAAACCTGTGCTTCCAGGTGCTTCCAATTTAGCTCTCCTACCTTCTAAGCCAAGTTGATAAGGTCAAAGGTCATTTTAGACATGAATTTTCTTTTGCCCTCAGCAAGAGTCAATCAGTTCTTAACCATAAGGTCACAAGTCACTTGTCCCTCTTTGGCGTTTCCCTGCGGGGGAGTACTGAAATATAAATTTTATAACAATACTACTACTAATAATTTTATGAATATACACCATGGTCTCCCCCTCCAATATTAAGAAAGTCATTTCAATAACCATTCCTATAATCACAAATCACTTGTATATTGCTTTTTTGTCTTGCAAATTATGCTTCTTAAACCAAAGCTGTAAGATAAATAACTCAAGAAATTTTATCTCCATTTTACACATGAGGAAACTGAAGCCCAGTGAGGTACAATAACTTGCTAAAGCTCATAAAACTAAAATGCATGAGAGCCACATTTTAAGCTCAAGTTCCCAAAAAACTTAGCATGCTCTCCACACTGTGTTTCTTCTTTTAAATTGAATTTTCATTTTCTTAATCAACAAAAAATGACTCCTCCCTCCCACCACTTACCTCCTCCACCCTAAAACAAGAAAGAAGAAAATAAGAGTCTGGTTATCAATCAACCACTCAATCAACATTTATTAAGAACCTATTGTATGTTAGGTACTGTGCTAAACACTAGGGATATAAAAAGAGGAAATAGGATTCTGCCCTCAAGGAACTCAAAGTCTAATAGGGGAGGCAACAAGCAAACAAACATGTACAAACTATGCATAGTAAAAAATAGAAAATCATTTAAAAAAAAGGAAGGCATTAGACTGGAGAGGATGTGGAAAAGGATTCTTGAAGAAGATGAGATTTGGTTGTGTCTTGAAAGAATTCAGGGAAACCTATTGGCCAAACTCAGGAAGGAAAGCCTTCCAGGCACAGGAAAAAAGAATAATGCATGGACCTGAGAGACAGAGTAGCTTCTTTCAGGAACAAAAATAAGGAAAGGGTCACTGGATTGAAGAGTAGATGTTGAGAAACAAGGTATAACAAGGCTTGTGGAAAGAGGGGGCAGGGGCAGGGGTGGGGGGAAGCTGGGTAATGAAGGGCTTTCATCTATCTATCTATCTATCTATCTATCTATCTATCTATCTATCTATCTATTATTTTGCTTTTGATATATTTAGACACTTCTTTGATTTTCAGGATTTATATTTTTGTGTTGATTTGGGAGGGGTGAATTAGTGGTTTTCTAAGGTTTGTTATTATTATTGCACGTCCAATTTGTTGACCTCTTCTTTCACTCTAAGTATTTAGAAGTATAAGTGCCCCTCTCACTCCCTTCCAAGGACTTTTTTGGCTATATATATATTTTTTTTCTTTTCTTTTTTTTATGTTGTTCATTGTTGTCATTGTGTTTAATTAAATGTACAATTGTTTCTGTAATTCACTGGCATTTCCTTGGAAGAATAGCTTTCTTTCTATTATTCACATAAAATTTTCCAGGCATTTTCATTGATTGTTTCCCATGCCTGAAATTCTCTCCCTCCTCATCTCTGCCTCTTGGCTTCCCTTTCTTTTTCAAGTCTCAGCTAAATCCCCACCTTCAGAGAATGCTTTTCCCAGTCCTCCTTAAATTTAATTCATTCTCTCTGAAATTGTCTCCAGTTATCATATATAAATATAAATATATATACACACAATATATCTACATATACACATATATATATGCATGAGTGCATACCTATAAATTATGTGTGCATATCTATAATATATATATTCACATACATATAAATAAACATATGCATAAACAATGCACATATATGTATATATGTATGTGAACATATCTTTTGTGTATATAGTTGTTTGCATGTGACATCCTGCTGGCTGCCACTTGTGCCTAAAATACACTTTCCCATCATCCTCTCTTGGAATCCTTTAATTCCTTCCAGGTTCAGCTCAAGAGAAAATACTAAAAAGAAGCCTATTCTGATCCTCCAACTGTTAGTGTTTCATCCCATGTGAGAAATTTCTTCTCACATGTTGTCTATTTAAACAGTTAGTTTGACATAATAAAGAGAGAGCTGACATTAGGTTTGGGAAGACCTAGCTTTAAATCCTATCTCTGAGACATGATTATATGACCATGGAATTCATAGTATTTCTCAATTCCCCTAAATTTTCCATGACTATTAATTTCAGGTCAGATGCTAATTCTCAAGAGCAGAGGAATTTTTCTGAATAATACCTGCCTTAGGGGTTGGAGCCAAGATGGAGGTGTAGAAACAGGAAAACACCCTGAGCTCCCCCCATAACCACATCAAATACTACAAAATATGACTTTTTTTAAGCAATTGGGGTTAAGTAACTTGCTCAAGGTTACACAGCCAGTTATTTCTGGGTGGATGCAAAGTGTCTGAGCTTGGATTAGATCCCCCAGGTCATCCCGACACTGGGGCCAGTGCTCTTACTTGCTGTGCTACCTGGATGCCCCTAAAATATGACTCTTAAACCAACTTTAGAGCTAAAGAACACACAAAGTGACAGAAATCTTCTGATGAAGGCAGCCTGGCAGGCCGGCAGGGAGGGTCCATCTCCTCAAGCTAGGAGCAGAGACCAACCTGGTAGCCCAGGATTTTAGCCCCAGGGTGGCCCCTACCATCCATGGCTGGAGTCACTTTAGGAGAGTGGATTACCAGCAGTTTTGGTGATTTCCAGAATTATCAGCCCATAAATGCCAAAGGCAAAGTCAGTGTGGACGTTGGGAATAGAAGGTCCAGAACTATGGTCCAGTCTCTGCCCCCAAAGGGACAAGGGGCTGAGGTGGGGCAGCCACCGCCATGTGGCGGCTTCAGAGCTGCTGGCCTGCAGATGGTAGGGGAACCAAGTAACAATTCTGAGGGGTAATAGCTCTTTCTTTAACCTGCTTGGATCTGGGTCACTATCTTTGTTGGATGACCTGGGATGTGTGAACAAGTGCCAGAGCCTTTGGAGGCTTCTGAGAGGGCACCCAACTAACAGCTCTGGCAGCTGTGAAAAGCCCAACAATTTTAAACAAAGCTTTCCTCTCATGGGAAAAACCACTGCCCTGGAAAATAGATCCAGGAGAGATAATTTAATATTTATTGGACTACCTGAAAGCTATGATCAAGAAAAGAACCTAGAAATCCTCCTTCAAGTAATTCTCAAGGAAAATTGCCCTGATGTTTTAGAACCAGATGGCAAAAGAGAGGTCAAAAAAATCCACCAATCACCCCTTGAAACAGATCCCCAAAAGAAAACATGTAGGAATATAATAGGCAGCTTCTGGATTTCCCAGATCAAGGAGAAAATATTAAAACCTGACAAGAAGAAACAATTTGAATACTGTGGAATCATAATCAGGATAACACAGGATCTGTCAGCTTCTACACTGAGGGATTAAAGTCTTAGAATATGATATTCCAGAGGTCAAAGGAGCTAGGATTAAAACAAAGAATCACCTAGCCAGCAAAACTGAGTATCATGTTTCAGTGGAAAATATGGTAATTCAATGAAATAGAGGACATTCAAGCTTTATTGATGAAAAAAACAGAGTTGAATAGAAAATTTGACATTCAGATACAAGAAGCAAGAGAAGCATGAGAAGGCAAAGAGGGAAAAGAAATCATAATGAAATTATTAAAGTTGAACTATTTTCATTTCTATGTGGAAAATGATAATTGTACCTTATGAAACGTTTCTCAGATTAAGAATAGATGAAAGGAATATAAATGTATATACATGTGTGTATGTTTGTGTATTTGTACATACATATATGTCTATGTAGTATGGTATATGGGCATATGAATATATATGTAAGTGAGTGTGTATATGTGCACAGGTATACATAGACAGAGGGCATAGAAACAATTGAATAGAAAGAGATGATATTTAAAAGGTGAAATTGAGAGGTGAGAGAGGAATATCATGAGAGGAGACAGGGGGAGACAGAGTGGGGTAAATTATCCTATATAGAAGAGGCAAGGGAAAACTGTGACAATGGAGGGGAAGAACAGGAAGGCAAAAGTGAATGGGTCAAACTTACTATCATTGAATTTGGCTTAGGAAGGGAATGACATATGCACTAAATTGGGTAGCTTGTTTTTTCTCTTTTTCATTTTTTAGTTTATATCATTCATTTCCACAAGATTTTGAATTGAAAAATTTCTCCCAATTTTCCCCTACCCCCCCCCCCCCAAATAGCAATCCCACTGAATATCCTCTCCCCCAATCTGCTCTCTCCCATATCTTCCCCCATCCCACCTCCAACTTTTTAGTAGGGCATGGTAGATCTCTATGACCCAGTGCCTGTATATCCCAGTTGTATGTAAAGTAATAAAAAAAATAGTGCATGTGAATGTGTTTGTGTGTATTAAAAATTTTATTTGAAAACTATAAATTCCAGATTCTTTCTCTTCCTCCCTTTTCATCCACCCTTACTGGGAAGATAAGCAATTAAATTTAGGTTGTACTTGTGTAGCTAAGCAAAACATTTCCATAGTGGATACATTGTGAAAGACTGACTGTATTTCCCTCCATCCTATCCCACCCCCACTTGTACTATTCTCTGCTTTGATCCCATCTCTTTTCAAAGGTGGGTGCTTCCAACTTCCCTCCCTCCCAGTCTGCCCTCCCTTTCATTATTCCCCCTCTCATCCCCTTCCCCCTACTCTCCTGTAGGGTGAGATACCATATTTAGTGTGTATGTCATTCCCTCCCTAAGCCAAATTCAATGAGAATAAGGTTGACTCATTCCCTTGTTCATTCCTCTTCTTCCCCTCCATTTTACATTTTCCCTTCTCTCTTCTATATGAGATAGTTTACTCCATTCTGTCTCTCCCCATCTCCTCTCCTTATATTCCTCTCTCACCTCTTAATTTCACCTCTTAAGTATCATCCTTTCCTATTCAATTGGTCCTGTGCCCTCTGTCTATGTATACCTATACATATATATACACACCCTCGCATATGTATTCATACGTCCATATACCCTCCTATATAGACATATGTACATATCTATGTATACACACACATACACACACACACAGATAATTCCTATTCCCTTCAACTATTCTCCTACTGAGAAAAGTTTCATAAGTTACAATTATTGTTTTTCCATGTAGGAACATAAATAGTCCAACTTTGATAAGTGCCTTATGATTTCTTTTCCCTGTTTACCCTCTCATGCTTCTCTTGATTCTTGTATCTCAATGTCAAATTTTCTAGTCAACTCTAGTTTTTTTCATCAAGAAAGCTTGAAAGTCCTCTATTCCACTAAATGACCATATTTTCCACTGAAACATGATACTCAGTTTTGCTGGGTAGGTGATTCCTGATTTTAATCCCAGCTCTTTTGACCTCTGGAATATCAAATTACAAAGCCTTCAATCCCTCAATGTAGAAACTGCAAGGTCCTGTGTTATCCTGATTGCATTTCCACAATATTCAATTTTTTTTCTTCCTGGTTGATTGTAATATTTTCTTCTTGATCTGGGAATTCCTGGCTATTATATTCTTAGGAGATTTCTTTTTGGGATCTTTTTTCAGGAGGTGATCAGTGGATACTTTTAAACTCTATTTTGACCTCTGGTTCTAAAACATCAGGGCAATTTTCCTTGAGAATTTATTGAAGGATGATTTCTAGGTTCTTTTTTTGATCATGACTTTCAGGTAGTCCAATAATTTTTAAATTATATCTCCTACATTTTTTCCAGGTCACTCATTTTTCCAATGAGATATTTCACATTGCCTTCTATTGTTTATTTGTTTGGATCTGTTGAGTAGTATTTTGATTTCTTATAAAGCCACTAGCTTCCTTTTGCTCCAATCTAATTCTGAAGGAATTATTCTCTTCAATGACCTTTTGAGATTCTTTTTCCATCTTCCAAATTCGGCTTTTTAAGGCATTCTTCTCCTCATTGCCTTTCTGAGTCTCTTTTGCCATCTGAGTTAGTCTATTTTTAAGGCATTATTTTCTTCAGTCAGGTTGTTGACTCTCATTTCATAATTTTCTTGCATCATTCTCATTTCTCTTCCCAATTTTTTCTCCTCTTCTCTTATTTGGTTTTCAAAATCCTTTCAAAACTGCTCTATGGCCTGTAACCAGCTCATATTTTCCTTGGAAGCTTTTGGTGCAGGAGTTCTGACTTTGCTGTCTTCCTCCTGTTCCATGTTTTGATCCTTTTTTGCCCCCAAAATAGGAGTCTAATGTTGGATTTCACTGTTGGCTTTGCTTCCTTTGCTTGCTCATGTTGCCACTCAATTAGTTGACTTTTGAGCCTTTTGCCAAAGTAGAACTCTGCTACCAGAATGGGGGGCTTTGTCCCAAATTGCTGGGGTTTTCACAGCTACTGGAGCTATTAGTTGGGGACCTCTCTGAAGCCTCAATATGCTCTGGCAAACTGGTCACATTCCCTAGGACCTCCATCCTAGACAGTTATCCAGATCAAAGAAGGTTAGAGCAAGAATGATTACCCCTCATACTGGTAGCTTGGTCCCCCTATAATGTTCAAGCCAGGACCTCTGAAGCAGCATGGTGGGAAGCAAAGCCTCAGCTGCTTCTTGCCCCAGGGGCAAAGGCCAGATTGCACTCTTGAACTCCCTATTCCCACAAAATCTACACTGACTTCTCACTTTGTCTTTGGCATTTATGGCTTGATAATTCTGGAAACCACCACAGCTGCTTGTAATCTGCAGTGCCTCCACAGCTGGTGGCTGGTAAGGCCACCCTGAAGCTAACACCTGGGCCCCCAGCACAGCTGGGCTTGGATCCCAGATGCTGTGCTGGCTGCTTCCTGCCAGCCTGCTGGGCTGTCTTCTGTGGGAGGTTAGCTTCTCTTTGTCATTCTGTTGGTTCTGTACCTTCAAAGTTTGTCTAGAATAACTTTTTACATGAATTGGAGGAGATGGGAGCTGGGGCTGTCCAGAAATCCTGTTTCTACTCCACCTTCTTGGCTCTGCTCCCTAAATTGAGTATCTTGCCCCACAGGAAAATGGGGGTAGGGGAAGAGAATGAGATGGGATGATGGAGGGAAGGGAAGGTTGGTGGGCGGAATGGTAGTTAAAAGTACACACTTTGAAAAGGGACAAGGTCAAAGTAGAGAATAGAACAATTTGGAGGCAGGATTGGATTGAGGGAAATATAGTCAATGTTTCACAATATATCCACTATGGAAATGTTTTGTATAGCTACACACGTACAACCTATATTGAATTTCTTATCTTCCCAGTAAGGGTGGGTGATGAGGGAGAAAGGGAAAAAAATTGGAATCCAAAGTTTTAAAATCAAATGTTTAAAATATATATCATTGGGGTGGCCAGGTAACACAATGAGTAAGAGCACCGGCTCCAGTGTCAGGATAATCTGGAGATTGTAATCCCGTGCTCAGACACTCAGCACCACACCCAGGAATAACTGGCCATGTAACCTTCAGCAAGTTAGTTAACCCCGATTGCTTAAAATATATATATCACCATCATCATCAATCATCATCACCGATCATCACCAATTGATCGTAATCACCCATGATCACTGATCATCACCAATCATCATAGATAATCAATCATCATTGATTACAGATCATCACCAATCATCATCAATCATCATCAAAACATGCAACTGGGAAATAAGATATACAGGCACTGAGGGATGGAGATCCATCTTGCCCTACCACAGTGTTGGAGGATATAGGAAAGAGCAGAATGGGGGAGGGGGAAACAGTTCGATCACTGTTTTGGGGTGGTGGGTAGGGGAAAGATGGGGAGAAAATTTGAAACTCAAAATTTTGTTGAAATGAATGATGCAAACTAAAAATAAAAATAAAATTAAAAAAACAAATACCTGCCTTAACAATGAAATCTCTCATGTGATTCCCTAAAAAAAAGACCAAAAAAATTTGCATATATTTGTCTAGATACATTTTGTTCTCTTCTTTTTTAATATCTTTTAGTTTAGCTTATCTTATTTTAAAGAAACTTTGGTATACCAATTACATAATACATCACCTCCTCACATCTAGTAGCTACTATGTATTTTGTTATATTGATATAAAACTTTACTTTTACTGTTAACTTTACATTCAGAAAATATATTCTCAGAGAGCCCAAATAGTCTCCAGGTAGATAGTGCACTCAAAACAAAGAAGATCCAGTGATGAAAGTATTTTGTTAGGGCTGAAACTATGTAATAGTAATAATCAAACATTTATCAAGAATCTGCTATTTGCTAGAACTAACCAGAGAAAAATACAAATGAAACATGGAAGCCATAAAACATAATAGATTAGATGTTATATTCTTTATGTGTACATACAAGTTATTTTATCCTGAAATAATAGAAAAGGGAAAAACATTATAAATACTTATAGCTATGATAACTTAAAACAAAGATAAAGTAAATTTGCTATGATCACAGGCAGACGTAATATTTCTTTTTATTTCCTCCTTTGTCAAATTGTGAGTTAGACTAAATGGCAACAGAATACAGGTCCTATAAAACTGAAAACATACTTGCAAATTAAGTTAAACAAACACATTTTTCCTTTCTTTCAACAAATAATTACTGACAAAGATGGCATATGTTATCAATTAGAACCACTATTTTACGTGCTTTGTTTGACCATTTTCATAAAACTAGGGTAGGGTTACTATTTGAAAAGATATCTTTTTTGTCCAGACACAAAATACTATATAAATTTTAGAGAGGGAAATATTATAGACACATGCACATGTGTGCGTGCACACACACAGTGTATGTATGTGTGTATGTATATACAAACATATATGTATGCATAAACAATTATATACATGTATATTCATTCTTCCTATTAAATACATAAAATTAGGAGTTAGAACAAATGATCTCTTACATGTAAAAAATTCTATTATTTCACAACTTTCAATGTTTATTTTCAGTAAATCAAACCAGAAAGTGGAAGTTGCTGTTTTTCTTTTTTTAATATTTCATTTTTCCTCAATTGCATGTAAAAATAAAATCAACATAAATTATTTTTTAACGTTTTCAGTTACAAATTCTATTTTTACCTTATTCCCCTCCCTCCACCCTGAAATGGCAAGCTATCTGATATTTGTTATGCATGTGCAATCATATAAGACATTTCCATATTAATCATTTTGTAAAAGAAAACTCAAATATGACAAGAAAAAAAACAGAAAATAGAAAATGGTAGGCTTCAGTCAGTATTCAGACATCATCAATTCTTTCTGTGGAACTGCACAGCCTTTTTCACCATGAGTGCTTTGGAATTGTCTCGATCATTGTATTGCTAAGAATAGCTAAGTCATTCATAGTAGTTCATCATACAATATTTCTTTTACCATGTACAATGTTCTCCTGCTTTTGCTCACTTCACCCTGTATCAATTCATGGAAGTCTCTCCAGGTTTCTCTGAAATCATCTAGCTTGTCATTTCTTTTAGTGGAATAATATTCATATATTATTTATATCATATACTACAATTGTTCAGCCATTCATTGATAAGCATCCCCTAAATTTCTAATTCATAGTTACTGACAAAAAAAACTGGTATAAATATTTTTGTGTAAGTTGGTTCCTACCCCAAGCCCTTTTATATCTTTTTGGATTCAGACCTAGTAGTGGCATTGCTGGCTTAAAGGGTATGTACAGTTTTATAGCCCTTTGGGCATAGTTAAAAGTGACTTTTTCTGATGAAGCTTGCAATGAATCAGAAAAAAAAAATGCTATACAGTTACTCCATAAAATACTATGATATTAGCCAGGCATATAAAAAAATTTCTTTTACAATATACTTGTAGACAAGTTGGAGAAATATACCTTGAATTACAATCATTAGATGGATTTGAAACTGATTGAATGATCAGAGTCAGGAGATTCATACCCCATGGCCTAAAGAAAGAAAAAAAGGAGAAAATAGCCTGTCAGACCAACTACAAGGGGAAGTAGTTATCTATAATTCTGCAAAAGCTTTAAGAAGCAACCTCAGGGATGTTGTCACTCAGTTTAGATTCTGGGATAAAATAACATGTGATTTCACTGGAATGAGGTCAGTGAGTATGGAGCGGGTACTATCATTTGGGGAATAATTTAGAGTAATAATAGAAGAGCGGTTTAATTTTGTTTGTTTTAAGTAATGAGTTTGTTGTGAAGGTGTTCATGTGTTCAATTTCCAGAAGAGTTAATAAGTTCATGTCAAGTCAAACCCCCAAATGTTGGGAGTACAGGTTTTTCATTAGGTCTTGGTATGCAAAAAAAAAAAATGTGTATGGTGGTAGAAGGATGAAGGTAAGGACATGGTTTCATTTGTAGCATTCCTAGCATTCCTACCCTCACACATACATACCCCATGTACAAAACAGAGCTATGTTAAAAAGCTGCAAAATAAACTATCTCCTATAGTTATTTTGAATCACAGACTTCTTAACTCTGTCTCCTGTCTCTTTGTATTGCGAGAGCCCGATTTTAAAAACCAGACCCCAAATACTAGGGATAGGACTTGGACCTATGATTTCGTTGTCATAAAAAATTCCCCAAAGAGGAAAAATACTTCACTACTATTGGTTGGCACCTTCTTTATAATTTCAAGTCTTAGAGAATAGCCTAGTGTACTGAAAGGTGAAGGGACTTTTTGAGGCTCAAACAGGCAGGTCATTTGTATACAAGAAACAAGTCAACTAATATTTAGATAGCAGTTGAGATGTCACTGATTAGTTAATTAAGATCAAAGGACTTATGACAGAATATGTTGTTTCAAAAATCTATGAATGAATAGTAAAACTAAAAAAAAATTGAGAACTTATCTTAATGCTAATATTGAAGACACCCACAATAGTAATAACTCTTCTGAAATAAGTTCTCCTTCTGTGGTCAAGGTGGATGTGGTGAATTGCATCCTCTATTTGTCAATTTAAAAGTAATAAAATTGGCACACAGAGACTTTATTAAAATTGTCCCTGCTAGTCCTGATATATTTCTTATGTACTACAGTTCCCACTGTGTACACATTAACACCAAGGAGAAAACTCAGCACTACAAAGACGATAGCAATTAAAGTACTTACTGTCTTATTTTTGTTCTTTGGGAAGGCCATTCCAGACCTCAGAGAAACACCAGGGTATCTACAGAAGTCATGGTAGCCTGTCATAGAAGTGACAAGATTAGGGCAATTTATTATGTGATAAAATTAATGAAGTAGATAAGCCTTTAATTGGGAGAAATCACTTATCCTCATAAGATTCCCAAAATAACTTGAACTTGGAGTAGCACGCTTGTTTTTAGAGGGAAAAAATGATCTATGCTTTCCCTTGCAATGTAGAGTCTTCTTTGTTTCTCCCATAAGATTGTGTACTCCCAGAGGCCAAGAATTAGGACACCTTTTACTTTCGTATCCCCTCAAATTATGGCACAGCGGGACATATAAGAGTAGAGGAAGTCCTTAAATATTTCTTAAATTCAATTGACAATATAGCAGAATTATTCTAACTTTTGTAGGTATTCCAGGTCAATCCTTTGTGTGTATGAATTTATCTATATAAAAGGTCTTTTAAAAAATCTAACTAATAGAATGTATGCACTTTAAGATGAATTGCCAATTTTCAAACTCCATGACCTATAAAAAGCTTTGGTTTCATATGGACTAAGATCCACCTCGGAGTAAATTCATATTTCTAAGAAACCTACTCTTCAGGATTTTCCCCCTCTATGGGTTAAAAAAAAGCTGAATATGAGAACTTAGACTTCCTGGCATGGCAATCTAAAGAACTGGAATTGTTCAAGAATTCTTCTTTCTCTGACAAGAAGGCTAGATGGCATACCTAGATTGTATGCTTGGAAATCAGCTTTATTGGGTTCAAAGATAATACTTTAGATTGTAAAACTTGGCATTTCTTGCAAGGCAATAGGTGAGGCCAGCATTGCCCATGAACTCCCTTCTTAGGTCACAGGTTACTGTCCATGTGTTTCTACCAAAATAATTATACTATAAATAATAATAACTAGGCTATATATTTATATATTCTGTCTACAATTTGACACATGTTTTACTCAGTGCTTTATAAATATTATCTCATATAATCCTCATAACAAACCTGAGAATTAGGTGCTATTATTATCCACTTTTTTACAGTTGAGGAGACTGAGGAAAAAGAGGTTAAGCAACTTGCCCAAGATCACACAGCTAGTACAAGTCTCGGGCTAGATTTAGACTTTAAAAGCAACTTTACTAGCTCCTGGTTTTGGTTGGTAGGAGAAGATAATAGACATAAGGCCCCTGCTTCACCTTGAGTATATCTCTAGGGGAAAAAAGTAGTGAAAACAAATAACAACAAAACAAGTTTTCCATTAAGACTCTTCTTTATGAGCTAGCATGAAAGATAGGATCCTTTGAAAACAATAATTTTAAAAAGAAGAACCAGTCCATAAATACAAACCAATCAATTCTTCTTGGGGTGACTCAAAAACTTATTATACTGATTTACAGGATGTGAAACCAAGAACCATGTCCACATCTTTCATAGAGATGCTAGGGAAAACTCCCCACAAAGCACACCATGTTGCTTGGAATGTCTCCCAGGATCATGACCCACTTCCAAACCCTTCCTTTCATACTTAATCAAACAGAAAATTTTACCTCTTAGTTATTTCAAGTTTTTGTGGGCACTCCCTTTATAAACATCCTTCTCCCAAGCTCCCTAAACAAAGGTTTCTGCGAGTAATCTCATTAAAGTGATTGGAGGTGGGGGATTCTCTGTTGAGCCCCTCTTACACAAGATACATAAAATGATAACAACAAGAAAGTACTCAAACCACCATCTGGAGTGATAATGCAACTAGAGCAGCATAGGCAAGTTGTCATCAGATGAAATACTAATGGGTGCTGAAAAAAAACCATGATTTGGCAATATATGGCTTAGTGTTTTACAACTGATTTTAATGATATATATATATATTTCAGTATTAAGTTGTTATTTGAAGATACCGAAAATAAGTACATTTTTAAAAGAATTGCTTGGATTGAGGTCTAGGAACAAAAGTAAACCAACTTTGCAAATTTATTATTTTTCTACCTAAGTACCTTTTTATCTGCCACATCTTTTAACTTCTGCCCCAACTTTATCATCCCTTCTCTACCCTCAAATACAGAGTAGATTATTTGAGACTGGGACAAAGTATTTAAATGTTGCTGATTATAAAGTAAACTAAAATGTGGTCTGTATGCCAAAAGTATATTTACATTGTTAACTTTTGATGTGTCTCAAATTATTTTATGATTTTTTTGATAAAGGCTAATAATGTTACCCAAAACTAAAATAGTAGTATTAGAATATCCTCTCATCACAAGGCATATATGATCTATTTGAAAATAATTTTTTGTTAGTCATCCTAACTTTACCTTTCAAGGACATATATCCATGGTACTTGGTACACATTTATGTCATAAATTTAAAATTTATCGGGTAGTAATAGTAATTGGCCACAAAGGAATTTATTTGGTAATTTTTGAATTCTTTGACAGGCACACTCATGCATTTTCATGTGTTTGTGTGCATGTGTGTGTGTGTCTGTGCTAAAGTTATTTGGAGAAACCTTTTTGTTTAGGGATTTGAATATGTAATGAACAGTATGATCTCTTACAAAAAACACCTAAACCACCTACAGGGTATGGTTTGTTTATTATATTTTATCATCTTTAATTATACTGTACTATACTGAATCAGAGATTTAAAAAGAGGAACCAAATATGAATGAATGAATGAATAATGAAAACAAACATTTTTAAGTGTCAGTTTTGGCCCAGATGCTGTGTCAGTGCCAAGTATATAAAGAAAAAGAAAAAAAAAAGGAATGGTCCATTTGGTTCATTCATTCAAGCAACTTATATTTTTCCATTGGAAGGGAGGGGGAGGGTACATATTTAGGAAGATGTAAAATGCAGACAAAGTAATTATGAGATAATTTTTCAGAGAGGAGAAAGATGAATAATTGGGGAGATTTGGAAAATTCCCTTGAAGCAGGTGTTACTTGAGCTATGACTTGAAGGGAAATAGGGCTTCTAAGAGTCTGAGGTGAGGAGGAAAAATTATAGTGAACATTTATATATAGTACCTACTCTGTGACAGACATTGATTAAGCACTTTACAATTATGGTTTCATTTGATCCTCACAGACCCTGGGAAGTATGTGTTATTACGATTCTCATTTTACAGATGAGGAAATTGTGGTTAAGTGACTTGCCCAGAGTTACAGGCTAATAAGTATCTGAAATCAGGTTTGAATGTAGGACTTCCTGACTGTAGCCTTAGCACTTTACACATAGCCACCATGCTGAAGAAGATTTCAGATACTGTCCAAATGCATGCAAGATCTTAAGATAGAAAAAAAAATGTAGCTTACAAGGGCCAGCTTGGAAAGACAATTGTGTGAGGAGAAATAAAGTAGAAAATCTCTCAAAACTCATTTTAGATAGCTTTAAATGATAAAATTTACAGTTTATCTTAGAATCAAGAAGGTGGCACTAAATCGACCTGAGCAGAGGAGTAATAATGTCAGGAAGTCATTTTAGAAATGAAAATTTGGTAGTTATGTGAAAGATATTTTGGAGAGAGGACAGATTGGCAGGGAGACTAGCTAAGCTATGGGAATGATACTAATGAGAGGTGATGAGGAACTGAATTAGGTTCATGGGCATAGAAGTGGGAAAAGGGCATAGATATAAGAGGTATAATGGAGGTAAAACAACAAAATTTTGCCACTAATTAGAAATTAGTAGTATGGTGAGTAAGAGTAAAGAGTAGAAGATGACTCTAACAGTGGAAGTCTGCATAAGTAGAATAACTATGGAGCTCTTTTTATTGTTGTTAGTTTTAATATATTTATTTTGACCCTTTTTTTCAATTTGGCATTTGAATTCTCTCCCTCCTTCCTACCCCTGTCCTACTCATTGTGAAGGCAAGAAATTTAATATTTATAATGCATGAGGAATCATTCAAAACATATTTACATATTAACCACATTGCAAAAAAGACAAGGCAAAGAAAGAGTACATATATGTGTGTGTGCTTCATGTATATATATAAACATATGTATTTATATACAAGCATGCATATACAAATATATACCTATACATGCATAGATACCCACATGTCCATATGTATACATACACATGTACATACATATGCTTCTAGCTACATTTCAACTTTATCAGTTTTTTTTTTTTTCTGGAAGTAGATAGCATTTTTCCTCTCATAATTCCTTCTGAATTGTCTTGGATCATTCTATTGCTACAAATAACTCATTCACAGTTGATTATCATACAATGTGAAGAATATTTTCTTGGTTCTGCTCACTTCACTTTGTAAGAATTCTCATAAGTCTTCTCAGGTTTGTGTAATATTCTTGATCAAACTAAGGAAGCTGATAAAAGGGAAAGATACTGAGTTTTATTTTGAATATGTTGAGTTCTCAACCTCCAAAGGAAGAATTAAGTTGAAAAACAAATCTATTCAATGAATTAAATTTTAAAAAATATATATAAAAACCATGGGAGGGAGAAGGAGAAAATTTAAAACTTATGGAAGTGTTTGTTGAGAACCAAAAATAAATACTTTAATGTAAAAAAGTTTGTATTTTATCCTGGAGGTAATAGGAAGCCACTATAACTTTTTACCTAAGTAAGTGAAAGAGCTTGGCCTTTTTAAGTCAAGAAAATAGAGTTATAGTTTTAGTGTCCTAGGCATTTGCTCTGTGTTCTTGAATAAGCTAATTAACATCATTTGGTTCCAGCATCTTCATTTCTAAAATGATCAGGTTGGATTAGATAGTTTCTAAAATTTCTGCCAGTTCTGACATTTTGTGAAATAAACATGTATTTATCTGCTTACCTATGTGACAAACACTTCAAATTTCTAAATATTACTGTTATGCTTTGTGTCTTAATGTAGTCCTCAATATTAGTGTGCTTTATCACCTTAACATTTTCTTTTTAGAAACTGTCAAAGGGTGAGAAATTAAATATATCAAAATTCCTTGTGATTGCCAGAAATAGTTAGATTTTTTTTAAGGAGCAAGTACCTTTATTGGGGAACAGCTGAACAATTTACAGTATGTGAATAGAATGGAATATTCTTGGACTTTAAAAAATGGCCAAATGAACATCTTGTTCTCCTAATTCTGCCTTGTCAAAGGAACAGAATATTGGCAAACATAAGTTTCATTTAAACCTAAGGTGGCAAGGTGGTCTGCTTTGCTGGGGAAACCTCAGTGAGGCCTGAAGCAGATTAAAAGGTGATTAAGAAATATTTAACAAAAGAAAATGAAAACACAATAGAGTGGTTTGAAGGCCAACTCTTTTCCTTATGGCTTGCGTGACTTTTGCCCATGACAAGCTAGCCCTTGGTCTCTTTCCTCAACTCTAAAACTACAGGGTTGGGATAAATGAGATCTACCCCCAACCTTTCTTGAACTCAATCCTCTGGTCTTATGTGTAAAAACATGGGAAAGAGCTTGGGAATTGGAAAAACATTATAAACTAAGTTAGAAAGTGCAATAGATTTCACATCAAGGACACCTGGATTTTAATCCCAATGTAGACTAGACCCCAAATCCAGTGACTGCCTAGCTGTGGGGCCTATGGCAAGTTCCTTTTATCTAAGGTTTGATTTCCTTGCATGGCCCTCCCCTCAGGGGGCATGGTGATGAAAAACTCTGTAAATTTGGGAGTGATTGGCATGATTAGAGGGACACATGCACTGCAGGAAGAAGGTGTTCCACACGTGCTCATTTGATTGATAACTATGGATAATTTTATGATAGTAATTTTTCTTCTCCAACTTCTTTTTACGAATTTTTATTGTTTGGGGCTCAGGGCCATTTCTCCTATAACTTCTGGTTGACTAAAAGTCTGTCTTTGGTTAATATTGACATCAACTGACCAAAATCTTACTTGTGGAGTGATAAAGGAAGACATTTGCCATTCCTGAGCCAAGAGACCATGGGAGAGGAAGAAGGGATCACAGCATCTTTAAGACCTGCCCTAAATATTTAGGGCAAAATTTCCTGGAGGTCAAGTCTCTGGCATAGAAACCCTTCTTCTCCATTAGCCCTCTATGACTCTTTCAAAGGTAGCCTTGTGATTTTATAAGTGTAAGATTTTGCAAACTGTTTCAGCTGCAACCTACAGTCTGTTTAACTAAATTTGTTTCCTTAGAGGATGTATGAGATTACGACTCTGCTTAAATAAATTTGGTCAACTTTTGTGACACAGAAGGAAGCATGGGATTAGGAATCTGTCTTTTTTTTAGCTTGTATGGCCTAAGATGAATATAAAATATTGCAATATGTAAAAGAATTCATGTTGTCTAATTGACATAATGTTTCCTGTAAGAGGCCATATTAGAATCTTAATCTGGGTTCGGGTTTATTTTTTTTTTGTCTGACATCAAACCTAGCTGATTATCACTATAATTTCTGCAGTGTCATAGATTATTTTGGCAGACATTACTGACTGCATTTCTCATATAACAGATTTGGCTACCAAGAAACGATGGGCAGGAAGGTGGAAAAGCCTGGGGTCTCCACTTTAGAAGTTTTCCTGCGTGCACACCATTAGGTTTCCTTGGAGGTTTTGAAAGGAAAAACACAGTTGGGTCACAGAGATTGCTGTCCAAAACTGCAGAAAGGTAGAGGAGACCGTCTTCTATGGCTATCCTGTGCACTTCTTCTGGTTACTGTTCTTTATTTCTGGATTTTGTCTCTTGCATTTGAATAATCAGTCTATTGAAATTGGAGGGGTGCTTCATCTGGTAGCTTCCTAGACATTCTGATGGACATGGCACTGTGATTCAGGTGTCTAAAGCAAGGGCTTGTGTCCTGTTTGCCTCATTTTTCTGCAGGCACGTCTGTATGTTGTGGCCATTGTCTCTGTTTCCACCTGTGTAGGGTCGGGCGCCCTGGTCCTGGTTCAGTGGCTCTGGTCTGGGATAAAGCTGTACAGTTAGCTCTTCAAAGAGCCCCTTTCTAGTTTTGTTCTCACTCTTCGCTGGTTAAGTGATCCCTCTACAATGGCCCTTGTGACTTTGGCGGCACCAACCGGAACTGCTCCCTGCTTTCCAACTCAGCCTCCCACATGACTGACCTAGATAAATCTTTTTTTTTTTAAAAAGATATTTTCATTTCATTGTGTAGTGACATGTATATACAATTCAAAAATAATGCAAATATACTATCTCCCCTGCCCCGTGGAGCTTTGGAAAATATCATTATTTTAACTCTTTAGAAATTAAAAGATATAAATATTTTAGAAATACTTCTTTTAGAATTTTGTTCTCTCCAGTTTTTTTTTTCCCAGAAAAGAAAAGAAAAATAAGGAAATGAAACATCTCTATCCGTAAGTCGTTGCTCTGAATAGCAGCATGGTGTAAGGCAATCAATAACTCTCAGGAAGTCTCAGGGAGCACACTGCCTTTGTCAATTACTATTCTACTTGATAATCTTGAAAAGTATTTGTCTTCTTCAATAATCCTTCCTGACACTTGACCCTGTCATTCATCTAAACTGAATGGCCTCTTTAATCCCTTTTTTCTTCTTGGCTATACTGTATGTATGGAGAGCTTGAACGTGAATGAAATATAATTCCTGTACTGTTTCAAAGATCAGCATCTGCAAAGTGTGGTCTGGTGACAGAGCTTTCATAAGAGTTCATGGGTTCTTTTGGTATCCTTCCTATATTTGAACTTCTTGGTTGAGAGTCATTACAATCTTTTCCCCGGTGAACCAATACAGAGCACTTTACATTTAATAGAAGGAAAAAAAGTATTATATTCAGTTTAGAAAAGAAATAGTATCTAAGAAGTGAGTAGTAAATGACACTACTATAGTACTTTTCAGCTAGGAGGGTTTTTTTTTTCCTTTTGTTATCTAATCTCAAAACTCCCAAAATTTAAAAACTGTGAAAAATATTCACCTCTATACCTATATTATGTCATGGTTGGTTACCTTTCACCAAAATACTGTAATATTGAGATCCTCTAAAGAGATGTAAAAATGTTCTTTTCCAATATATTTTTATGTGCTTCTATCTTTTATTCACATTTCCTTGATTACACTCCAAGAGGATGCACTTCTTTTCTTTTTTTTTAAGTTAATTTGTTTATTTTTAGTTTTCAGCATTCACTTCCATAAATTTATTTTTTTTCTTTCTCCCTCATCTTCCCCCTTCCCCAGATGGCACTCAATCTGATATAGACTCTTCATATATATTCCTATTAAACATATTTTCACATTAGTAATATTGTAGAGAAGAATTAAAATGAATGGGAGGAACCATGAGAAAGAGAAAAAAAAAAACAGAACAAAACAAAACAAAAAGAAAATAATCTACTTCACTTTACATTCAGACTCCACAGTTCTTTCTCTGGAAGTGAGTGGCATTTTCTATCATGAATACTTTGGAATTGTTTTAAGTCCTTGCATTGCTAAGAAGGGCCAAGTCTAACAAAGTCACTCATCTCACACTGTGACTTGTTACTATGGTATGTACAATGTTATACTGGTTCTGCTCATTTCACTCAACATCAGTTCATATGTCTTTCCAGGTTTTTCTGAAGTCCACCTGCTCATAATTTCCTAGAGAACAATAGTATTCCATTACATTCATATATCACAACTTGTTCAGCCATTCCCTAATTGATGGGCATCCCCTCAATTTTCAGTTCTTGGTCACCAAAAAAAAAAAGTTGCTATAAATATTTTTGTACATGTCAATCTTTTTCTCATTTTTATGATCTCTTTGGTATACAGCACTAAAAATGGTGTTAATTTCTTTTCCTTTTTCAGTTAATATTTTATTTCTTTGTTTTCCCCTAACAATATTGCTTACCTCCTTTTAAACACAATCCAATGAGTGGTTGTAATAATCCATGTTCAAATTTACCCAATTAAAAAAAAAACACTTCATAATTAGTGGATGACTGAGAGAATCTTCCTCTTTTACTTCCCATTTTACATTTACCTTTGACATGTCATAATATTATTATTATGATATGTGATAGATAAAATATTAAAGTCCCCCTTTTAAAATACAGAAATGGCAAAATGTACCTTAAGCAGAGGTTAAAACTGAAACAAAATAACTATTCTTTTTTTTTTTATTAGTTTTTGATTGCCAACTTCGTTTTATCTCCACTCTAACATCATTAACTGTCCTTTGGACAACTTTAACATATCCAAACATGTTTTTTATCATTTCCCAAAAAATCTACCCTATGTTGTTTTATATAAGTGCTATTAATTTATGTTTTACAAATAATCCTCCAGGTTCTTAAATTAGTAAATTTAATTTGTTGGAATATAGATGTGTCTACCATTCCCTAATAATATTAATTGATTTTGTGATTTTTGTGAAATTTCCTTTTGAAGTTGTAATTTTGTTCATTTGCATCTTCTCTTTCTATTTTTAAATTGTATTTGCTACTTATTTCTTAACCTGTCTCTCAGTTTTATTTATCAATTTAATTCTTCTAATTTATTTATATCTGCCCTAAAACTTATCATGGGAAAGCAGTGTTCTACATTACAGATAGAGCTAGTCTCAGAGTCAGAAAAGCCTGATTAACATTTTACTTCTGCCACCCAATGGATATGTGACTCTGATCAATTCCTCTAAACTCTCTGGGCCCTAGGCTTCAGTCTAGCATAAGTCTCTTAATTGTATAGTAGGTACCATTATGCAAAGAGGGAGCATTTTCATTAAGTATGTTGTATACCTATGAAATACCAAATCAAGTCCTCAATTACCTAATATCAACACCAGCAGCAGCCACAACAACAACAGTAAGAACAAGAAAAAGAAATTTTATCATCTCTCTTCTTTTAGCTAGCTAGCTATTCCCTTTACTCATTCCTTTTCTAGTACCATTAGAGAGAAACTTAAGGCAGTTTTTCTCCTTTTGTTTGTTATCTATATAATGGAGGTGGTGGATCATGTAAAATCCCTGATCAAACCAGGGAATATTCTTCAAAAACTTGAAAGCAAAATATGACACTATATCTTAATAACCTGATAATATAGTGGAATAGAATATGAACAAGTTGTAGTAGCTATCGTACTATATTCCTCAAAATTGATCGAAATAAAGTCTATTGGAGATTAATTATAACAATTGATGAGACACAAGGAGCTTAAATTAACTGGCTAGCTGAAGGATCAATCATAACCTTATTGACCTTTAAGGAGCAAGCTGGCTCCATAGGGAGGGCATTCTGAATGAAAAAAAGAAAATCAGTGCTTGAAGGCTATCTCAGCTCTTGTGCAATTTCTCTAAACCTTTACTCCTGAGCCTTTTTCAAAGCAAAATATGGGAATGGAGAGGAGGAGCTTTAACTTCTTGCCCCTAATCAGGAATAATAATGGTGTCTTACAGAGAGAGCACATGATTAATAGTGACATGTATTTGCATGTAATTTGAAAAGAGAATTCAAGCACATTAGTTCTTAGATTCTAAACTTCCATATAAAGAAGTAGGAATTTGTAATTTCCCTAGTTGTTTTGATCCTAAAATCTAGCAATCCAGTCAACAAAAGGAGCTTTTTTGGAGTGCATCAGCTCTGAGATCTGCCTCTTAGATAACCCAAAGTTAAACATTATTCATTTCAAGAATTCTAGGTCTAATAAATAAATTAATAATAATTCTACATACTAGATGAGAGAGAAAGACAGAAACAAAAAGAGAGAGACACAGTCATAGATACACAGAGAGTCAGAGATAAAGAAAGACTGAGAGAGACACAGAGAGACTGAGAGCAACACAGAGAGAGACAGGGACAAACAAACACAGAGTCAGAAAGAGACATACTGACAGAGAGACAAAGACAGACAGAGAGATTGAAATAGAGAGACAGATAGACAGAGACAGAAACAATACTTTAAGTCCAGCAATAAAAATTCAATTTGAACATGAAGACAGCACAAAGCATATTAGCAGAATTAGAATCTGAAGGTCTGGAGAAAACGATTAAGTCATGTCCACCAGTAACCAGTGAAATAATATGTCCTAGAGAAGGTGAAAACAAGTTTAACAGGATAAGAATATTAAAAGGTGTGTAGTCCTATAATATTTTTGACATGTCTTTCCCCAACTAAAACATTCCTCTCTTCTATGTCTGCCCTAGCCATATGTGATCATAAGGTAAGTGGACACATATCTACCCGTGACTTCTGTGTGTGTCCACCTCCTTTACTCATTTTCGTTATGTTTGTGGGAGAGTATATTCCAGGATCACAGAGGAAGTCATTTTGTTGTCACTTTTAAAAATGTCATTTCAGTTAATTCTTTTGTTTTTGAACTATGTCTTCTGAATTAAAGCTGATGAGCAATAAACACATTGGTGGGGGGAAGGGGCGTATGAACTATAGTTTTCAGAGTATTATTCCACTGATTTCTATGAATGTCAGGTGGTATTCATTTGAAGAAATCACTTGGTAAGTACAAGTTTTTGAAAGGTACATTAATTTAGGCATTCAACAATAGAAATCTATTTCTATGAACATCTTTGCAACACAAAAATTTTGATATGTGATATTAATGTTATTTTTAATATTATGCAATTTTGCTTAATTTTCTGTTAAATTCAATCATGGTTTAATAAAATCTTTAAATATTTACATGTGATTTGGTATATATTTTAATTTTGTCATTGAATTCTAATTTCATTAAGTAATATCTGAAAAATAGAGTACATATAATTTTATCTTTTGGAATGTATGTAATACAGTAATTCATTCCCAACTACATTGAAAGACAGGTAAGTCAAAACAATATAATATGATACACATTTATTAATTGTCTCATATGTTCAAGGTACTGTGATAAGTCCCTTATATTGTGTGATAATATAAATTTGAAACAAAAAGACAATCCTTGCCCTCAAGGAGTTTATAATCTAATCCAGTAAGAAGGGACAAAAGGAAGCTGAAAAGGAGGTGGGTAGAGTAGTCATTGTAGGACTTTAATGATGGTTCAATCAAATCCAAGCAGTGCAGCTGAAGGGAAATGATTAATTGGCTAGACTTATCAGCCCTCTTTAAAGGACTGTTTTGGGAGGAGATATTTACTCTGCCCTTCATCCAAAGTAACTGAAGACACTGATGATATATCCTTGATTCTCACATTTATTTTTTTCCTTCTATCTATTAACTATAATTAGTTAACTAATTCCAAACTACAATTTCTTTATTATTTGTCATTTTACTTACTAGTCAAATTGTAATTTATCATTAACGTCTCTTGTAATGACATATCTATCAATCTATTTACTTTTTCTTAATGTGTCAGTTAGATATGAAATTTATTATTTTGACTTTTGGATTGCTTAGTCTGCATATTAAGAATTATTTGTCTCTTGTTAATGTTTCAAAAGACACATTTTTCCTCACCCTTCATTATAGATCAATGATTTCACTGGCATAGGAAACTCCCTATGTGGAAGCTCCCAACACATTTTTTTCATATGTTTATAACCTTAGAGGTTAAATGGTGTGCCAATGGTCACAAAAAGTAATATTTGTCAGAGGTGGAACTTCTAGTTCTTCCTTACACCAAGGTCAGTCTTTTTTTTTCTATCCAGTAAGAACAGCCATCATTTTCTTTTGTTTTTAACTTATTATTGTTAGGTTGGATACTGTCCTATCCTTTAGTCAGGGATTCCTGGGCAGCTTGGTGGTTCAGTGGATAGAGGGTTGGACCTGGATTCAGGAAGATATGAGTTCAAATCTAACCTCAGACGCAGTGTGACCCTAGGCAAATTTTTGTCTCAATTTCCTCAACTGTTGAATGGGGATAATAATCGCCCCTACTTCACAGGATAGTTGTGAAAACCAAATATGATAATGATTGTAAAGCATGTAATACAATAAAACTCCATCACAATCACATACTACAACTTGGTTAGTCATTATCCAATTGATGTGCATCCCCTTGATTTACAATTCTTAGCCACCATAAAAAGAGGTGCTATAAAATATATTATTTTTAATAAGTAGGTAGTTTTTTCTTTGTCTTTCTTTAATTTTAAATCACTTTGGGATATAAAGCTGTGGTATTGCTGGGTCAAATAGTATGCACAGTGTGATTGACCTTTGTGCATAGTTCCAAATCACTCTCCAGAATAGTTTAATCAGTTCACAACTCCACCAACTATGCATTAGTGTCCCAGTTATCCTCTCCAACATTCATCATTTTCCTTTTTCTTTCATACTGCCCAATCTGATAGGTGTGAGGTAATATACCAGACCTGTTTTAGTTTGTATTTCTTTCATCAATGATGATTTAGAGCATTTTTTTTCATACGACTATAACTAGTTTGATTTCTCTGAAAATTACCTATTTATATTCTTTGACCATTTATCAATTGGGTACTGATATGAATTCTTATAAATTTAACTCAGTCCTCTATATACTTGGGAAACAAGGCATTTATCAAAAATACTTGCTATAAATTTCCCTCTCAGTGTTCGCTTTTACTTCTAATTTTGTTTGAATCAGGGTTTTTTTTTGTGCAAAAACACTTTTTAATTTATGTAATCAAAATTTTTCTATTTTACATTTCATGGTGTTTTCTATATTTACTTACCATACATTTTCCCCTTATTCATAGATTTGACAGAACTTTTCCATGTTTTCTTAATTTGCTTATGGTATCGCCCATTATGTTGAAGTCATGAACTCATTTGACTTTATTTTGGTATACAGTATAAGATATTGGTCTATACTGGGTTTATGCCATACTGTTTTCCACTTTTCCCAGCAGTTTATGTCAAATAGTGAATTCTTATCCCAATAACTTGGATCTTTTGGTCTGTCATATGTTAGATCATTGTGGTCATTTGCTACAATCCACCATCCTATTTTTTAGTCATTATCAAATTTTTTGATAAATTTCAACTTTATAACACAGTTTGGAACCTGGCACAGCTAGAACATAATCCCTCACATTTTTATTTTATTGATTCCCTTGACTTTCATTTTTAAAATTTAAATTATCTATTTTTATTTTTCAACAAACACTTTGATAAGTTTTACATTTTTCCCCCTTTTTCAATCCCTCCACAAGACTGCTTGCAATCTGATATGGGCTTTACACATATATTCCTATTATAAACATTTTCACATTAAAAAGGTTGCAAGAAGGATTACAACAAGTGGGAAAGTAACCATGAGAAAGGGGGAAAAATAAAACAAAACAACAACAAAAAAGAAAATAGTCTACTTTGTTCTACATTCCAATTCCACAATTTTTTCTCTGGATGTGATTGAAATTTTCTATCATGTGTTCTTTGGAATTGTTTTAGTTTCTTGCATTTCTGAGAAGGGCTACGTCTATCAAAATCAGTCCACACACTCTGTGACTGTCACTTTGTACAGTGTTCTCCTGGTTCTGCTCCCCTCACTTAGCATCAGTACATATAGTCTTTGCAGGTTTCTCTGATATCTGACTGTTAATTTCCTATAGCATGATAATATTCCATTACTTTCATATACCACAATTTCTTTAGTCATTCCTCAGTTGATGGGTATCCACTTGATTTCCAGTTGTTGGACACTGCAAAAAGAGCTGCTATAAATATTTTTGTATATGTTGTTCCTTTTCCCATATTTATGATTTCTTTGGGATACAGCTCTAGAAGTGGTATTGCTGGGTCAAAGGGTATGCACACTTTTATAGCCCTCTGGGCATACTTCCAAATTCCTCTCTGGAATGGTTGTATCAGCTCACAGTTCCACCAACAAAGAAGTAGTATTCCAACATTCTGTAATGGGAATGCAAATTTTTAATATCTTCCCTGCGCCTAGGCTTAAGTGCACCTGGAGCCTGTGGTGGGAGGCTTGTTTCTCAGGAGATACTTTTTGATTGGGCAGTGGGTCAAGAAGGTTGTTACATTCTCTGAGCCAGGGGAAGGCTATATAAGCCCTGATGTGAGGCTTTGTTTTGGGACTCACTTTGAAAATTGTTGTGTAACTTGAGCAGATGAGACTATGGGCAGCCATTGAGCCCCACGGCTTTGAGAAACCCAGATGTAGATGCTTCCCTCTCTGGAAACTCTGATTTGGTATGGATGTAATGGTTGGACAGTATGGAGGCCTGTCTGTTGAAATGTTCTTGTAACTTATGCTTGTAATCTGTATATTCTGAAGTTAAGGGTGCTAATCTTTCCCCCCTGAACTAGGTAAACGATATGAGTTTGATTGATTAAAGTAAGCTTGTTAACACATTTTGAGTTGCTTTCTTTTAGCAAAGCAGATCTAACAACCTATGTTGGCAGCCACCATGGGGGATGCTGGGGTGCTTTCCACTACACATGCCCACATCCTCTCCAACATTTATCATTTTTCTGTTCTGACATGTTAGCCAAACTGATAGATGTGATGGGGTAAGTCAGAGTTTTTTTTTATTTGCATTATCCTAATCAATAGTGATTTAGACCTTTTTTTTTTCATATGACAGCTTTTATTTCTTCCTCTGAAAACTGCCTGCTCGTATCCTTTGACCATTTATCAATTGGGGAATAACATGCATTCTTGTACATTTGATTCAATTCTCTACATATTTTAGAAATGAAGTCTTCATCAGAGATGTTGGTCATAAAAATTATTTCCAAATTTTTTATTTCACCCTTAATCTTGGTTGCATTGGCTTTGTTTGTGCAAAAACTTTTCAATTTAATGTAATAAAAATTATCCATTTTGCATTGCACAATGTTCTCTCTCTCTCTTGTTTAGTCAAAAATTCCTCCATTCTCCACAATTCTGACAGATAAACTATTACTTGCTCCTTGAATTTGTGTGTAGTATCAGACATTGTACCTAGATTGTGTACCCATTTGCACTTCGTTCTGATATATGGTGTCAGACACTAGTCTATACCCAGTTTCTGCCACACCATTTTCCAGTTTTGCCAGTAATTTTTGGCAAACAGTGAGTTCTTGTCCCATGAGCTCTGGTGTTTGGGTTTATCAAACAGAAAATTGCTATAAGCTTTGATTACTGTGTACCTAACCTATTCTATTGATATATCCTTCTATTTCTTAGCCAGTACCAAATGGTTTTGATAATTGCTGATTTATAATATAATTTAAGATCTGGTACGTTTAGGCCACCTTCCCTAGCATTTATTTTCATTAATTCCCTTGATATTATGGATCTTGTGTTCTTCAAGATGAATTTTGATATTGTTTTTTCTAGCTCTGAAAATAATTTTTGGTAGTTTGATTGGTATAGCATTTGAAAAAATAAATCAATTTAGGTACAATTGTCAATTTTTTTTACATTAGCTTGGCCTATCCATGAGCAACTGAAATTTTTTCCAGTTGTTTACATCTGACTTTATTTGTGTGAAAAGTGTTTTGTAATTGTACTCATATAGTCCCTGGGTTTATTTTGGCAGGTGGATTCCCAAATATTTTATAATCTCTACAGTGACTTTAAAAGGAATTTCTCTTTTATCTCTTGCTGTTGGGCTTTGTTAGTAATATATAGAAATGCAGATGATTTGTGTGTTTCTTTTATATACTGCAACTTTGCTAAAGTTTATTATTTCATGCAGTTTTTACTTGATTATCTATAATTCTCTAAATATATTATCATATTGTCTGCAAAGAGTAATAACTTAGTTCCTTCTTTGCCTATTGTAATTCCTTCAATTTCTTTTTTTTTTCTCTTATTGCTAAAACTAATTTTCCAGTACCATATTGAATAATAGTGATGATAATGGACATCTTTGTTTTAACCTGGATCTTACTGTAAATGTATCTAGCTTATCCCCATTACATATAAGGTTTGCTTATGGTTTTAGGGACCTGCCACTTATCGTTTTAAGGACAACTCCATTTATTCTTATGCTCTCCAGTATTTTCAATAGAAATGGGTGTTGTATTTTGTCAAATGTTTTTTTCTGCATCTATTTAGATAATCATTAGGTTTCTATTCATTTTGTTGTTGATATGATAAGTGCATTCCTGGTATCAGTCCTACCTGATCAAAATGTATTATTCAAAGGATAAGGTGCTGTATTCTTTTTGCTAATATTTCATTTAAAGTTTTTGCATTTATATTCATTAAGGAAATTTCTCTATAATTTCCTTACTCCACTTTGACTCTTCCTGGTTTAGGTCTCAATATCATGTAGGTATAATAAAAAAGAATTTGGTAGGACTCTGCCTAATTCCTGAATATAGTCCTGTACTCCTATATAGCATTAGAATTAGTTGTTCTTTAAATGTCTGATAGAATTGGCTTTTCAATCCATCTGGCCCTGGAGAATTTTTCCTGGGGAGGGAGTTCATTGATGGCTTATTCAATTTCTTTTTCTGAGATGGATGGAGTTATTTATTTATTTTTTAATGGGAGGGAATTGTATTTATTTTTTATTTTACATAATATTTCATTTTTCTCAATTACATGTCAAAGCAAATTTTAAACTTAAAGAAAGTTTTGAGCTCCAAAGTCTATCCCTTCCTCCCCTGCCCCATCCCTGAGACAGTAAGCAATCTGATACAGTTTATACATGTGCAATCATTTAAAACATTTCCATAGTAATCATTTTTACAAGAAGACTTGAATAAGACAGAAAGAAAGAAAAAAAATAACATGCTTCAATCTGTGTATTCAGACAGTATCAGTTCCTTCCCTAGATGTAGATAGCATGCTTCATTATAAGTCCTTTGAGATTGTCTTGGATGATTTTATTGCTGAGAATAGCTAAGTTGTTCACAGCTGATCATTGTATAATATTGCTGTTACTGTCTACAATGTTCTTCTGGTTGTGCTCACTTCACTTGGCATCAGTCAAGTCTTTCCAAGTTTTTCTGAAATCACCGTGCTTATTATTTCTTTTAGCACAATAATATTCCATCACAATATATACCACAGCTTGTGCAGCCATTCCCCAATTGAAGACCATCTTCTTGATTTCCAATTCTTAGCCAATGCAAAAAGAGCTGCTTTAAACATTTTTGTACAAATAAGTTCTTTCCCCTTTTTTCTGTCTTTGGGATATAGACCTAGCAATAGTATTTTTAATTTTTTTTTTATTAATTTGTTTGTTTACTTTTAGTTTACAGGATTCAATTCCACAATTCCTTGAATTTCACATTTTGTCTCCCTCCCTCCCCCCCCCATGGTGACTTATAGTGAAGTATAGGATCTGTAAATACTTTCACATTATACATTGGTCAGGTTATAAGTACGGATTGTACCAGCTGGAATGAAAAATGGTAAAGAGGACATAAAACCAAATAAGAGAACGAAAAAGATCAGGTATTTTGCTTCCACCTGGATATAAACTTAGTTCTTTCTAGTTCTTTCTCTGGATGCACATTTTTCTCTCCATCATGAGTCTTTTGGGATTGACTTATATCACTGCATTGCTGAGAAGAGTCCAGTCTATCAAAGTTGGTCATCACACATACATTGTGTCTGTAATTGTGTACAAATTACTCCTGGTTCTACTCTTCTCACTCAGCATCAGTTCTTTTAAGCCTCTCCAGGTAAATATGAAGACTGCCTGCTCCTTGTTTCTTATAGCACAATAGTATTCCATAACATACATATACCACAACTTGTTCAGCCATTCCCCAATTGATGGGCACCCCCTTAGTTTCCAATTCTTTGCCACCACAAAGAGAGCTGCTATAGACATTTTTGAACATATGGGTCTTTCTCCCATTTCTATCATCTCTTTGGGATATAACCCTAGGAGTGGAATTGCTGGATCAAAGGGTATGAAAGTATGTATAGCTCTTTGGGCATAATTCCAGATTGCTCTCCAGAAAGGCTGAATCACTTCACAACTCCACCAGCAAAACATTAGTGTTCCAATTTGCCCACAACCTCTCCAGAATTTGTCATTTTCCTGTTTTGTCATCTTAGCCAATCTGACTGGTGAGATGTGGTACCTCAGAGTTGTTTTGATTTGCATTTCTCTAGTCAATAGTGAATTAGAGCATTTCTTCATGTGCTTATAGATAGCTTTAATTTCTTTCTCTGAAAACTGCCTGTTCATATCCTTTGACCATTTATCAATTGGGGAATGCCTTGTATTCTTATAAATTTGACTCAATTCTCTGTATATTTTAGAAATGAGTCCTTTGTCAGAGATATAGGTTGTAAAGATTCTTTCCCAATTTCCCACCTCCCTCTTAATCTTGGTTACATTGGCTTTGTTTGTACAGAAACTTTTTCAATTACATGTAGTCAAAATTATCCATTTTATATTTTATAATGTTCTCTAATTCTTGTTTAGTCATAAAGTCTTTCCCTTTCTACAAGTCTGATAGGTAAACTATTCCTTGTTTTAGGAGACTGCTTACAGTATCAACCTTTATACCTAAATCCTGAACCCATTTAGACTTGATTTTGGTATATGGTGTTAGATAATGAATGGTCTATGCCCAGTTTCTTCCATACTATATTCCAGTTTTCCCAGCAGTTTTTGTCAAATAGTGAGTTCTTATCCCAAAAACCAGGGTCTGGAGGTTTATCAAACAATACATTACTCTAGTCATTGACTTCTGAATCTCGTGTGCCTAATCTATTCCATTGATCCATTCCTCTATTTCTCAGCCAGTACCAAGTAGTTTTGATGACTGCTGCTTTATAGTACAGATTGAAATCTGTTAAAGCTAGTCCACCTTCCCTAGTATTTCTTTTCATTAATCCCCTTGATATTCTGGACCGTTTATTCTTCCAAATGAATTTTGTTACTATTTTTTCTTGCTCTATAAAGTAGTTTTTTGGAAAATTAATTGGTATGGCACGAAATATATAATTTATTTTAGGTAAAATTGTCATTTTTATTATATTAGTTGGACCCAGCCACGAGCAATTGATATTTTTCCAATTAGTTAGATCTGACTTTATTTGTGTGAAAAGTGTTTTGTAGTTATGATCATACAGGTCCTGGGTTTGTTTTGGCAGGTAGATTCCCAAATATTTTATAATGTCTATAGTAATTTTAAATGGGATTTCTCTTTCTATTTCTTGCTGTTGAATTTCATTGGAAATATATAGGAATGCTGAGGATTTATGTGGGTTTATTTTATATCCTGGAAATTTGCCAAATTTATTTATTGTCTCAAGCAGTTTTTTACTTGATTCTCTAGGATTCTCTAAGTATATCATCATATCATCTGCAAAGAGTTATAGCTTGGTCTCTTCTTTGCCTAACTTGATTCCTTTGATTTCTTTTTCTTCTCTAATTACTACTGCTGATATTGCTAGTACCAGATTGAATAAGAGGGGTGATAGTGGACACCCTTGTTTCACCCCTGATCTTATGGGAACTGCTTCTAGCTTCTCCCCATTACATAGAATACCTGCTGATGGCTTTAAATAGATGCTACCTATTATTTTAAGGAAGGCTCCATTTATTCCTATAGTTTCTGATGTTTTTAATAGGAATGGATGTTGTATTTTATCAAAAGCCTTTCTGCATCTATTGAGATGATCATGTGGTTTCTGCTAGTTTTATTGTTGATAGGATCAATTATACTGATGGTTTTCCTAATATTAAACCATCCTTGTATTCCTGGAATAAATCCTACTTGATCAAAGTGTATTATTCTTGAGATAAGTTGCTGTAGTCTTTTTGCTAGTATTTTATTTAGAATTTTTGCATCTATATTCACGAGGGAGATTGGTCTATAATTTTCTTTCTCTGTTTTATCTCTCCCTGATTTAGGTATCAGTACCATATTTGTGTCATAAAAAAAAAAATTGGTAGGACTCCTTCTTTACTGATTTTTCCAAATAGGTTGTAGAGTATTGGAATCAATTGTTCTTTAAATGTTTGATAAATTCACTAGTGAATCCATCTGGTCCTGGAGATTTTTTCCAAGGGAGCTGACTGATGGCTTGTTCAATTTCTTTTTCTGAGATGGGATTATTTAAGTAGTTTACTTCCTCTTCAGTTAATCTGGGCAACTTGTATGTTTATAAATATGAGATGTGCTTATTTAAATATTTTACTTCTTTAGTTGAGTGCAATTTATATCTTTATAAATATCCATCCATTTCCCTAAGATTGTCAATTTTATAGATATATAATTGCACAAAAAAATTCCTAATTATTGTTTTAATTTCTTTTTCATTGTAGGTGAATTCACCCTTTTAATTTTTTATATTAGTAATTTAGTTTTCTTATTTTTTAGTCATATTGACCAGAAGTTTATCAGTTTTATAGTTTTTCTTTCATAGAACCAACTCTTAGTTTTACTTATTAGTACAATAATTTTCTTAATTTTAATTTTATTTATCTTTTCTTTGGTTTTCAGTAATTTTATTTTGTTATTTAATAGGGCATTTTCAATTTTTTATTTTTTAGCTTTTTCATTTGCGTGCCCGATTCATTGATCACCTCTTTCTCTCTTTTATTCATTTAAGCATTCAGAGATATGAAACTTTCCCTAAGAACTGCTTTCACTGCATCCTATAAGTTTTGGTATTGGTATTTGGTATCTCATTATTGTCAATCTCTTTAAAGAAGTTATTGACTGTTCCTGTCACTCATTGTTTGACCCACTCATACTTTAGGATTAGATTATTTAGTTTCCAAGTAATTTTTAGTCTATATTTCCCTTGCCTTTCATTACATATAATTTTATTGCATCATGATCTGAAAAGGATGCATTTAATTTTTCTGCCTTTCTGCACTGGATTGTGAGATTTTTATGTCCTAGAACATGGTCAAATTTTGTGTATGTGCCATTACCACTGAGAAAAAAAAATGTATATTCCTTTCTATCCCCTATTCAATTTTCTCCAGAGGTCTATCTAATATAGCTAGGTTTCTAAAATTCTACTCACCTTCTTAACTTCCTTCTTGTTTATTTTGAGATTAGATTTATCAGCTTCAGAGAGGGAGGTTGAAGTCTCCTACTACTATAATTTTGCTATCTATTTCTTCCTATAACTCCCTTAACTTCTCCTTTAAAATGTGGATGTTATACCCTTTGGTGCATATATGTTTAGTAATGATATTACCTCATTATCTATGGTGACTTTTAGTAGTATATAGTTTCCTCCCTTATCTATTTTGAAGGATCTATTTTTGCTTTTGCTTTCTCTGAAATTAGCATTGCTACCCCTACTTTTTTTTTCTGCTGAATCACAATATACTCTACTCTAGATTTCTTTTTTACTTTTACCTTGTGTGTATCCCCCTCTTTCAAATATGTTTGTTGTAACCAACATACATTAGGATTATGGTTTTTAATCGATTATGCTGTCCAGCTGTTTCGTGGGAGAGTTCATTCCATTCTCATTCACAGTTATAATCACTGTGTCTTTCACTCCATCTCTCCCCCCCCCCCCACCAAATGTTTATTCTTTCCACCCCAACTGACTGTAGGGCAAGTTAGATTCCTATATTTAACTGAGTATGTTATTCCCTCCTTAAACCAAAACCGATGAGGGAAAGCTCAAACAATGGTCATCTCCCTCCCTTCTTCCCACCTAGTACATGCTTGTGCCTCTTCTTCTTGTGATGTAATTTATGCTTTTCTGCCTCCTCCTTTCCTCTTCTCTCATTACAATCCCTTTGCATCTCTTAATTAGGTGTTTTTTGTCATCTTATCAGTTAGTTTATATCCACACCCTCTATATATGTATATCCCTTTTAATGTCCTAATAAATATGCAATTCTCAAGATAAATATCACATAGGGATGTTTGCTCTTATTGAATAACAATGTTTTTCTTTTGTTCCCTCTTTATATTTTTATGTCCCTCATGTTTGTTTGTTTGTTTTATTTGAAGATCAAATTTTTCTTTGAACTCTGGCCTTTACATGAGGGAAGTCTGGCAGTCTCTTATTTCATTGAATTTCTTCTTTCCTGAACAATTATGCTCAGTTTTGCTGGGTAGTTGATCCTTAGTTGTAGTACAAGCTCCTTTGCCTTGTGATATATCATATTTCAATCCCTTGGATCTTTTCATGTAAAAGCTTTAAGTCCCTGTGTGATCCTTTTTTTTTTTTTTTTTTTGCTTTTTGGAGTGGGGAATATAGGGCAATTGGGTTAAGTGACTTGCCCAAGGTCACACAGCTAGTAAATGTTAATTGTCTGAGACCAGATTTCAGCTCAGGTCCTCCTGATTCCAGGGCCAGTGCTCCACCTAGCTGCCATAGCCCTGTGTGATCTTGATTGGATTTTCATGATATGTGAATTGTTTCTCTTTGGATGCTTGCAGTATTTTCTTCTTGACCTGCTAATTCTGGAATTTGATTAAAATATTCCTTGGCATTTTTAATTTGGCATCTCTTTCAGGATTTGATGGGTGGATTCTTTTGAAAATTATTTTCTCCTCTGGTTCTAGGATCTTGGGAGAAGTTTCCTTGATGAGTTCTTGGAAGATACTGTCCAGGCTCCTTTTTTTTTTTCATCATGATTTTTTGATAGACTAGTAATTCTTAGGTTGTCTCTCCTGGATCTGTTTTCTAGGTGAGTTGCTTTTCCCATGAGATATTTTACATTTCCTTCTAATTTTTTTTTCTTTCCTAAGATTTTGTTTCACTGATTCTTGATGCATCATATCTTCTATTTGTCCTAATATATATATTATATTATATATACATATATATGTGTATATACATATACACATATATATATGTATATATATATATATATATATATATATATATATTTGGAAGGGGGAAGGTAGGGCAATTGGAATTAAGTGACTTGCACAAGGTCACATGGCTCATATATGATAAGTGTCTGAGGCAGGATTTGAACTCATCTTCCTGACTCCAGGGCCAGTGCTCTATTCACTGCACCACCTAGCTCCCCCCCCCCCCCCTTTTTATTCTTTTTTCAAATTTTAATAATTAATGAATTATTTTCTTCATTTAATTTTTGTACTGTTTTTCCATTTGGTTGTTTTTTTTTTTCTTTTAAGGATTTATTTTCTCCAGTTAGATTTTGTACCTCCTTATGCATTTTGACCAAATGTACATTTTAAGGAATTGTTTAATTCAGTTATTTTTTTTCCATTTTGTCAATTTTATTTTTAAAATAATTGATCAATTTTTTTCTACCTCTCTAATTTGGCTTTTAAATTCTTCCTGACTGTTAACAAGAATAATTTTTAGACTTGAGATCACTTCATATTCCTTTTTGAGATTTCAGATATGGGTACAGTGTCAGTGCTGTCCTCTTCTGAATTGTTATCTTGATCTTCTCTGTCTCCATAGGACGAATCTATTGTCTTTGTTTTTCCAATTTGCTTTTTGCCCACTGTGATTGCTTATTTCCTGGCTTTTAAAGTGTATCTCTGCTTCTGGGACACATCGGGCTCTGAGTCCTGGGAGCTAGGGGCCTGGTTTCTGACTTTGTGTGTTGTGGCTTCTGGATCTGTCAGATAGAAGCTATATAATGCTACAACTCACTTAGTGTTGAGCTGGAACTAACTGGTGTGCTCCAAGGTCAAAGCCAATCTTTCTGCATTTCTCAGGATTACACTGAAGTTCACAGTATGAGTTGTGGGGGAGGGGTGGTTTTGCCCCTTCAGGTCTCCAGGATGGAGTAGAACCTGGACTAGACCTCAGATGGAGCACTTTTGGTGGATGCCCTTCCACACTGATATCTGTCAATTCCTCTTGCTGTGTGAAGGCACACCTGGGTTCTTGGTTTTGGCACTTACTTCCTCTACTCCACTGGGGTTCAGGATCTCCTGCTGGTATGCAGAGGTGGGGCTTGGTGGCAACCCTCCCATCCTGGGGATATCCTAGGACCTGACATCTTCTTCCGTCATGGTAAGAAGGACCCCTCCCATCGATCTCCCTAGCCTCCTGAGTTAAAAGCCTTCTGCACCCCTTCCAGTGGTTTCACTATTCCAAAATTTTTCATAGGGCAATATTCTCTGGATTTTTGAAGGTCAGCAAGGCAGGGGATGAGAGCACTTACAGTTTACTCCACCATCTTGGCTCCCAGAAGTTCTAGTAGGTGACTTTCACACATTAAGTCTCTGCACTGATAGACCTAAGAGTAACTGCTGTCACTGCCGCAGGCACTGAGCTTGTCCCTCACACACTCTTGACAAATCCCTGTTCTGTGCTGAGAGGTTTGGGAATCATGACTACTGCAGCTGATTCAGTTTGTCAGGGCCTACTCCTGTTCCACTATGGCTTGGTCTGTGTGGGTACAACCTGTGTATTCTGTGCCCCCCATCTCAACAAATTCTTATCAACTTTCTGTATTGTCTTGGTCTGGAAATCTGCCACACTCTTTCTCCTAGTGGATTCTGCACTGTAAAATTTGTTCAGATTCATTTTTTAGACATATCTGAAGGAATTTATGAGAGAGATCAGGTGAGTCCCTGCTTCCACTCTAAAATCATGATTCCACCCACTCCAAATTTTTCTAAGATTTAAATTAACCACCTTATAGATCTGTATCCACCATTAAAGTTATTTGTATTCCTTTCTTTAAGACATTTTATATTCTAACCACTCTAGTCTATCTGCTCTTCCTCAAACATGACATTCCATCTCCTGACTTTGTGCCTTTGTAAAGGTTCTCCCCTGTGCCTAGAAGCTTATTATTTTCATTTGAATCTTAGCATTCTTTAAAACTATGCTCAAGGACCAAATCCCACAAGAATGTTTCCTGAGTCCTATTTTTATTATCTTTCTCTTCCTCTGCAAAGCATTTTATATGAACCTATCTGACTATATTTTATTCTCCCCATAAAATGAAAGTAAAATGTAATCTCCTTAAAGGCATTAGGAACTGATTTTCATTTCTATGTCCCAGAGCCTTATATGGTACATTGCATATAATAGGAGACATGTAAATTACTTTTTTTAGATTAAATTGATGCACAATAGATAAATTTGCTTGTTGACCTCATTATTATCCTCAAAGAAGACATAAAACAGATCTTTTGCTTGACAGATTTTTTTGCCATGTCCATAGAGCTGTTCTCCATATGTTGTTTTAAAAGTAAAGAGCTAGACTGTCAAAACCTAGACCTATGCTTTGTTATACTGACTTTTGGTGGTAGAGATACTTTATTTCAGTTCACTGATAAGATACCCTTATCAGCAAATGACTTATGAGAAATCTAATTTTGTTTTTGTTTTGTTTGTTTTGTTTTTCTAGCTGGGAAGAGGGATTAGAATATCATGGAAGATGGAGGCCTATAGGGAGAAAGAAGAGAAGAAAGCCTAGGAAGTTTTAAGTCCTTTAGGGACCTGAATGACCAGGAATGTGAAACCTCACCAGTGCCAGGTCAGACTGAAACTTTAAGAGGCTGCTATTTCTTGTTAGTATTTTTATGCAAAGGAATTCCACACACAATTTGAACTTTGTTTATTTGCTGGATGTATCTTTACTTTTGTTTTATCCAAATAATATAAGCTGATTTTTTGGGTTGCTCTCTGAATGAAGAGAAGAGGCTCCATATACTTCTAGGTCTTACCAACGTCTTTCTGTGTTTGTCTCTGTTTCTCTTATTTATGTCCCTCTATCTCTCTGTCACTATCTCTTTGTTTCTATGTCTCTGTCTTAGTTTCTCTCATTGTCTCTTTCCTCTCTCTCTGTCGCTCTATATGTCTCTATTTGTCTTTATGTCTTTCTGTCTCTCTTTCTCCACCCCCCCAACAAGAAATAGGGGTTACTTTACTTATAAATTTGTATCTGCTGTACTAGTGAACATCCCTTTGTACACACAACCATTTTACAAATTATGGGTTTATTCTCTTAATCTGTTTGACAAATACTTTGTACTTTAATTTTGAAGGCTTTATTAACTTTATTAATCAGAATATTTATATGCCCATATATGCGTATATATATATCATTTTTACAACTATTTTATGGCAAAATTTTGAAATTAAAATCATTTTATCATTAAACCTCTACTGCACTGGGGGTACACTTTGTGTTAATGGGTAACAAGTCACTTCTCTCTAGGTAGTTTCAGCATCACAATGGCCTGTATAATTCATCACCGGTTCAACAGCCTTATATGCAATTACAATTCTGCACATTTTGGAAGTATTCTGTTGGATACACAATTTCCTCCAATATCTTATTTCAATCTTCTTTCAACTTACTTATATAATTCCAGAACACTGTAAATTTTAGTATCTTTTTGTCCTTTTTTTGTCACTCAATTTATTTTTAACACTACTGGTATTCCTTACTAAGGCTTTTCTAACTAGTTTGTTACTCTTGGTTTTCTTGTCCCAGAGATTTCTTGTCAGTATCACTAGTTTCCTTGGCAGATTTTGTCTGAGCTTTGGAGACAATTTTGTTGTAGCTAAATTTTCATCCCTGGGCAATACTATGATAATCTATCTTTTTTTTTTTTTTTTGGTTAGGCTTTTCTACTCATCTAGTTGTAAAACCAAGGGAATAAACATAGTAATTGAAAGGTCAGGTTTCAAGTACAGTTGTTCAGACAGGCAGTTGTCTTTCATCCCCATCACTGCTGGCTCTTTATTAATTTCCTTAACAATGTGATTTCTGCAAAGCCCTCCTTATTTTGAATACATCGTTCTTATTTTGATTTTAGTGCTGTAGTACTTCCTTGTTTTTGTCATGTCATGAGATTTTTCTTCTGATCTCTACTGTTCTATTGAGGATTCTGGTTTTGCCACTGAAGGAAAGTTGGTGTTTGAAAGCAGGCCTGTGAAAAGGTATCAACCAATTCCAAATTTGGATTATGTTTTTATGTCAATGAGGTACTACTGGATGAACTGAGGTACCTGGTCAATATAGCACTATTAAAGAGTTTTAGAAGGCTCATTATGGAAAGGGACAGGGATATGTCACTCAGGGCAGTTACTTGACATTTTATGTAAAATTTTTATCATTTATTTAGATTGTACTCCAAAATACCTCAGTACTCCAGAGAGATGTAATTTCACTAGAAACGTACCGTCTCCCCTGACTCAGCTCACAATTCTGTAACAGGATATATTCTTCTGGAATATTTGTGTCAGTGGATATAAGACATGGCATATAATTTCAGAATGTCTTCTCCCACTATTGATTGGCTTTGTTCATTTAAAAAATCTTCTTTCTCCCCTTTTTTTGAAATATGTAATATGAGTTGACTTTCTGGATGGTGGGAGATGGAGGAATAGAGTGAGGAAAATTATGCAATGTAAAAACAAAAGAAAATAATAAAATTTATTCTTTAAAAAGGAGTATCCTCGGTAGCAGAATTCATTATTACACTGAGGCTAGCCTGATAATAAACCTTTATGAATGTAATCTGACTAGCCCTAGCAAAATGGACATCTTGGCTTGTAATTTAATATTTTACAGGTTGTCATATACTGCCAGAGTTTAAGTTGCACTGGCATAAAATTTGAGTACCCAAAGTCATCCCCCAATCATGTTGAAGAAACCTAACAGGTTGTGTGGCAATTTTTTTTTTCCCAAAGAGTCATGAATTCTTTGGTTATGTCTTCTTTCAAACAAACTAAATTAAATGAGATTGAAGGAAAAACAAATTCCTAACTACCAAATAAGTACCTTGCAATTAATAAGTTGTTAAAAAATAAATATGTGCCTATTGATCATTCTCACAGTTCTGGATTCCTTTAGGATGCTCTTGCCATCCTTCAAAAAAGAGACCCTTGAGCCTGTAACCTAGTCCAAGGTAGACAAATGGAATATAAGATATATAATTTTTCAATCCATCAAGTGGGTGGAGCCAAGATGGTAGAGAAAAGGAAGCAGATCACCTGAGCTGTCACCCCTATGCCCCCAAAGAACCTTTAAATAATGCCACAATCCAATTCCAAAACTAACAGAACTCACAAAGTGATAGAATGAAATAATTTCTCCTCCAAAGACAACTTAGAATGTTGTAGCAGCAAGCACCCCAAGCGTTCTCAGGGTTTGCAGCTACCACAGGTTCTTGGATCTGCTTTGTTAAAGGAAAGCAACTCAAAATGGGTTAACAAGCTTATTTTAATCAGTCAGACATATATTGTTTACCTTGTTCGGGGAAAAAGGTCAGCACCCCAAACTTCAAAATACACAGGCATAATTATCAAGACAGAAACATCAAGTAGACAGATTTCCAAACTGTCCAACCATTACATCCATACCCAGTCAACATCTGGGTTTCCACATTCTGGGTTTTTCAAAGCCGGGGGACTCTCAACAACGGCTTCCCATAATTCAGATCAAATCACAGAACACTTCTCAAAGTGAGTCCCAAAAACAAAGCTACACATCAGGGCTTATATAGCCTTCTCCTGGCTCAGAGAATGTAACAACCTTATTGACTCACTGGCCAATCAAGAAGTATCTACTTAAAAACAAGCCTCCCCCACCCCAGGCTTCAGGTGCACATTAGCCTAGGGGCAGGGAAGATCTTTAAAATTTACATTCTTATTACAAATGTCAGTAGAAAAGTTCTGTTACAATCTAGGTGAGAGTGCAACATAGTCCAGTGAAAGCTGAGTCAGCATAGACACAGCCCAGAAAAACAAGGAGCAGGCTTTGGGAGCCTGTTCATCAGCAGCAGCAGCTCCTTTTGGAGGTCTCAGCCCACAAATGGTAAAGGGGTCAAACAACTGGTCAGAAGAATACAAGAGTCTCCTCACTAGTGATGAGGCAGGACTCTTTTGCTTTGCCCACACTCAAATACAGGTTGCAATCCTGGGTGGCAGTCCCAGGGTGAACAGGAGTACTAGAACACCAGACCTTAAAGGCCACAGTGGAACAGGGATGCTATTCACAGTTCCAGAGAAGAAAAGAGGACTTGGATATGTTTTGCAGGACTATACATGTATGACCTATATTGAAATGATTTGCCTTCTCAATGAGATGGAGTGGGAAGGGAAAAAGAAGAGAATTTGGAACTCAAAATGTTAAAAATTGTTTTATATTTAACTGGTGAAAAATAAAATTCTAAATAAAAGCTTAAAAAGGAAAAAAAAAGAAAAGAGTTCTTGTGGTCACTCACAGAGCAGAGCACAAGCAAGAAGAGTATTAAAACACATCTTCTTAGATACTACCTTGGACAAACTGAAAACTTACAGGTCCCTAGATTTATCTCTGAAAAACAACTGCACAAACACCCTGAAGCTTAGAAGAATGCACCGCCCCCCCCACCCTGGAAGCAGAGCTCTACTTTAACAAAGAGATAAAGTAAAATAATAATAATAAGCTGGGAAAATAATCAGGCAACAGAAAAAAAATCTAACCACAAAAAGTTACTATGGTGACAAAGAAAATCAAAACATAAAATTGGAGAAGATAACAAATTTAAATCTCCTACATCCAAAGCCTCCAAAAAATGTGATTTGGTCCTGGTTATGGTAATGGGATTTTAAGATCTTCCAAGCCTCTGGAACTTGCTGATGTAGCAGGAAGGGGTGGGGCAGGAAGAAGCAGGAGCTGAATAGGAGCCAGGCTGGTGTAAGCACGGTGACTGTAAGTGGCAGCGACAGAGTCACAAACTCCTTTTTTTTTCAAGGCAGCCAGAATTTCTGCTAAGGACTCCTGCTGAGAATGGAAATTATGGGGGGCTGGAGCTGCTGGTAGCATGCTGTGTGAAGATCGAGCAGTTACCATGAGTGAGGAGAGTAGGATCTTTGCCTGAGGTAGCCTATTCTATTTTGGAGGCTTGAGAATATGGGTGTTCACTGCATTAACTATGTGTGTCAACTCAATAGCTACTGTGATGGCTTTGACTTTATGGTTTTCTAGGGTTTTTTTTTTTATTTTAGTTTGACCCAGTTTCCTGGTATTTGAATACATGTTCTAGCTATTCCCCCATGTAGACATCCTGTTACATTTTGTGATTAATAACTATATTAGCATATTTATAGTTACCATAGGGATTGTGATTACTGCATTGTTGATATAGTCATGGAAGAGCTCCAAAAAACTGAAAATCTAGAGAGGTAGAGGTAGAAGAAAAATTTGGAAGAGAAATGAGAATGATTCAAGAAAATCATGAAATACAAGTCAATAGTTTGATAAAGGAGATGAAAAATGAAGTAAATAACACTTTAAAAAAAAGACTAGGCCAAATGGTAAAAGATATACAAAAAGCCAATAAGGAGAAGAATGCATTAAAAAGTTGCATTGCTGGAATAGAAGAGGCAGAAAAATTCATTGAAGAAAACATCTTTGAAAAGTAAAATTGGCCAAATGGAAAAGGAAATAAAAAAGCTCACTGAAGAAAATAATTCCTTAAAAATCATAACTGAAGAAATGGGAAACTAATGACTTTATGAGTAAACAAGAAACAATAACACAAAACCAAAAGAATGAAAAAAAAATAGAAGATAGTGAAATATCTCATTGAAAAAACAACTGACCTGGAAAATAGATCCAGGCGAGATAATTTTGTAATTGTTGGACTACCTGAAAGCCATTATTTAAAACAAACAAACAAACCTATACATCATCTTTCATGAAGTTATCAAGGAACTCTGCCTGATATTCTAGAATGAGAGAGTGAAATAGGAACTAAAAGAATCCACTACTCACCTCCTGAAAGAGATTCCAAAATGAAAAGTCCCAGGAATGTTATAATCAAATTCCAGAAGGTGCAGGTCAAGGAGAAAATATTGCAAGCAACCAGAAGGAATAATTCCAGTATTGTGGAGGCACAGACAGGATAACACAAGATTAACAGATTCTACGTGAAATGATTAGGAGCCTTGGAATATGATATTCTAGAAGGCAAAAGGAGCTAGGATTTCAAGCAAAAATCACTTAGCCAGAAAAAAACTTAGTAGAACCCTCCAGGAAAAAAATTAAAAGCTAATTTAATAGAGGTCTTTCAGGCATTCTTGATGAAAAGACCAGAGTTGAATAGAAAATTTGACTTTCAAATACAAGACTCAAGAGATGCTTAAAAAGATAAACAAGGAAAGGAAATCATAAACAATTTAACAAGGTCAACCTGGTTATATTCCTACATGTTAAGATGATAATTGTAAGTTATGAAACCTTTCTCATCATTAAGGCAATTTCAAGGAATATATATTGGAGTTGGCCCAGGTGTGAGTTGATTATGAAGGAATGATATTAAAAAAAATAAATTGTGGTGAGAATGGCATGAACTGGGAGAAGTAGAAAGCAAGAGGTAGAATTGGGCAAAACATCTCACATAAAAGAGGCAAGAAAAAAACATTTATATTGGTGGGGAATAGTGTAGAGGTGAGGGAGAGGGAGTGAACCTTACTCTCATTGGATTTGGCTCAAGGAGGGAATTACATACTCACTAAAATAGGTATCAAAATCTATTTTACCCTACTTGAAATTAGGAGGGGAAGGGGGTCAGAGAAGGATGGGTGATAGAAGGGAGGGCAGATTGGGGTAGGTAGTAGTCAAAAGCAAAACAATGCTGAGCAGGGACAGGGTGAAAGGAGAGAAAGAATAGAATAGATGCTCGTGAAGGGTAATAGAGTTAGCAATAGTAACTTTCTTTAATTACACTAAATTTCTTAATTACAGTAATGGATATTCTTTTCTCAGCTCTCATAATACTTGAACATTCTCCAGCATCTGACACAAGTATCTTCACCTATATAAGTTTTCCTCTCTGAGTTTTTTCAGCTCACCCCTTGTAATTCTCTTACTATTCTGGATGTAGCATCTTTGGCTCCTTTCATAGGTCATCATTAATATTATTCCCCCTTTCTTGGATGATTCACACTGCCAGTTGTCTTAATTCCTACACAAGTGCTGCTGAACAAGGCTAGAGAAAATCGTCAAAATTCTGATTACTGGATTCAATTTTATATTTTACATTATCTCAACTAGGCCCAACTGTGTCATGGCAATCCTTTTATACTTCTCTAACTGATTCATTTTACCACCCCTGTAGTGACTTTTCCTAAACTCCTCATCCCTCTTCAAATTACCCCCAGCTCTCCCCTTCCTATTATCCTCTCAGTAGAGAACCTTGTCTCATATTTCAATGAAAAATTTTAGGACATTTAGTAAAAATTCTCTCTTTCCCACTCTACTTAGACTCATATCACTTAGATGCTATTTTTTCTACTATTTCCTCCTTCACCCTTATTTCACCCTCTTCCTTGACAATGCAAAATCTCTATATGTACAAGTGATGCCATTCCATCTCACTTTCAAAAGATTGCCTTCTGTCTCATCTCAGATCTCCATCCAAGTTCCACTGCCCTGCTGACCTCCAGCACTACATGTCCAACTATTTATTGAATAGGTACAAATGTATTCTTCAAAGACATCTTGGACTCAAAATGTCCAAATCTCCTTTATTCCAAAACCTCCCTTTTTCCAAACCACCCTATTTCTTTTAAGGTTGTCAGCACCTTTTTTGTCTTTGGAGAGAGGAAAGCAGGGCAATTGGGGTTAAGTGACTTTCCCAAGGCCACACAGTATCAAGTGTCTGAGGTTGGATTTCAACTCACATCCTCCTGACTCCAAGACTGGTGCTCTCTTCACTGTGCCACTTAGCTGTCCCAAGGTTGTCAATATCTTTCCAGTCATCTAGGCTTACAATCTAGGTGTCTTTATTTCCTCATTCTTTCTTATTTCCTGAATCCAATCAGTTGTCAAGTCCTAGTTGTCAAGTTGTTTTAACCTAAACATCATCTTTCACATATTGTTTTTTCACTTCTCTGATGCTGTCATCCTATGAGTACAGACCTTTATCACCTCACTCCTGGACTACTGAAATAGCCTAGTAGTTGGTTTTCCTGACTCAAATATCTGCTCACTCCATTCTTCTCAGCTGTTCAATTGATCTTCCTAAATCATGAATCTCACAATATCAATCACCCGCCTCATTTAAATTCATCATTTCTTTATTACCTCCAGGTTCAAATATTCAGTCCTCTGTTTGACGTTCATAACCTACCTACTCTTAATTTTCCAGACTTCTTACACCTTACTTCCCTCTGTATACAGACACAGTAACATTATCAACCTTTCTATACCTTGTACATGATACTGCATATCTCCTCACTGTTTTTGCCAGCTGTCCCTAGATTACTTTCCCTCTTCATTTCAAGTTTCTAATTTTTCTACTTTCCTTCAAGTATCAGTTACCATGTGTCCTCAAAAAAACTTTAGTGGCCCTCCTTATTTAGTGACTTACCTTAAGAGACTACTCTGAATTTATCTTGTATATTTCTTATTTGTACACAGATGTGTGTGTGTGTGTGTGTGTGTGTGTGTGTGTTGTGTCCCCCACTAGCCTGGGATCAGGAACTGTTTTGTTGTTGATTTTTCTTTGTAACCTAATTACTGAGTATAATCCTTAACACAGAGTGGATACTTAATAAATGATTGTTCAGAGACTCACTAATAAGGAGCAAAGTTGCACTTCCAATTCAAGTCCTTTGATTTCAAATCCCATGCCATTTCTCTTGTGACAATCTGCAATATCTATGCCTTCCTTCCTCCTGGTTCCTCTGAGTTGCTCTGAGTATACAAAAATGTTAGCTTCTGAGTATACAAAAATGTTAGCCTCCTAAAATTTTTGCTACTATTTGCTACTATGAATATATATGGAAGACTTTATGGGACCTGATGACCTCTCTCCCTGAACATATTTGCTGGATTGACAAGAATTAAAGCAAGAAACTCCTGAGTAGTTATGACCCTAAAAGCAGTCTAGCTGTGATATTTTCCTTATTAATTTCTTTCAGATAGAAATGTCCTCACTCTGTAAAAGGACTGACTGGATCCTAAACTTTAGCTTAAACAAGAGATGAATGAGGGATGCAAAAGGCAAAAAAAAATGCCTCATAAGAAAGACTGTGGTATTTCTGTCTTTGACAAAGGACACATATAACATGGCTTTTCTCAGCTTTATACAAATTCTTATGATGAAATCATCGCACATGTCTCTCAAAGGATTATGTAAAAAGAGACAATTAGGTTCTGTGATTATTTGTCACACAGATATGAGTGCATAGTGGAAAAGAAGAGGGTGGATGAGCAAGTGGTTATCTGTCATTTTTTTCTAGTCATGTCTTCGTCTTCAGGACTCCCACATGGAGTTTTCTTGGTGAAGATAGTGCAATAATTTGCCATTTCCTGAGTAAGGAGGGGGCAGAGCCAAGATGGCAGAGTAGAAGCACGACTTTCCCACGACTCTGGCTTCCACCTTCCCCAATCCATGTAAAAGGGGACTCTAAACAAACTTTGAAGCTGCCGAATCCACAAAATGACACAGAGAAGCTAACCTGCCACTGAGGACAGCAGGGCAGGCCGGCAGGAATCGGCCAGCATAGTGCTCTGGGAGCTGAGCCCAGCCTCACACTGAAGCTGTAGCCCCAGGGCGGGCCTGACCAGCCTCTGGCCAGAGGGACTGCAGATGAGCAGCAGCTGTGGCCATTTCCAGATTTATCAACACATAGATGCAAAGGACAAGGTGAGAGGCCAGTGCAGTCTGGACTTTGGGACCAGTAAGTGGGAGTGTGTGGCTTTTACCCCTGGGGCAAGAAGCCGCTGAAACACAGCCAGCCAGCGCCACATGGCAGCTTCAGCTCCTGGCCTGTAGAGTGTAGGGGCACCAAGCACCAGTCTGAGGGGTAATTGCTCTTACTTTAACCTGCTTGGATCTGTATTGTAGTCTAGGGTGGAGGTCCTGGGGTGTGTGTTCAGCTTGCCAGAGCGTGTGGAGACCTCAGAGAGGGCACCCATCTAATACCTCCAGCAGCTGAGAAAACCCCAGTGTTTGGGAGGAAAGCTCCCCTGTCTGGCGGCAGAGTCCTACTGTGGCAAAAAGCCCCAAGGTCAAGTAATTGAGTTGCAAAATGAGCACACAAAGGAAACAAAGCAGACAGAAGATTCCAACATTACACTCCTATTTTGGGGACAAGAAGGAGCAAGACACGGAACAGGAGGAAAACAGTGAAGTAAGAACTTCTGCACCAAAAGCTTCAAAGGAAATTACAAGCTGGTTACAGGCCATAGAGGACCCTAAGAAGCAGATAAGAGAAGTGGAGGAAAAATTGGGAATGGAAATGAGAACAATGAAAGAAAATTATGAAATGAAAGTCAACAGCCTGACTGAGGAAAATAATACCTTAAAAAACAGACTGACTCAAATGGCAAAAAAGGCTCAAAAAGTCAATGAGGAGAAGAATGCCTTAAAAAGCTGAATTTGCCAGATGGAAAAAGAATCTCAAAAGTTCGATGAGAAGAATCATTGCTTTAGAATTAGATTGAAGCAAATGGAAGCTAATGACTTTATCTGTTAAACAGATCCAAACAGATTTGCCATTTCCCTCTCCAGGTCAATTTACAGATGAAGAAACTGAAGTAAATAAGGTTAAGCAATTTGTCCAGGATCAGACAACTAGTATGTGACTGAGGAGAGATTTGAACTCAGGAAGATTATTCTTCTTCACTCCAGGTCTGAAGCTCTATCTACTGTGCCACTTAGCTGACTCATGCCATTTTTATAGCAAGCAGAGCATTTTATATTATTTTTTAAATGTAATTCATTCAACCTTTTCACTAGTTATTGTCTGTAAAAGATATTTTCACTTATTTCAACAAGGTTTAAAAAATAATTTTTTTTAATATAATCTTGTATATGATGTTGATTTTTAAGTAAATATTTTAAGGTTTTTTGCTTGTTTTTCTTTTTCTTAACATCAATTTAAAAAAATATTATTTTATTTCCCTCAGTTACATGTAAACACAAATATAATATAGATTTTTAAAACTTTGAGCTCCAAATTCTCACCCTCCCTTCTTCCACTTCCCCGTCATTGAGAAGGCAAACAGTTCTATATAGGTTATATACATGTGTGATCTTACCAAATATTTCAATAATAGTTGTGTTGTAAAAGAAAATATAGATAAAAAACTCAAGAAAAATAAAATTTTAAAAATGCTTAGGGATAGTTAGGTGGTGTAGTGAATAGAGCCCCAGCCCTGGAGTCAGGAGGCCCTGAGTTCAGATCTGACCTCATATACAACTCTTACTAGTTATGTGACCTTGGGCAAGTCACTTAACCCCAATTGCCCTCCTTCTCCCATCCAAAAAGCAAACAAAAACATGCTTCAATATGTATTCAGACACCATCAGTTCTTTCTCTGGGGATGGATAATGTTTTTCAACATAAATCCTTCAGAATTCCCTTAGATCATTGAATTGTTGGGAATAGTTAAGTTATTCACAGCTAATCATCTTACAAAATTTCTGTTACTTTGGACACAGTACATTTTGTTTTGCATCAGCTCATGAAAATTCCTCCAGGTATTTTTAAGAGCTTCCAGCTCATCATTTCTTGTAGCACACTAGTATTCCATCATAATCACATATCATAATCTGTTCAGTCATTCACTAATTGATAGAAATTCCCTCATTTTCCAATTCTTTGCCATCAAAAAGGAGCTGCTATAAATATTTTGTTCAAATACGTTCTTTTCCTTCTCCTCTTTTTTTTTTTTTTTAAAGCAATCGGGGTTAAGTATCTTGCTCAAGGTTACATGGCCAGTTATTATTTCTGGATGTGGTGCTGAGTATCTGAGCCCGGATTTGATCCAGGTCATCTCTACACTGGAGCCGTGCTCTTACTCGCTGAGCCACCTGGCCGGCCCTAAGCAATTGGGGTTAAGTAACTTGCTCAAGGCTACACGGCCAGGTGTTTCTGGGTGGGTGCTAAGTGTCTGAGCCCGGGATTCGATTTCCAGGTCTTCTCAACACTGGAGCCAGTGGTCTTACTCGCTGTGCTACCTGGCCACCCCTCGTTTTTTTTTTTTTAATCTCTTTGGGGATACAGACCTAGTAGTGGCATGTGGTTTTATTGCCCTTTGGGTATAATTCCAAACTGCTCTACAAAATGGTAGAATCATTTCAAAACTCCATCAACAGGGCATTAGTGTCTCAATTTTCCCATATCCTCTCCAACATTTATCATTTTTCTTTTTGGTCGTATTAGTGAAATGGGTATGATGGAGTACCTCAGAATTGATTTAATTTGCACTTCTCCAATCAATACTGATTTAAAGTATTTTAAAATATGGACATTGATTACTTCATCTACCTGTTCATATCTATTGACCATTTATCAATTGAGGAATGGCCCTATTTTTTTTTTTTATAAATTTTACTCAGTTCTCTATGTTTGAGAAGAGGCTTTTAGCAGAGAAACTTGCTTCACTTTTTTTTTCCCCACAGTTACTGTTGATAACTGTTTTTCCCTACGATCCCTATTTGTACAATTCTCTCTTTCCTTTCACTCTGCCTTTCCTCAGAATTGTTTTGAGTCTGACTCTCCCCTCCCCCAATGTGCCATTCTGTCACCACCCACCCTTCTGTTATCTCTTTCCCCTCCCACTTTCTTGTCAGGTAAGACAGATTTCTATACCCTTTCTAGTGTGTATGTCATTCCCTCTTTAAGCCAAATCCAAAGAAAACAATATTAACTCATTCCCCCTTAGCTCCCCTCTCTGCACCGCCACTATGAAAGCTTGTTATTACCTCTTTCATGTGAGATAATTTATACAATTCTACCTTTCTCTTTCCCTTTCTCCCAGTATAATCCTCTCACCCCTTAATTTTATTGTTTTAGATATCATCTCCTTATATTCAACTCATACCTGTAGTCCTGTAGTCTCTCTGTCTCTTGCTGTCTCTCTTCCTCCCTCTCTGTCTCTCTCTCTCTCTCTCAATCTCTCTGTCTCTGTCTCTCTGTCTCTGTCTCTCTCTCTCTCTCAATCTCTCTGTCTCTGTCTCTCTCTGTCTCTGTCTCTCTGTCTCTGTCTCTCTCTGTCTCTCTCTGTCTCTCTCTTTCTGTCTCTCTGTCTCTGTGTCTGTCTATCTGTCTGTCTGTCTGTCTCTGTCTCTCTCTCTCTCTTACAAATTTTCTGATCCTTTAATATAGAAACTACTAAATCTTGTATTATCCTGACTGTGCTTCTTCAATACTGGAATTGTTTCTTCTTCTTCCTTGAAATATTTGCTCCTTGACTTGGGAGCTCTGGAATTAGGCTATAATATTTCTGGGGATTTTCAATTTGGAATTGCTTCCATGAGGTGACCAGTGGATTATCTCAACTTCTATTTTACCCTCTCATTCTTGAAGATCAGGTAAGTTTTCCTTAATAATTTCCTAAAAGATTATATCTAGGCTCTTTTTTAAAGCATGGTTCTCAGGTAGTTCAATAATTTTTAAATTTTCTCTCTTGAACTTATTTTCCAGATTAGTAGTTTTATAGTGAGATACTTCACATTATTTTCCCTTTTTATTCTTTGAACTTTGTTTTATTCTTTCTTGATTTCTCATTTGCTCAGTTAAAATTTTTAAGGAATAATTTTCTTCAGTCAACTTTTGTTTTTTCCTTTTCCATTTGGCCAATTGTATTTTTAAAGAGATTTTTTTTTCTTCAGTGAATTTTTGTGCATCTTTCTCCATTGTTAAATTCTGCTTTTCAAGGCATTCTTCTCCACATTGGCTTTTTGTAACTCTTTTACAATTTGGTGTAGTTAGTTTTTTAAGGTGTTATTTTCTTGAGTATTTTTGTAATTTTGTTACCAAGTTGTTAACTCATTTTTTAGTATTGCCTTGCAGCACTCTTGTTTCTTTTCCCCATTTTTCTTCTACCTCTTGAAATTGATTTTCTTGTTTTAATTTTATTTTTAGTTTACAGGATTCAGTTCAACACTTCCTTGAGTTTCACATTTTGTCCCACTCCCTCCCCCCCCCCCAAGGCAGCATATAGTCAAGTATAGGATCTGTAAATACTTTCACATTATGCATTAGTCAGGTTATAAGTACGGATTGTACCATCTGGAATGAAAAATGGTAAAGAGGACATAAAACCAAATAAGAGAAGGAAAAAGATCAGGTATTTTGCTTCCACCTGGATATAAACTCAGTTCTTTCTAGTTCTTTCTCTGGAAGCACATATTTCTCTTCCTCATGAGTCTTTTGGGATTGACTTATATCACTGCATTGCTGAGAAGAGACCAGTCTATCAAAGATGGTCATCACACATACATTGTGTCTGTAATTGTGTACAAATTTCTCCTGGTTCTACTCTTCTCACTCAGCATCAGTTTGTACAAGCCTCTCCAGGTAAATACAAAGAACTTCTGCTTCTCGTTTCTTATAACACAATAGTATTCCATAATATGCGTATACCACAACTTGTTCAGCCATTCCCCAATTGATGGGCACAACCTTAATTTCCCATTTTTTGCTATTACAAAAAGAGCTGCTATAAACATGTTTGTACATATGGATCTTTCTCTCATTTCTATGATCTCTTTGGGATATAAGCCTACGAGTGGTATTGCTGGATCAAAGGGTATGAAAGTATGTATAGCTCTTTGGGCATAATTCCAGATTGCTCTCCAGAAAGGCTGAATCACTTCACAACTCCACCAGCAATGCATTAGTGTTCCAATTTGCCCACAACCTCTGCAGCATTTGTCATTTTCCTGTTTTGTCATCTTAGCCAATCTGACTGGTGAGATGTGGTACCTCAGAGTTGTTTTGATTTGCATTTCTCTAATCAATAGTGAATTAGAGCATTTCTTCATGTGCTTATAGATAGCTTTAATTTCTTTCTCTGAAAACTGCCTGTTCTTATCCTTTGACCATTTATCAATTGGGGAATGACTTGTATTCTTATAAATTTGACTCAATTCTCTGTATATTTTAGAAATGAGCCCTTTGTCAGAGACATAGATTGTAAAGATTTTTTTTTCCCAATTTCCCATCTCCCTCTTAATCTTGGTTATATTGGCTTTGTTTGTACAGAAGCTTTTCAATTTCATGTAGTCAAAATTATCCATTTTACATTTCATAATGTTCTCTAATTCTTGTTTAGTCATGAAGTCTTTCCCTCTCCACAATCTGACAGGTAAACTATTCCTTGTTTTAGGAGATTGCTTACAGTATCAACCTTTATACCTAGATCATGCACCCACTTAGACTTGATTTTAATATATGGTGTGAGATAATGGTCTATGCCCAGTTTCTTCCATACTATATTCCAGTTTTCTCAGCAGTTTTTGTCAAATACTGAGTTCTTATCCCCAAAACCAGGGTCTGGGGGTTTATTAAACAATAGATTACTATAGTCATTGACTTCTGAATCTTGTGTGCCTTGTCTATTCCATTGGTCCACTCCTCTATTCCTCAGCCAGTACCAAGTAGCTTTGATGACTGCTGCTTTACAATACAGATTGAAATCTGGTATAGCTAGTCCACGTTCCCTACCATTTCTTTTCATTAATCCCCTTGATATTCTGGACCGTTTATTCTTCCAAATGAATTTTGTTACTATTTTTTCTTGCTCTATAAAGTAGTTTTTTGGTAAATTAATTGGTATGGCACTAAATATATAATTTAATTTAGTTAAAATTGTCATTTTTATTTTTTAGCTCGACCCAGCCATGAGCAATTGATATTTTTCCAATTAGTTAGATCTGACTTTATTTGTGTGAAAAGGGTTTTGTAGTTATGGTCATATAAGTCCTGGGTTTGTTTTGGCAGGTAGATTCCCAAATATTTAATAATGTCTACAGTAAATTTAAATGGGATTTCTCTTTGTATCTCTTGTTGTTGAATTTAATTGGAAATATATAGGAATGCTGAGGATTTATGTGGGTTTATTTTATATCCTGCAAATTTGCCAAATTTTTTTATTGTCTCAATTAGTTTTTTTACTTGATTCTCTAGGATTCTCTAAGTATATCATCATATCATCTGCAAAGAGTGATAGCTTGGTTTCTTCTTTACCTAGTTTGATTCCTTTGATTTCTTTTTCTTCTCTAATTGCTACTTCTAACATTTCTAGTACCAGATTGAATAAGAGGAGTGATAGTGGACACCCTTGTTTCACCCCTGATCTTATGGGAAATGCTTCTAGTTTCTCCACATTTCATAGAATACTTGCTGATGCATTTAAATAGATGCTACCTATTATTTTAAGGAAGGCTCCATTTATTCCTATAGTTTCTAATGTTTTTAATAGGAATAAATGTTGTATTTTGTCAAAAGCCTTTTCTGCATCTATTGAAATGATCATGTGGTTTCTGCTAGTTTTATTGTTGATATGATCAATTATACTGATGGTTTTCCTAATATTAAACCATCCTTGCATTCCTGGAATAAATCCTACCTGATCAAAGTGTATTATTCTTGAGATAAGTTGCTGTAGTCTTTTTGCTAGTATTTTATTTAGAATTTTTGCATCTATATTCAAGGGAGATTGGTCTATAATTTTGTTTCTCTGTTTTATCTCTTCCGGATTTAGGTATCAGTACCATATTTGTGTCATAAAATGAATTTGGTAGGACTCCTTCTTCACTAATTTTACCAAATAGTTGGTAGAGTATTGGAATCAATTGTTATTTAAATGTTTGATAGAATTCCCTTATGAATCTGTCTGGCCCTGGAGATTTTTTCCTAGGGAGTTGACTGATGGCTTGTTCAATTTCTTTTTCTGAGATGGGATTATTTAAGTAATTTGCTTCTTCTTCAGTTAATCTGGGAAACTTGTATGTTTGTAAATATTCATCCATTTCCCTAAAATTGTCAAATTTATGTGCATACAATTGGGAAAAATAATTCCTAATTATTGTTTTGGTTTCCTCTTCATTGGAGGTAGATCCACCCTTTTCATTTTTGATACTCATAATTTGGTTTTCTTCTTTCTTTTTTTATTATATTGTCTAAGGGTCTATCAATTTTGTTGGTTTTCTCATAAAAGCAGATCTTGGTTTTATTTATTAATTCAATAGTTTTCTTAATTTCAATTTTATTAATCCTCCTTTAGTTTTCAATATTTCTAATTTAGTATTCAATTGGGGATTTTGAATTTGTTCTTTTTCCAAGTTTTTTAGTTGCATGCCCAATTCGTTGAGCTCCCTTTTCTCTAATTTAACCACATATTCACTCAGGGATATAAAACTTTCCCTAAGAACTGCATTTAATGTATACCACAAATTTTGGTATGTTGTCTCATTATTATCATTCTTTTTAATGAAATTACTGATTGTTTCTATAATTTCTTGTTTGACCCACTCATTCTTTAGGATTAAATTGTTTAATTTCCAATTAGTTTTTACTCTTTCTTTCCCTGGCCCTTTATTGCATATAATTTTTATTGCATCATGATCTGAGAAGGATACATTTAGTATTTATGCCTCACTGCATAGAATTGTGAGGTTTTTATGCCCTAGAATGTGGTCAGTTTTTGAGTATGTGCCATGAACCACTGAGAAGAAAGTATATTCCTTTTTATCCCCATAAGTTTTCTCCACAGATCTATCATACCTATCCTCTCTAAAATCCTTTTCAGCTCCTTAACTTCTTTCTTGTTTATTTTGAGGTTGGATTTATCAAGTTCAGAGAGGGGGAGATTACGGTCTCCCACTAGTATAGTTTTGCTATCTATTTCTTCCTCTAATTCCTTTATCTTCTCCTCTAGGAATTTGGATGCTACACCACTTGGTGCATATATGTTAAGTAATGATATTGCTTCATTCTCGATGGTGCCTTTTAACAGGATATAGTTTCCTTCCTTATCTCTTTTAATTAGTTCAATTTTTGCTTTTGCTTTATCTGAGATAAGGATTGCTACCCCTGCTTTTTTTTACTTTAGCTGAGGCATGATATATTTTACTCCAACCTTTTACCTTTACCTTGTGTGTATCCCTCTGTTTCAGATGTGTTTCTTGTAAACAGAATATTGTAGGATTATGATTTCTAATCCATTCTGCTATCCATCTCCGTTTTATGGGAGAGTTCATTCCATTCACATTTAAAGTTATGATTGTTATCTGTTTCTTTCCCTCCATTCTATTTTTGCTCCTGTTAATGTTCATATTTTCCCTCCCTACTCCCTTCCCTCCCCTTAAATTTTTCCTTTTTACCACCGCCTCCCTCAATGTTCCCTTTTCGTCCCCCCTCCCTTTTCCTCTCCTTTTCCCTTACTACTTCCCTCCCTACAAACCACTCCCACCCCCCTTTCATAACCCTTTGCCCCTCCTACTGCCTGTAGGATATTTTTATACTCAATGCAGTATGTTATTTCTTCTTTGCACCAAGAGTGACCAGAACAAATCTCATGTGAATCTCCTCTACCTCCCCTCTTTCCCTCTATAATGATACTTTGTGCCTTTCTTCTCCATAGAGTCCTATGCTTAAATGGTTGTTATTCCCTCTTTGTACCAGAACCAATGATGGGAAAGCTCATATACTTCCCAACTCCCTCCCTTTTTTTCCCCTCTGCTATATGGTTTTTATGCCTCTATGTGTGGCATAATTTACCCTTTTCCACTTCATCCATTCCCTTTGTAGCCCTTAATAAGATTTTTTAAAATCATCATTTTGTGTATTTTATACTCATACCCTCTACTATGTTATAAGCAGTTTGCTGTTATAAAATAGCAGGGTGTGTGTGTGTTCTCCTTGTTTACCTTTCTAAGTCACTGTTGCATCTCATAATTGGAGTTTGAATTTTCCATTGAGTTCTGGCTTTATTATCAAGAAGGTCTGGAAATCTGTTATATCATTGAATGACCATCTCTTTGCCTGGAAGAATATGCTCAGTCTTGCTGGGTATGTGATCCTTGGTTGTAACCTGAGCTGTTTTGCCTTCCAGAAAATTGTATTCCACTGTCTCCGATCTTTCAGTGTAGAGGCTGCCAAATCTTGTGCAATCCTCACTGTGGACCCTCAATATTTGAATTGTTTCTTTCTGGCCGCTTGAAGTATTTTCTCTTTTATCTGGTAGTTCTGGAGTTTAGCCACAATATTTCGAGGACTGTTCAGTTTGGGATCTCTTTCAGCAGGTGTCCAGTGCATTCTCTGGATTTCTATTTTACCCTCAGGTTCTAGTATCTCAGGGCAGTTTTCCTTAACAAGCTCTTGGAGAATGTTGTCCAGGCTCATTTTTTCATCATAATTTTCTGGCAGGCCTATGATTCTCAGATTATGTCTCTTGGATCTGTTTTCCAGGTCAGTTATTTTTTCTTTGAGGTATTTTACCTCTTTTTCTAATTTTTCATTCTTGTTCTTTTGCTTGACTAATTCTTGGTTCCTCATAGAGTTATTTGTTTCCATTTGGTTAATTCTAGTTTTTAGCAAATCATTTTCCTTGGTTAATTTTTGGAGTTCCTTTTCCATATCACACACTTTTCTTTTTAGAGAGTTGTTTTCCTTATGATGCTGTTTTTCTAATTCTGCTATTTTGCTTTTGAGAGAGTTATTCATTTTGTCTTCTATCTCTCTCATTTTGTTTTCAAAGTTCCTTTTGATCTCTTCTAGGAGAGCTTTCTGTGCTTGGGACCCATTCCCTGTTGGAGTTTCAGCTTTGGGTGTGGAGTCCACATTGTCTCCCTCTGTGATAGGACTCCAGAGTCTTTGTCTTTGTAGTCTGCTTTCTACCCATTTTGAGGCAGGGCCCTAGCCACGCCCTTCCTCTAGGATCCCAAGCCTTTACTCTAGAGGGTTTTGCCCTGGGGCAAGAGTTACTGTGTTTTCAGGGTCAGAGGGGGGTTTGGAGTATGTGAGGTTCACTCTGTCATCCTAGTTTTTGGAGGTCCTGAAAGGGGCTTTTTAAAAAAAATTCTGGGCTATGGAGTGGTAGCCCCAGGAGTGTTTGCTGTCCAGGACAGGGGCCCCTGTATTTGCTTCTTACCTTGCTCTTTCCAGTCCCAGCCCTTTGGTGATAGGCCTGGAGTGGACCTTGTGGTTGGTGGAAAGACTTGCCCTCCAAGTTGATCAGGCCCCTTCTGGGTCTGCCTCTGCCGGCCGCGCCGTGCTTTCCCGGCCTGCCTCTGCATCTGCCCCTTGTAATTGATTTTCACAATACTTTTTGAGCTCTAAAAGACCTGAGACCAATTCATATTATTCTTAGGGCCTTTGAATGTAGGGTTTTGACTTTGCTGTCTTCTTCTGATTGTGTATTTTAATCTTCCTTGTCACCATAGCAACTTTCTGTGGTCGGAATATTTTTTTTCGATTTGCTCATTTACCGAGGTTATTTACAGAATTGTAATTCTTTGTTAAAGTGCTTCCAAGGTGGATCATGCACTGTCCCATAATTCAGGGGCTTTCTGCAGTTGTTTCCAGAGATACTTCTAGGGATCTGTAATGTTTCAGTTCTCCCAAGGTTATATGATCTAAGGAGAGGTGTTTATTACTCTCCTTGTCTGTGCTCTGGTTGCAGCTTTTACAATCAAGTATCAGAGGGCTTAGAATATTGTATGCTGGGAGGCAAAAGACAAGCACTCTTTTCTGCACTGGTAATGTGAAAGTCTCTGCACCACTGAGTCTAGCAAGCTCTCTAGAAGTGCAAATGTCTCTAGGAAAATAATTTCTATCACCTCATAATTTAGATTGAAATTCAGCATTTCTGAGAGACTAACACAAATTGGGAGGTAGATGAGGTGCTATTTTTACTGGACAGTTAGTTAATATATCTGGTTTTGGGTTCCAGATACATTGCCAATATGAGTATGGCTTTTAACCAATAATTTCTTTCCAAGTTTCAGTTTCCTTATTTCAACAATGTAGTATCTGAATTTATCTCCAAAATCTCTTCCAGCTTGTCTAGCCTACCCACAGGATCTGCTTTCCAAACCTGCTCCTTGTATTTACTACCTGTGTGACCTCAGGCAAGTCATTTATCTCTAACTTTTAATTTCAATTTGCTTATCTGTAAAATGATGCTTTATGTACTACCTCTTTAAGATACCTTCTACTACATCCTACAATACATTGAATGAGATTATAGAATACCTTGCGAACTTTAATCCCTTGTGAATTTAGCACACACATTCTGAAAAGTTATAATATATTTTGTACAGTCTCTAATACATCTGCATTCTTTTCCAGTAGAAAGAAATAAAAATTCCACATGCAAATATAATAGGAAGATTTACCATTGCTTATATAGAAATGATTTTGAATGTTTCCTAATGCAATATCATTCCTTAAGAATGCTGTTAGGACTATGTTTTGCATGAGTTTGGAGTTGCAATAAAGGACCTATGAAGACCATTCCAATTATAACTTTTGCTTTCAAGCTTTTGCTATTTAAATAATTTTGGGTGATAAGATCAGTAAATTTTTGCAGTACACATGGAACAAGAAGTCTGATAGAAATGTAACTCTTTAATCAGATCTTTATAAATAAAAAAAGACTAAAATCAATTGTAATTTGCAAGGGTATTTTTATGACAAATAGAAATCATATATTACTAAAATGTGTTTAATATAAATAGCCCAGTTATATTACCACTAACCTGGAAGTCAGGATGACAAGGTTTTAGTTCAAGTGCCACCACTGACAAGATGTATGAACCTAACACAAGCTATTGAACCGTACTTTGCCTTGATTTTCTCATCTGGTGATAATAATATATCCTTCTTATATGCCCTTCAGGGATGTTTTGAAGATTAACGAGCTAATGTCAGAAAAGCACTAAGAGTTCCATAGAAGAGAAGTGCTGTATAAATATGAGGTATTATTAACGATAGTTATACTTATGCCTCAGCAGAAGAATCCCTTTAATGGATAAGGTATCACATGCCATTTGTCTCTATTAATTGCTATTTCACAAACACAAGGGAAGAAACTCTGTGGCCTCCAAATCTGTGTCCTTTGGTTAACATCATCTTTTTGGTTTTCAGGAAGAGAAAGAGGGAGGGAAAAAGGGTTGGCATGGGGAGGAGAGGCAAGAGATAAAGAAAAAAAGAGAGAAATATATATACATATATATATATATATATATATATATATATATAATCTTATTTTAGGGAAGCATCTTCTTAGAGGTCATCATGGCTAAATCTCTTTTAATATGTTATCCTTTATCTAATATCTCTTTTAAAATCACCCATTCTCATCCTGAAAAACTTCAGTGATAAGGAATATACTTCTTGGCACAAGTATCTGTTTGATCCTGGGCAAAGAATTTCTGGGCCTTAATTTGCTTGTCTCTCCTGTGATATGTTTTGACTGGATGATGGCTAGGGTGTCAGTAAGGCATTGTATTCAATGATTCCTTATATCTGTCTTAGGAGTAAGACCATTCTATTTCGAATATCTCAATATGTTAGGAAATTATTTTCATAGAGTCAAAAATCAGTCTTTCTCACATAAAGGCTTACAGGAAAAGCCAAATTCTTCTTCAATATGACAGCAACTCAGAAAATTGTACACTACAGATGTATCTCAGTCTTCTTTTCTTATGAACCTATTTAATCTATGGTAAATTTGATAAACAAAATAACTTTGTCCATAATTTTGATGAAAATTAACGTTAAGAGAAGCATGAAAAGAAGAGATGTAGAGTGAGACAATTTCAGTTATTAGGCATCTACCATGTCTTCCAGGCACTGTGTTAAACACTAGGAACACATGGAAAGGGAAAAGGCAATGATCTCAAGTCCCTTAGATTCTAATGAGAGAAATAAGAGGTTAAGAGCTTTGTAATACATATACACACACACACACACACACACACACACACACACACACACATAAATACATATATACATATATCTGTGTACGTGCTTATAGGTATATGTGTATTTACATATTTGATAAATTCCAAAAAAATTAAAAAAAAGAAAGCATTGGCATTAAGGAGAATTGGAAAAGGCTTATGTCTCAGATCTTGAGGAAAGAGGAAAAAGGTGTGGAATTATCACTGTTGTGGTGAAATAGCAAGTTAGCAAAAGCAGAGTAGAAGTGTTATTATGTTAGTAGTCATGGACTAGTTGAGGTTATAAAAAAATTCTGTCCTTCATTCACAAATACAATGCCACTTGGCTTATATATTTGAAGAGCAAAAACTTCACTAATTTAAGACTCCTGAATAATACTGCAATAAAATAAACTCTCTTGTTTTTTTTTCTTTTTTATGTCCCATCTGCAAATACATACTACAATATGCCCTTTGTCTTTACAGTAGTTTCAGGGAATTGTGAAATCTGCACAAAAATTCAGACAAATTAGTAATGCCAAAAGAACAGAATTTTATTGAGTAAGCTTTGACCAATACACATTAAAGTTTAATGATTGATTAGATATTGAAGGTTGGAATAACAGACTGTGGAGGTGAAGAAAAGGGTACAGCTAGAGCAGTCATGGAATTCTGGGGAAAGTGAGTGAAAGAAAGAAACTGAATGTTAATCCTAGAGAGAGGTCACTTGGGTCCTGTTATATATAATATGATGTCTTCTCTTATAGGTCACTCCTAACAATATGAAAGAAAAAATAAAATCGTATCTCCTCTAGCAGGGTAGCATCCTATATTGCCCAGAAGCAGCCATCATCCAAATTGGGTGATGGACTGATATTAGGCCTATGAAAATATAGACAACAGATAATTGAAGTCTAAGGCAACAATTTAAAAAGCCATGACCTTGGACTTTATAGAAAGAGTAGAGCAACATTGAGACAAACCTTATTGATCAAGCTATTTTGATGTCAAAAATAAGATGATATCATTAATGGCATTGCATGGGTCATCATCTTTTTTCTAGTATAAAAGGTTTCTAGTATAGACAATTCCAGAAAATGAAGTCTAAGAACAAGGAAGGGATTTTCTAGAAAAGAGGCTGCCTGTCACATGAATGACTAGCCCTTCTCTTTTCTCAAAAAGTGATTTTCTCTGTACTACCTCACCATTAATATATATCAAATGTCTCATAAATCAAGAAGACTACAATCAAACCCTTTCAAAAGTAATATGGCATTCATTCAAAAGGTGTTTTAAAAAAAGTTACAATTGATGGAGCAGCTATGTGATGAAGAGATAGAACACTGACCCTAGAGTCAGGAGGACCAAAGTTCAAGGCCAGTCTCAGATATTTTCTAGCTGTGTGACCCTGGGCAAGTTACTTAAAGCCTCACCAAATAAAGAGAAAAAAAATTACAATTGAATTCAGTATAATACATAAAGTTCAATAAGAGATGGGATGTTGTTCAAAAATGCATGAAGTTAAAAGGAAAATAATATTTCAGAAATGAAACCTTCCTCCTCTATTAGGATCAAATAGTCAGATAAAATGAAAATCAGAAAGTTTATTTTGTTTTATTTTATTTAATTCTGGGGAAGAAAGTGCAATATTCATTGAAATGCCATTTCTATGTATTATAATTTAAACAATGTAATCATTGAAATTTTGCTTATATGTTCACCACTAATATAAGCAAAAAATTAGCAATTAATGCATATTTGTTTTGATACAGTTTAGGCATCAACAATTCTATAACTAAGGAGATTGTTTGAAATTATGAAATGAAAATGAATTTATTTTGTGATGAGTGTCAAAGAAGCTCAAAATGGTGGCTTTGTTTGGCTGAATGTACAATATGCAAAAATGTGTCTGTTTTGAAATACATTAAATTTAGAAAATAATTAATTCTCTAAATGCAGATATTCTTACAACTGGGGAAAATAGTGAAGGGCAATAAAGATTAAGTCAAAGTGTTTGTAATTACCAGCAAACTTTTTTTCTCTGTAGCTCATTTTACTGACTACCATTGATTGCAGTCTGGTGGGACAGGATAAAAATGGGACACCCACAGCTGTTTTCAGGTAGAACACAGGAAAATAAAGAACAGTTATGGAAAACTGGCCATTCTTTGGTTTTATTCCTCTTTGAACATTCAGAGGGATATTTTTTGAGAAAGTAAAATTACATACTTCATGGTCAATGTATGCTTTTTCATAATGTTTCCAACAATTAACCCCAATAAGCTAAACAAGGCACATTATTTATATAGAGAGATGAAAAACTATATGTTACCATCTGATCTAGCCCATGTTTCCCCACTTTGAAAACTATTTTCCTCTCCTTGAAGATAATAAAATACTTTATTATATCTTTCTTACACACTTGTGTATTATTTAATGTTATAATATTAATATGTCATACTCCTTTATTAGATTGTTAATTCTTTGAAAGTAAGAACTGTTTCTTATCCATACTATGCATCTTCCTCATATCTATCACAATGTTCCACACTTAGCTTCCTAATAATGTCTTTTTTAAAATTTAATTTGATGGAAGTTCTGTATTAAAAACAATATTTACATTAATATATTATTGAAAGCATTAGTCTTCATTGAATTTTAGATTTAACATATATTGCTAAAAATGAAAACATTATAAAGTTGAAGGAAAATGCATGATTCTCTTTATGGTAGTATGTATAAAATAAATTATACTCATTGGGTAGTCAGAGGAGCTCAGTCTTACTCTAATTCTAAAATTCATGAACTTAAGTTCCTTAAGTCAATTTTCATAAATATTCAAGGACCCAGTTCCCTTATTTGGAAAGTGAATGCATTAGAATTTTATCCATGTACTGCAAGTCCTCCAGGATCAAATGTATTTTTTTTTTACAAACTCATCTAACCTACAGATCCAAAGATATTAAATATTGCTCCCCTTTTTACATATTGTAATTCAGCAATCCAGGCCTTCTTGCTGTTCCTCAATGTAATGGCAAGCGCAGAAGTAGTTCTCACCTTGTTTCAGCTATTGACTTAACATTTTGTTTCAGTTCAAGTTTCTTTTGATCCTTGTATCAAGTCCACTAAGAAGCAGAACATGTGAACCCCTCAAATTGTGAACCCTAGAATTGATGAACTCCTGCAACAGGAAGGGGAGGAGCTAATGATCATATATAAGGAGAAGCCCAGGCTAGAGACAGCAGAAGTGAGAAGAGGAATCTTGTGGTGGCAGAGTCAATAAGTAGAATACTTTTGGTATCCCGGCACTCTGTTTGTCTGCTTTGTCTGTGTTGATGTTTGTTTGTGATACTTTGTACAGAAGCCCTGGGACCTTACTGGAAACCCTGAAAGAAGATTTTCTGGTTGTATGTTTACAGAAATCCTGGAGGAGGGTTTCAAAGGTCCTGCAACTTTACTGATGATTTGGATTGACTTCCTGGACCTGTGCTGATTTCTATGCTGATGATTTATGCTGACCTCTTGGACCTTGTTTGTGTGTCTGTGTTGACTTCTATGTTGATGATTTGTGTTGAGTTCTCAGACCTTGTTGGTGGGTCTGAGTTAATTTCACAGGCAAACATTTAATTGATGATGGTGCCAGCAATGTGTACGTATATTATTGTGTCTCTGTCAAGCTTTGTCCTCCCAGAAACAGGAACTGTGAAGGACTTGAGGTGGACTGGACATTGTGAGCTTCAATATGGAACAGGAATGGGACAAAGAACTGGATGAGGAGGTGGACAAGGAACTGGTAGCTGCCTGCCTTGAATCCAGGAAACAGTTGGAGCTTGTACCATGGAAGAGGAACCATGGAAGCTGAGAGCCAGCCTCAAGTCAAGCTGAAGGAAGACTTTACTTGGATATTGTGCACTGACTAAGAAGATTATGATTTACTGTGACCTAGGGGTAGAGAACTTTTACTTTTGTATTTTGTGATTGAATTAAGGATTTTGTGATTGACTAAATTAATGTACTTTTTTAAAAATATGTGACCACTTTGGTGAAAACTATGTGGCCATTTTAGTGATAAGTTATTGAGTTGTGACATGGTAAATGCTGTATTTTGATTTTCTGTGATGAGTTGTAAGATTGTCAAAGCTTTACCTTTATTTTCTGTGAATGTTTTGCCCTGATCTGTTATTGAATAGAGAGTTCACTACACTGTGTAATCAGAATCTTAAAAGCTGTTCACAGCATCAGTCCTCTGGAGAGCTGTGTGTGCTTGGCTTTACCCTCATACATGAAATCCCCTTGCTCATACTTTTGCTCTGGCTATCACTCATTTTTGGAATGCACTTTATCCTCATTTCCATCCCCTAAAATCTCTAATTTATTATTCTATTTTGCCTCTACCTTGTCCACTGGCTCAAATTTCACTTTTTATATGAGGTCTTTCCAGATGACCCAGTTAGTTTATGCCTCCCCCTGAAAATTACATTATATCCGTATTATTTTCAATTTATATATACTCAAGTATCATCTGCATTGTGTAATCCCCCAGTTCTCATTTTCAATCATAGGTTGGGTACCCAAGTAGTTACTCTCAAGTCAAAGGCTTCTCCTATGAGTCTGGGGCTCCTAAAATTCTAGTTCACAACTCCTTTTAATTTTTTCCAGGTTAATTTGCCTTACCAGTCAGCCAGTAGAAACATTTAGTTCAAAGTAACACATTTACATCATTAGAACAGAGGCTTCAGTTTAACATCCTTGGAGGAAAGATGATTTTTGCTGTTGTCTTTATAGTCCCAGAACTTAACATAATGACATTGTTAGCATTTAATTAACATTTGTTGATTGGTGATTTTGCTTGATGATTGCTTTTGTGTACTGCAAGGACAGTTTTCATCAATGGAGTAAATTAATAGCCAAAAAAGAAAATAGAAATGGAAACTTAGGTACAGAATAATATGCTCTAGAATGAAAAATTTGCAAGTCCCTTTGCAATGTTTCTATCAGACCATGTCTGAGGTATTTTGATGACTTCTAGGTGCCATATATTAGTAAATAAATTTTTAAAAAAACATGGAAAGTATACAGTGATCAGAAAGTAGAATGGTGAGTGAACTTGAAATGATACTGTCTAGAAATTAATTGAAGGATATGAAAAGAGAAAACCAAGACCTGAGAAAAGCAGTAGAGGAAAGTATGTATGGAGGATGTATATAGTTTTCTTTTTACTTCACATATTTGTGGGGTTGTAAATATTGATATATCAAAATTATTCAAAATGTTCCCAAAAAGTAGATATAGGAGTAATGGGTGAAAGATACAAAAAGGTAGATTGAAAGTCACAGTGAATAATTTAATAGAATTGCCTCTCACAGAAAGAAATGTGTATGCCTACGGAGGTATTGTTTTTACAGAAGGTGAATTTCAGGGGTATTTTAGTCAGAGTCTGTAGTTCAGATAAGAAAATAGAATAGATAATCTATGGCTTTAGGATAAAATATTTTTCCACATTCCTTCAAATTTTGAAATTATATTTCCACAGAAGATCTGAGAGTAGATATGGCCAAGACAGGAAATTTCCTATGATGCCATATTTTTGGGAAGCTATTATGAAAGTACATTATTAGTATTACTTTTTTTTTCTAAATACAGATATATTTAATTCCTCTCTGAATTTTCTTCGTCGTGTATTATCTATATTTATGACTGTGGGTATGAAAGAAATTAAATGTTATATGTTAAAGGCCCAAAGCCCCAAGGGATTAGCAATAGTTGAGGGTACAATTTTCACATCTTGCCTAAGGCACACATTTGATATGTTCTGCTTCTGGTTCTCAGTTATTCTCATTATATCATAAAGACTGGGTTATGTGATTATTTGATTATGTGATATTTGAAAAAAAATCTGAAGGGGGATCTTAAGTTCACTTGATTCAAAGAGAATTCACACTTAAATTGATTTGCCATTCATTCATATTTGTACTGCTGCAGAAGTGCTAACACAGTGCACTTGGAAAGTGCAATGGGAACAAGAGAGTAATCTTACCATTGGGGCTAAGAGAATGGTTTATAATATTCAACAATATGAGGAATTTTTCCTGTAGCTGGTGTAGTTTCCTTCAGATGTCAGCTGAACTCTCACTTAAAAAAAATCTTTCCCATTACTCCTAAATACTAGTTTCTTGCTTCTGAAATTATATAGATAAACACATAAATAGACCATAGAGATACAGTGCTAAAAACAGAGAGTTACATGTAGATGTATCTATAGATAGTTTTTGTCACTCACTCAGTCATTTGTTTTTAGTTCTGTCTGACTCTTTGTAACTCTATTTGGGATTTTCTTGGCCAATGTTCTAGAGTGATATGTCTTTTCCCTCTGTAAGGGTTATGGGATTTAAAGATCTTCCATGCCCCGTTGGACTTGCTGACGTAGCAGGAAGGGGCGGAGCAAGAGGAAGCGGAAGCCAAGCTAGCGTTCCTTCGGTGGCTGGCGGTGGTGGTGACGGCGGCAGCAGCAGAGGCAGTGGCAGCGCGAAGCCCTTTTTGAGTTAGAACTGCTAAGGACTTTCTGCTAACGACTCCTGCTGAGGACTGCCAGGGGCCGGAGCTGCTGGGAGCGCTCTTCCAGGACGCTGGGTGGTTGCTGTGAGTGGGGAGAGGAGGACCTTTGCCTGAGGTAGCCTGTTCTGTTTTAAAGGCTTGAAAATGTGGGTGCTTTCTACTTTATCTACCTGTGCCAATGTCATAACTACTCTGATGGCTTTCACTTTCTGGTTTTGGGACTCAGTCTTTTGGTATCTTAATAAATTTTCTAGTTTATTTCCTCATATGGCAAACATGACGTATTTTCTAATGGATAATTATATCAGCATATTTGTAATCTCTATAGGCATTGTGAATATGGCATTGCTGATACACCCTCTCAAACTTATTTTGCAAATGAGGAAACTGAGATAATCAAGGTTAAGTGCTCAGTGTCACACAGCTATTAAATGTCTGAAGAGAAATTTGAACTCAGGAAGATGAGCCCACCTGACTCTAGACTTGGCACTCTATCCACTACGCCACAAAACTGCCCAGTGAGAGATAGATAGATGGATAGATAGAGAGATAGATGGATGGATGGATGGATGGATAAATGTATTTATGTATACATATCTGTATATACATATCTCTCTATATATGTACATGTAAGATTCCCTAGGGTTTAGCACAGTGGCTGACATATAACAGTAGAAACTGAATAAATTCTGGTTGATATACTAGTTAAATATAAAAAAAATGGAAGTAGAACTCTTAGACAAGTCCCACAGGGGAAATGAAATGAGAAATCTACTGGTATCTTATGTTAGAATAGAAGTACCACTCTCATGGTCAGAGCTATTTACTCCTAAGCATGAAATGAATAAGCTACAAATGAATTGTACATACCAAAATAATGTGTAAACTTTTGCTATAAAATATTTTAATATGTATTTTCAAAAATTACATACCCATTTAATTATCATACTAATAACACATTTAATTAACTATGGGCTTATGCAGATTTATATAAAGGTACAAGCAAAATAATGATGTGTGACTGTCTAGTTACTATTTGTAGTAGAAAACAAAGATTTTGAGATTCTAGAAAAAAATAAATTTTAATTATAAATTTCAGTAATTTTCAATGAAAAAATCAAAGGTGGTAGTATATAATGAAACCAGTAGGATTGCACAGGGTTTTCTCTAATATTAATCCATGGCCTTATATACTTCCTTTTTCATAGTGTGTGCTTAATAAGTGGACGTCTAAATAAATGTATTTGAATAAAATTGAAATTGATATAGAGGAATATGAGAGAAAAGAAACATAGCGAAATATAATATAACTGAAAGTCATTAACCCATGAAAATACCTTCAAGAAGACTAATAAAAAATACTGTGTAGACATGCTAAAAACAATTACATAATTAGCAGATTTTCATAATTTAAAAATCCTCACTTTTACATAATCATCAAACTCAAAATACAGCAAGTTTTAAGACAATATATGTCATGAAATACTTTAAAAAGCCTAGTGTTCATGAAAGAACAATTTTCCTAGAAATCAGTATCAAAGTGAAAAAAGTTGATAAAATCTTATTAGATAATTGGATTTTGCCTTTTGCCCATCCTTTCTGTCTGCTGTCTACTAAGTAAATTACCATTCATTCATCTCCATCACATTTTTTTTTTACTCATTGTGGTCAGAGAATCTAGTCTATAGAGAAATAGATATAGCTAACTGGGAAACAAATGACTAGGGAAAGCAAGATGAGTGGATTTAATTTGATTAATGAATTACATCTTCTGTCTTTATTCTTATGTGTTTGTGTTTTGACTCCTTCTACCTGAAAAATAAGGTCTGTCACACCCACTCTTTCAAGAAAGGACTGAGTCCTATACTAATAAAAGAAGAGAAAGTGAATTGGAGAGTAGTAGCAAAAGAAAATGAATTATTTATAGTACACTAGTTTCGTGTTTCACATCTTATATCTGGAAAATATGTAATCTGCAGGAGAAATTAGCCAAAAGAAGTACAAAAATGAGACATTAATGTTTTGTGATCATTACTTTAAGTTAGTAGACCAAGAGAATTCTTTAGTGAATTTCAAGGATTTGGTTTCCATTTTGCTTAGAGCTGAACAAAAATTATATATACACAAAGTGGTGAGTATAAACAAAATAAAAGAAAAAAAAATTAAGATTTAATGGTGGTGTTTTCATAATTTCTTGCATTTGAAGCTAAATAATTTCTTTTTATGCTAAATAATTTTAAAGAGAAAGGTGAAATTTTAAAGTAAATTTTAGTTCCAAGTATAAGCAATCATAGTTCTAAACTAAAGTATGAATTGAGACTAGTCTTTAAGGCAAAGGAGAAAAAAATGGACGTTTTCTTTACCTATATTTAGTGGTATTAGAGAAATCATAGAATGTGTATGATCCATTCATGGCTTGGTTAAGATGATAATAATAGAAGTAAAATAAATCAAATTTTAATTTATTATTTTAAATTTTTCCTTCTAAGGAAAATGTGAAGGATCAAGCAATGATTATGATAGTAACAAAAAAAAAATATTGTCTTCAGGTAAAACTCAATATAATAGAATGCCAGAACTATCTTAATTATGTGAATGAGATCAAGGCATCTAATGCAGAGGATTAAATTCCTGGTTAGCAAAATAAGTGGTAGAACTGATTGATGATTTACTTTTATAATGTTTGGAATATCTATGAGAATCAGAGAGTCATTGGAAGTGGAGAAATAATTACATTTTCTAAAACAGGAAGAAGAGGAAATTTGTCAACTCTGAGCCTGTGAGATTGATTTTCTGAAAAAAATCCTAAAATATGTTATTAAAAGGATGATTTCTTAGATCTTGAAAAGTGAAACATTGATCAATAAAACTCATCCAGAGTAAGTCATGCCACTGATCAAGATGTATGTTTTCTGCTTCTCAGCAGTGTGGTGTTAGACCATAATTTTTGAATGAGTATACCTTTTAAGTCTTAATCAATGTGCTGACTTATTTTCCTTAATTGTACTTATTTGGGGAAGAAAAGAAAGGATTCTAGATAGAGAAGAATCATTTATGTTATTTTTATCCAGGGCTGAGTACATGATTTCATTGCCATAAGATTGTTTTAGTAAGAAAAATCTCTCAGTATCAATGCTAATAAGAGGCAACCTAGTGTAATAGAGAGTGTATCCCATAATAATAATTAAAAAAAAAAAAGCTCAAGGCCAGTTCCTAGAACCATGTCTTGCTATCTGGCCTGGGGAAAAAAAATCAGCTAATATTTTGGTTCCCCAGGAAATGTTCTGTGAATCATAAGTTTGCAGAGAACTTTCAGGAATTCCCAGCTCTGCTACTGAAATATTCCCTTCCCCCATACAATTATCTGAAAGGTCACGGGGCAGATAAGCAGGGAGTACATATAACCTTGTTTGGATGTAGAGAACTTTTGGGGTGACCTGCCCCCCCTAAAGGAATGTTCTTCTGCCCTGTACAATTATCTTCAAGGTTACAGGGCAGAGAAGCAAGAGGGCATATAATCTTTTTTTTTTGTTTATGCCTCTGGATATGGTCCTATGATATTGCCCTAATGAATAACCAACCTTAAGCAAGGGTAAATAGTAAACAAGATCAAGGGAGGTTCCTTGTACATTGTCTGCATTCTTCGGAGGTGTCTGCATTCTTTTGGGTCATGCCATGTATACCTTCTGTTGGAGGGCATATAAACTCTGTAAGCCCCTTGTATCATTGGCTCTGAATGAAATGGTTTGGTAATAAACTGACTATTGATTACACCCCCATGTCATTATTCTTACCACTCAATAGACCACCAACTGCGCTGGCTGCAGTAAGTGGGGCCCACAATGCGGGCATCAGGACTGCTGTCGGGTCTCTAGTGATAGACCCCCAGGATTTGCCAGCAGGAAGCAGGCTGCATGATATCTGAGGGAAAACGGATTTCTTTCAAGGGAAGGGGAAGGCTCTAAGAAGGGTATTCATTGGCATGCTCAACTTCCATTTTTCATAAGTAGTATGGGAGGAAGCTTAGTAAAGGGCTTAAAAGATGAAGAAAAGGATATGAGAATATTACAACTTATAGTGTATAAGAAAGGGATTTCAGTTAAGAAACAGATTGTGAAAAACATTTTTTACATAATTTATCAGGTAGCCCCATGGTTCCCTAGTTGTTCTCAGAAAAAAGAACCTGATTGGGAAGCAGTGGGAGAGGCTTTAGTTAATTACTTTAACGAGAATGGACAGGAGACTGACCCTGGTTCCATATTTGCAATTTAAAATGTCATTAAAGTATGTCTTGCAAACAAAACAGATCTTAAAAAAATACTGAATGTCATGGGTGAGAGCGAAAGCAGTGATCAGGAAGAGACCACACCTCCTGAATTTCTGAGAAAAATACCTTAAAAATACCTAGAAAATACCAAACCTCTTAACCTCAGTCTATGTCTGCCCTATAATCCCACATGGGGAACTGAAAAACCCAGGAAGCATAATGGCAATCCCACCATCGTTTCAGAATTATATACATCTTTTCAAAAATGTATGAAAGAGGAAAGACAGACATTAAGAGAAATGCAATTTTAGGGGCGGCCAGGTGGCTCAGCAAGTAAGAGCACTGGGTCCAGTGTCAGGATGACCTGGGGATCAAATCCTGTGCAGATACTTAGCACCACACCGAGAAATAACTGGCCATGTAACCTTGAGCAAGTTACTTAACCCAGATTGGTCTAAAAAAAAAAAGAGAGAGAGAAATGCAATTTAAAGGCTACAATTTGTAGCATAACCTGTTATAGTAGATGCCCAGGGCAACAGGACATGGCAAAAATTAAATAAAAAACAAACAGCGGCTGGGACTCTGATGCTGCAGCATGCAGACAGAGGCCTGGACAATGAATTGGGCATGCAATTGAAAAAGCTAGAAAAAAATTGAAAATCTGCAATTAAATACTAAATTAGAAATAATGAAAACCAAAGTCGAGATTAATAAAATTGAAATTAAAAAAACTATTGAATTAACAAATAAAACTAACAGCTGGATTTGTGAAAAAAGCAATAAAATTGATAGACCTTTAGCCAATATGATAAAAAAAGAAAGAAGAAACCCAAACTATGAGTATCAAAAATGGAAAGGGTGAATCTACCTCTAATGAAGAGGAAATTAAAACAATAATTAGGAATTATTTTGGTAAATTTTATGCACATAAATTTGACAATCTTAGTGAAACGGATGAATATTTACAAAAATATAAGCTGCCCAGATTAACTGAAGAGGAATTAAATTACTTAAATAACCCCATCTTAGAAAAAAGAAATCAAATAAGCCATCAGTGGACTCCCTAGGAAAAAATCTCTAGAGCCAGATGGATTTACTAGTGAATTCTAATAAACATTTAAAGAACAATTGATTTCAGTACTCTACAAACTATGTGGGAAAGTTAGTGAAGAAGGAGTCCTACCAAATTCTTTTTATGACAAAAACATGCTACTGATACCTAAATCAGGAAGAGATAAAGTGGAGAAATAAAATCATAGACCAATTTCCATCATGAAAATAGATGAAAAAATTTTAAATAAAATATCAACAAAAAGATGACAGCAACTTATCACAAGAATAATACACTTTGATCAGGTAGGATTTATTCCAGGAAGGCAAAAATGATTTAATATTAGGAAAACCATCAGTATAATTGATCATATCAACAATAAAACTAGCAGAAACCACATGATCATCTCAATAGATGCAGAAAAGGCTTTTGACAAAATACAACATCCATTCCTATTAAAAACACTGGAAAGTGTAGGAATAAATTGATCTTTCCTTAAAATAATAAGTAGCATCTATTTAAAGCCATCAGCAAGTATTATATGTAATGGAGAAAAGTTAGAAGCATTTCCCATAAGATCAGCAGTGAAACAAGGGTGTATCACCCCGCTTATTCAATCCGATACTAGAAATGTTAGCAGTAGCAATTAGAGAAGAAAAAGAAATCAAAGTAATCAAATTAGGCAAAGAAGAGACCAAGTTATCACTCTTTGTGGATGATATGAAGATATACTTAAATAATCCTAAACAATCAATTAAAAAACTATTTAGACAATGAATAAATCGGGCAAACTTGCAGGATACAAGACAAACCCACATAAATCCTTGGAATTCCTGTATATTTCTAATGAAATCCAACAGCAAGAGATAGAAAGAGAAATCCCATTTAAAATCACTGTAAACGTTGAATAATATTTGGGAATCTACCTGCCAAAACACACTCAGCACCTGTATGAACACAACCACAAAACACTTTTCACACAAGTAAAGTCAGATCTAACAAATTGGAAAAATATCAATTGCTCAGGGCTGGGTCGAGCTAATGTAATAACAATGGCAATTTTACATAACTTTAAATTACATATTTCATTCTATACTAATTAATTTGTTAAAAAAAAAACTTTATAGAACTAGAAAAATAGTAACAAAATTCATTTTGAAGAACAAAATGTCCAGAATATCAAGGGAATTAAGGAAAAGAAATGCTAAGGAAGGTGGCCTAGCTATATCAGATTTTAATCTGCATTATAAAGCAGCAGTCATCCAAACTACTTGGTACTGGTTGAGGAATAGAGCAGAGGATCAATGGAATAGATTGGGTACACAAGATTCAGCAGTCAATGACTATAATTACTCTTTATAATCCCAAAGACCCAAGTTTTGGGGATAAGAACTCACTATTCAACAAAACCTGCTGGGAAAACTGGAATAGAGTATGGCAGAAAGTGGGCATGGACCATTATCTAACACCATATACCAAAATTAAGTCTAAATGGGTGCATGATCTAGGTATAAAAGATGATACTGTAAGCAATCTGGGAAAGCAAGGAATAGTTTACCTGTCAGACATATGGAGAGGGGAAGACTTCATGACCAGACAAGAATTAGAGCATATTATAAAATGCAAAATGGATAGCTTTGATTAAATGAAATCGAAAGGCTTCTCCACAAATAAGGCCAATATAACCAAGATTAAGAGGGAAGTGGGAAATTGGGAAAGAATTTTTACAAGGAATGTCTCTGACAAAGACCTCATTTCTAAAATATACAGAGAATTGAGCCAAATCTAAAAGAATTCAAGTCAGTCCCCAATTGATAAATGGTCAAAGTATATGAACAGGTAGTTCTCAGAGGAGGAAATTAAAGATATCTATAAGCATATGAAAAAATGCTCTAAATCACTATTGATTAGAGAAATGCCCATCAAAACAACTCTGAGGTATCACATCTCACCATTCAGACTGGCTAAGATGACAAAACAGGAAACAGAGAAATGCTGGAGAGCCTGTGGAAAAATTGGAACACTAATACATTACTGGTGGAGTTGTGAACTGACCCAACCATTCTGGAGAGCAATCTGGAACTATGCCCAAAGGGCTATAAGTAATTTCATATACTTTGAACCAGGAATACCCCTTCTAGGGTTGTATTCCAAAGAGATTATAAAAGTGGGAGGAAGACTGATATGTTCAAAAATATTTATAGCAGCTCTTTTTGTGGAGGCAAAGAATTGGAAATTAAGAGAATGCAACCAATTGGGGAATGGCTAAACAAGTTATGCTATATGAATTTAATGGAATACTATTGTGCCATAAGAAACAAAGAGAAAATGAACTTCATATTTACCTAGAGAGGCTTATGCGAACTGATGCTGAGTGAGAACAGCACGACTAGGAAAAATTTGTACACAATCACAGATACAACATATGTGTGTGTGATGACCAACTTTGATAGACCAGACTCTTCTCAGAAATGCAGGGCTATAAGTAAACTCCAAAAGACTCATGATGGAGAGAGATGTCTACATTCAGAGAAAAACTAGAAAGAAGAGAGTTTGAAGTCAGATTGAAGCAAATTACTGGCTCTTTCTTTTTCTTGTTTGGTTTTGTTTGTTTCCTCTTTCCCATTGTTCATTCCATCTGATACAATCCTTCTTTATAATCTGACTAATGTCTAATGTGAAACTATTTGCAGATCCTATATTTGATTGAATGCTGCCATGGCAGGGGGTGGGGGTTGGGAGGCGTGTGGAGGGGCTGAGGGAAGAGAGGGGGAGAGAATTTGAAACTCAACGAACTGCGGAACTGAATCTTGTAAACTCAAAGTAAACTAACAAATTAATAAAGACAAAAAATTTAAATATAAAGGATGTGAAGGAGGTAAAAAAAAGCTGTACAAGAGTACAGGGCAACAACTTCTTATATAGTGTCATTAATGGAAAATTTAGCAGCCACAGCTTTTACACCATATGATTGGAGGCAAATAGCTAAAATATGCCTAATGACAGGGGACTACTTATAGTGGGAGGCCAATTATAAGGAAAAATGTCATAGCAATCTATATGATCTTATGTTGGCAGATGGAACTAACACACCCAGCATTTCCAGGCTTTTGGGTGATGGACCTAATATATTACCTAACACATAAATGGACTATTCAATGGCAGTATATAATACTATTCAAGAGTGTGCAACACAAGCATGGAATGAGATAATCAGTTCTGGTCAAATAGGAAAAAAAAATTGCAAATATCATGCAGGGACTAGAGGAATCATTTCCTGATTTTGTAGCAAAAATACAACAAGCAGCTGAGCATACCTTAGGAAGTACTGTGGGATAGGAAGAATTTGTAAGACAAATAGGTAGAAGGAATTGCAACTTAGATCATAAGAAAACTTTTTTGGCACTTCCTGCTGATGGGTAAATTAATTTAGATATTCTGCTTAGATAAATTAATTTGAAAATCTATGGACTTAAAGCCTATGGTCTTTCAAGCACAAATTATATAGCAGAAGCACAAGCTGCCACAAATAGACAAAACAAGAATTGTTATAAATATGGTAAAAATGGGTCATTTCAAAAGGGAATATCAAATGGGTGGCAGTAATACTGAATTATGACAAAAATCAAAATGCCCCAAATGTCATAAGGGCTTTCTTTGGGCTTCAGAACATCAATTTAGAAATTTGGGAAATAGCCTCAAGGGCCAAGTCTCAGGCCCATAAAAAAAACAGCAGGGACTTATGTTCATTTAGACACTCCAGAAGTTCAGCAGGGCAAGCTGATTTGGATCCCTCTTCCTATGAAGTAACTGCTGTTATCTTACAGCCTGAGGTTACATCCTTAAACATTTTCCCAGGCCAGGTGAGATAAATGGTTTTTAGGAGCTCTTCTCCAGCAGTGGGGGTACTTTCATTAACCTGAGAAGGGGAATACGTGGATATACAATTCACTCCAACCTATGTGGAACAAAAGGACTAGAAAATTATAATAAGATTAAAATTAAAATTATGAATCCCAGCAGTCTCATAATCCAATTAAAAGAGGAAAAACAGATGTTTCAAATACAGAATTCAGATGTTATATGGTCACAAATCATTGTGAACTCAAGACCCACCTTTCATATATATGTGGAGGGCAGGAGAATTCAGGGTCTCTTGGACACTGGAACAGAGCTGACCATTATAAATCAGGAAAAATGGGGTCCAGAGTGGACTGTTCAAGAATCAGGTATAAACATGAGGGGCACAGGAGAAGCTAGCCAGCCTTTGTAAAGTATGAGAAAACTTACTTGGGAATTTGAGGGCACGTCAGGAAAATTCCAGCCATATTCTTTGTCTTCCTTGCCAATGGCTTTATGGTGCAGAGATATCTTATCACAACTGAAGGTCACCATCGCGACAAATTTTCAGGAGGGGTCCTGATTGATGGCCAGCCAACAGCCAATATAGGTAGAAATAAAATTCAGTAGTACACATTGTTCTGTGATTTAAAAGATATCATACAAAATATATCACTTTCCTTTTATATTATGCATATCCCATCTCATAATGGTCTTCCTGGACCACTTTTTAAAAGTAATGACATAGCTGGTCAAATCATTTTGGGATCATTAGAATTAGTAAAGGAATGCCATCATAGATTTCATCAATCCACTAGAATACTTGCTAGGACCTTTGATATCACTAGAGAACAACTTAAGCAAATGGTTAAAATATTGTCCATCATGTGTTATTTGCAGTCCCTCTGTATCCAAGGGTATAAATCCCCATGGATTGTTACCCAATTAAATTTGGCAGGCTGATGTTACTCATCACTCAATTTTTGAGAGACTGTAATATATACATGTAACTGTGGACACATATTTGGGTTTACATGGGAAACTGCTATGTCTGAGGAAAAAGCCTCTCATGTTCAAGAGCATCTTATTACATGCTTTGCTGCTGCGGGTATGCCAAAACAATTAAAGACTGACAATTACCCCACTTACACCTCAAAAAGCTTTGCTGAATTCTGTCTTCAATGGGGTATTCATCATATTACTGGGCTTCCTTACAACCCCACAGGTAAGGCAATTGTTGAAAGAATAAACTTAAAACTGCACTCCGAAAAATAAAAGGGGGAATTTGGAGCACAGATACCCCAAGACAAATGGGGTTGTCACTATATGTAATAAATTATTTGACACTAGATCATGGAAATAAAACACCAGCAGAAAAATTCTGGGATGTTACTGACCAAACAATTAGTAATTCTAAAAGATCACAGCCCCAGGCAAGTTCAGTTACTGAATGGTTGATGTGGAAAAATGATAAAGGACAATGGTACAGTCTGCACATTGTAATAGTGTGTGGCCAAGGCCACTTGTGTGTCTGCACAAATGAAAATGAATAAGTCTGGATGCCAGAAAGGATAATAAGGACTGTGTCAATAAATGAAGAGAATGGGCATTCATCCCCCCCAAACCAGAACCACATGATGTTGGCAGCAGAGGAGGAGCCAAAGCCTATATGAGGGCAAGGGGAAGGCGAGCATGCTCACCACTATACTTGCTCAGCTTCCAGTAGTTGCCTCTACAAGATACTGGGAGGTCCACAATCATCTGCCTTTGGTGGAGATGGTTGGGTGGGGGGATTTTCTTCCAGAAGTCACTTTAGAAGTAAACAGTCCTCATTGTCAAAGATTTTGATATTCATAATGCATATGTAACCCATCCTGTGCTTGATTTTAATTTTACCAGGCTAGTGGATGAACCACCTTTGTGTTTTTCTACTTTTAATACATCATCATGTAGCTTAGAACAAATTATCAAGTATAATTATGAGTATCATCCTTGGGGCAGATTCAAACATGCTGATGCCCTTGTGGATATTCCTGTTAATCTGACTTCTGTATCTAAGCGAAAGCATAGAAATAAAGGAGAGCTGAATGAGAATGCCTATGCTAAAGGAATTTTCAGAGTTAAGGACTTATTACACTTTGAGAACATCACAACATATACTATGGGAATTTTGGGGACTTTTTTGAATTGTTCAGGATTGTGGGGTAAACACTAGATGCTGTGTCCAGACCGAGATCAGTGGGACTCATCTTCGGTTCAAGCGGATCCCCCATTTTTAAACTGTAAGACTAACATAACTGTTTACCATCAGGTGGAGCAGCAAACCTAGATTTACTGGCACAATGACACAAATGTTAACCACAACATGGGGGGTATCCTCAACAAAATTGGTTTGGACACTCACAGAGAGGAAACCCAGAAATGTGGAAAATCCCTTTGTGATGGACCCCAATAACAACAGTTTTTGCTATTTTTGCTCCTAATGGCACATACGTGAGCAACACTGACCACAGCTTTGTACATGCTTGTTTCAGAGGGAGGTATGCATTCATGTGGAGAAATCATAGCAATGTAAACATCACCAAAACTGATAAGCATTACAGTGTCACATGTGTTAATTGTAAGGTTTCTGAATGTCATGATAATACTTCTTTGGGACAATTGCTATTTGTTATAAGAAGACCTAGTATGGTTATGATGCCTGTACAGAGTGAACATTGGTTTCACTCTTGTGCTGATCATTCTATTAGTCAAATTAACAAACTATTGGGTTTCAATTGAAAAAAGAGGTGGATTTCTTGTATTGTTGTTGGAATAATTGCTTTAATTACTACTATAGTGAGCAGTGTTGCTCTGTCTATGTCCATTAGCACTGTACATAGTCAGATAGTGCAAGATCAATTTTTACATGAATTGTCTGTCAATGTTTCACAAGGATTGTTGTTACAATCAGAAATCATTAAGAGTTTTTATAAAGCAATAACTCAGCTTAGAGATGAATTAATTGCTATAGCTGAGGAGATTGAATTAATGCAAGTTAGACAAAGGTTAATATGTTATTATAGATATATGCATTTCTATATGGTAAACAAAAAATATAATTAATCAGAATATTACATAACTCAAATTAGAAATCATCTTAATGGGCTATGGGGTGACTGTAACACATGCCTTGACATAAATTATTTAAAGAATTAGGTTCACCTCATGGACCAAGAAAGTCAAAAGTCACTACTACCAAATTCAGAGGCAAAAAACATTATTGATTGGACAATGAGACCTCAGGGGTTATTACCTGGACAAGCACAGCAAATAATAACCTTCCTAGGAATAGGGGTGGTATTGCTTGTTTTATGTACCTATTAAGCCATCCTTATTTCCTGTTTTTTCTTGTATCAATAAACAAGTGGTATATAACATCCAATTGCATGATTCTGCCCACACTCTTTTAAAATAATAAACGGGGGAGATGTAGAGAACTTGCAGGAGTTCCCCGGCTCTACTAATGTAATGTTCCCCTCCCCTATATGTTTATCTGAAAGGTTACACAGATACGCAGGAGGATGTATAACCTTGTTTGGATGTACATAACTTTTGGGGTCCAGCCCCGCTAAAGTAATGTTCCCCTGCCCTATACAATTATCTGTAAGGTTACAAGGAAGACAAGAAATAGGGTGTGTAATCTTTTTTGTTTATGCCTCCGAATATGGTCTTATGCTATTGCCCTAATAAATAACTAACCTTAAGCAAGGGTAAATATTAAACAAGATCAAGGGAGGGTCCTTGTACATTGTTTGCCTTCTTTTGGGTCATGTAGACCTTCTGTTGGAGGGCATATAAGCTCTGTGAGCCCCTTGTATCTTTGGCTCTGAATGAAATGGTCCTGTAATAAACAGACTATTGATTAAACCCTGTCTTGTTATTCAGCTAGGCCACCAACTGTGATGGCCACAGTATAAGTTAAACAATAGTTCTCATCTGGGGAATAATCATGATGTGAAAAAGTCATGTGTTTATGCTCACTGGCATTTATTTTGGAGGGAGGAAGGCAAGGCAATTGGGGTTAAGTGACTTGCCCAAGTTCACACAGCCAGTAGTGTCAAGTGTCTGACGTTGGATTTAAACTCGGATCCTCCTGACTCCAAGGCCAGTGCTCTATTCATTATACCACCTTGCTTCCCCTGTCCTCATTGAATTTTAATGTTTAATCACTGAATTCAAAGAATACTCTTCAATTATTTTTTTATTAATGAATTATCTCTAGAGGGGTATCCTTAGGATATCTTTAATAATTTGCTATTCAACATTTTTATCAAATACTTGGACAATCACATAAGTATCAGCTTTGTAAAATCTTCAAAGGACATGGCATTGAGATGGATAATTAGCATATTTGATAACAAAGTAAGGATCTAAAAGGCTTCATCTACCAAAAGTAAAAATGAACACAACTTACAAATATTTAGCATAGTTAGGTAAGTTTTAAAGTTAAAAAAAAAAAAACTTCCAAAATATGGAAGGGGATGACATCATGAGATGATGAAGAAAGAGTTTGTAGTGGATTCCAATTAAAATTATCTAACAATATAATAAGGGAAACAAGTAAGGCATTGCAATGATAATGCTCCATTAAGAAGTATAAAGTCCAGATTAGGGGTTTAGCCATACTGGATCTTTAGAAGGGTTATCAGGTCTGGGTACCATATATTGTGACATATGAAAAGTTTGAGATACAGAATTATGGGTAGTTAATCATTTTATTAATTAGGGCCAGCAAGTAATTAATAAGAGCTTTGTCATTTGGCCATCTGTAATGAACCCAAGACAAATCATAGCAGGCCTTCTAATGCTAATATGCCCTTGGAAGAGAGGGAGTTTCTTATAGCTGGCAATCAACACTGATTGATTAGCCATTAATTAAAGAATGAATATTATAGTGAGAGATGGGTTTATTCTACTGAGGAGGTGGGGCACTTGACTCTGATCACTCTGTCTTGGACACAGAATTTTTCTCTCCCCTTACCCCTCCTGTCTAGGGCAATCTAGACCAAAGGAGGAATCCACTTCTGCTCAGACCTGTCTGACTAAAACACAGTGAGCCAGAATTCACTAATTTACATAGACTAGAAGTTCCTTACCTTTTGATCAAATCTAAACTTTCTCATTTGAAATTCTAATATTTCATCTCATTATCAACCCTGCATTTTAAAGTTTGGCTGAATAAACTGCAGCGACTGATTTCTGAATAATGAAATGGAAAGGAGAAAAAAAACTTAATACTAATTCAATGATTGGTCATTGACATGAGAGAAATTACTATTTTTATCAATACTGAGGGAGATAAAAATTAACTGGAACATTCCCAAAAATTGTTAATTGGGATAGTGAAGGGCCTGGAGTATTATAAGGCTATGTGGGCCTTAGTTGAAGAATATAAAGAAGCTTATCCCCCCAAAACTGAAAATTAGTGGTAGCTTGACAACAGTCTTCAGATATTAGGAAAACTATTATGTGGAAGAGAAATTAGACTTATTCCATTTGGTCTCAGAAGACAAAAGTAGAAACCATGTAGGAAATATGTAGAATGATAGATTTAGGGTTTGTATAATGAAAAAAATAGCAAAGAAAAAAATGAGCATGGGCCTCTTTGTTTTGTTTTATTTTCTCTCAAACACTTTACATCTTCAAGCAAACGCTATACAGCTGCCAATGAGATTTGGAAGAAGGAAATTTGGGGCCATATATGATTTGGATGAGATAGATGCCAAATTACTTTCCCACTAGGAAAATATGTGATCATCTGTGTTAGGAAAAGTCACCCCTTGATGATGTGAAGTATCTTATACTACGTTATCAAACATTTAAAAAAAATCTACACAAAAGAATGATATGACCAAAGATGTGATGGTTCTAATTATAGAGTCAGTATTTTTCTATAAACAGATAAAAATGTCTAAGTAGAAACAAAAAACAAGAAAAAACAACCCAAACACTGTGTATATAGGCTAAGAAGGACCCTTTCTATTGATGTCTACATGTTCCACAAAGGGGATAATAAAATATTTCACTTGGAGATAATAGCATTACATTTGCTAGAGGATATTTCATCAAATGTTTTAACCTAATTTAATATTTCTTCTCCCTGTAGACTCAGAATCTTCATAATATGATAATCATTGAGTAGATACTTTGATTTTTAATAATATTTAGCCTTTTGTTCATAATAATCTAAATCTAATAGCTAATTTTCCTCCCTCTTCCACCTAGACAATTTGATATATTCAAAAATTTGTAGATAAATTGAAAGAA
>NW_027186315.1:5013466-5047470 GCF_028583685.1 Petaurus breviceps papuanus | reverse complement strand
GAGTCACCTCTGGTCCTCCAACAGGAGCACAGAGTGACATCATCATTATCCCCACCAATGAAGAGGATCTTATGCCAATGTTCAGGCTTGTCGCCAGGATTACAGCTGCCAAATGGCTGCAATGACCCTTGTATCACTGACCTCACAGGGTTAGCATGAAGAATGTCATTTACAAACCTTAAGCCTCCTTAGAAATTGGAATTGTTATTAAGACTAAAATCTAGTCAAGGTAGCACAATGGGGAGAGTGCCAGCCTTGGAATTAGGAAAACCTGAGTCCTAATCTTAGCTCTGATACTTTCTAGCAAGTTGTGTGGCCCTGAGCAAATAACTTAACCTCTCTCTGCCCCTCAATTTCCTTATCTGTAAAATAGGTAAATAATAGTACCCACTTCACAGGGCTGTTGTGAAAACCAAATGAGATCATATGTAAATCACTTTGCAATTCAATAAGTAAATTCAATCCAATAAACATTTATTAAGGGGCAGCTAGGTGGCGCAGTGAATAGAGCACCAACCTTGGAGTCAGGAGGACCTGAGTTTAAATCTTGCCTCAGACACTTAACACACACACACACACACACACACACACACACACACACATTCACACACACAAAAGTATCTGAGGGACCTTGGGCAAATCACTTAACTCCAATTGCCCTCCAAAAAGCAAAACAAATAAAAAACAACATAATTACGATGCTGATAAGATAACATGATTTACTGGGAAGCAATGGAAAATCCTGAATAAATGGCACTGTTCAATTGGCATAAGGCAAGGAATAAAATATTCCCTGTTCAGTGAAAACAGACTTTTAAGTAAGAGTCAGACCACATACTGACTGGGCCCCCAAACGAATGAATTAGTGATCGAATAAATAAATAGATAAGCATATAAATAATTTAAATTTTTTTCATTTTAAAAAATCTTGGGACAGCTAGTTGTCACAGTGGATAGGGCATCAGTTCTTGGAATCAGGACGACCTGAACTCAAATCTGACCTGAGACACAACTTGATATTCACTACCTATGTGACCCCGGGCAAGTCACTTAACCCTGATTGCCTCATTCCCCTGAAAAAAAAGTAACAAGCATACTGTTAGAGTGTAAGGTCATGATGCCTTTTATAGGAGACATTTGCCTTCAAAAATCTTAACATGAAAAGATTCTGACACCCCCAGTATCTTCCAATGGTTAAGACCTTTGTTGAGTGGTCCTTATAAAAAGGTTTTTTTTTTTTAATATTCCACCTCATAAGATTTTTTATAGTATGAGAAATTCTATGATATTCACAGTCTTTAGATCATTATGGCATTGCACATTCATATCCATTAAAAGTGCCTAAATCCAAATAATAGCAAGATAGATTTTATAAAATCTAAATTTTCTAAAAATCTAAATCTAAATTTCAAAACCCAAGATGTTCTGTAATTTCATTTTTCTATATGCTTATAACAAATCCCCTTTACAATGAATTTTAAAATTTACCTGAATTTTGCATACATATTGTAACATTTGTCAAGTAATAAAAGTGGCATGCAACACCATATTTCAAGAAAAGCTACCATAATCTAGCACATGAACGATTTAATCTAGAAATTCACTAAATTTTTTTAAGATTGAGTTACTTGACTTCCAGTTAGAGTAGATAAATAAATGGACACAAAGGAACAAAACAAATCTAAATAGAACACCAGATTGAATAATTATCAAGAAATGTAAAGAGAGACCACATTAAAATCTTGCATCCTTGGGACAACTAGGTGGCGCAATGAGTACTGGTACTGGAGTCAGGAGAACCTAAGTTCAATTCCGGTCTTGGAAACTTAACACAAAAACTAGCCATATGACATTGGGCAAGATACCCCCAATTGCCCTCCAAAAAGCAAAAAAAAAAGTTTCTCTATCCAACAAAGGACTGTCTCTCTTTCCCCCATCCCAACATATAGTCAAATGCCTAGAGATGCAAGTAGATAACAAAATAAAAATCCTGGAAGCACATCTTAACAATTTTCCAGGGTGTATATAAAGCATATGATACCTGGTACATATGAAAAATAGGACTGAAATGCTTAGAAAAGGAAAGCCTAGTGTGGTCATAAAATAGTAATTTTCAGAGAGTTAGTTAATGTGATCTTACAGTACTCACCTTATGATGACACAGGATGCCAGATCACACAACTATGATCAGATATTCTCTAAACAACAAAATCACTACGCTCTGAATCTAGTTAAAATATGGAAGCTTGGATTCTGCTATATAGAGCTCTAAAGCAGAGATATCAGGGACAATAGAAGACATTAGCAGGATCCACGAAAATGGAGTCAGAGACAAAAAGACCTAACCACTTCTTCTAAGGGTATATGAGAGGACAGTTCCAATTTGTGGTACAAAGTCAAAATTGGGATTTGAAGCTTGAACTAAACAAATGGAAAATGCCACTAATTTCTTTAAAGACATATTTTGAATCCAAAGATTCCAAGAGACACACCCATTGGGTGAATATCTATATAACAAGTAAAATAAGAGCCTCAGGAAACACAAAAGAAAACAGAGAGCTTGGCCACAAGAGAGCTTGGGGGAGAAAATGAAAAAAAAATAATGAAATTGTAAATGTAATAAAATTTCTGAAGAATTAAAGGGAAAACAAGTACCTTAGAATAAATGGTGCAAAACTTTATCCAACTAGTGTATTTGTTGAAAATTAGAATGACCCAAGCATAAATCAGTGACTCAATGTGACTAAGAAATATCAAGGGAAAAAAAAAGACTGCAAACACAGAAGAAAGAATACCATCTGTAGTTACAATTTAAAAGAAACTGAAATGCAACACAGGATAAAGAAAAATAATCCAAGAATCAATCAGACTTACTATAAATCATAATGTCTATTTCTTTGCCCCACTAACTCCCCTATCCCCAACACCTGGGTGGGGGGGAGACTGATTATCACAGAACCATTGTTATGAACACACACAAGACTAGATAGGTCCATAAGCCTCCATATTTCAAAAGGAAGGAAATCTTGGAAAACAACATTTCTAAAAGCAAAAGAAGGCTTTCCAATAAAAAAAATGTTTAACTTGTAAAAATGTGTGCAGAGAGGAAAATAGACCTTTAAAGAACAAAAAACTTATAATCATGTGTGTTGAAAATGCCAGAATTTAGGAAATGTTTGCAATGCAACCAAAGGAATGACCAGAATCATAGAAGGATAAATGCATTAGGAAAATTGGAAAGAAGATTTATGAATTTCTTATAGTCTAATAGAAGGAGAAGAAAGAGTATCTAAAACATCAAGTCAGTGAACAAACATTTATCAAATGATTATCCATTAGAGGGGAAATAATCTGGAAATCAAAGTTTTAAAAAGAATTGTAAAAAAAAGATTATTAGTGGAGTGAAAATGGCAGTGTAGAAGCACAAAAACTCTGTGAGCTCTCCCCATAACCATCTCAAATAGCTATAAAATATGACTCTAAACAAATTTTAGAGCTACAGAACCCACAAAATGACAGAGAGAAACAAATCTCCCACTGAAGGCAACCTCCCTGGAAGCAGAGTTCTACTGTGGCAAGGAGGTAAAAAGTCAAGTATTGAGGGGCAACATGAGAAAGCTAAGGAAGCTAAGCAAGAACAGCAATCCAACTTTAGATTCCTTTTTTTGGGGGGACAAAATGTATCAAAGTATGGAATTGGTGGAAAATAGCAAAGTCAGAAATCCTGCATCAAAAGCTTCCAAGAAAAATATGAACTGGTTGCAGGCCATTGAGGAGCTTAAGGATTTTGAAAATCAAGTAAAAGAAATGGAGGGAAAATTGGGAAGAGAAATGAGAATGATGCAAGAAAATCATGAAAATAGAGTCAACAACCTGACTTAAGAAAATAACACCTTAAAATAGATTAACTCAATTAGCAAAAGAGGCCCAAAAAGCCAAAGAGAAGAATGACTTAAAAAGGTGTACTTTCCAGATGGAAAAATTAATTTCAAAAAGTCACAAAAGAGAATAATTCCTTCAGAATTAGATAGGAGCAAATGGAAGCTAATGACTTTGTGAGATATTAAGATACTATTAAACAGATCCAAACAAATGAAAAAAAATAGAAGACAATTTGAAATATTTCATTGGAAAAACCACTGACCTAGAAAATAGATACAGGAGAGATAATTTAAAAATTGCTGGATTATGTGAAAACTATGATCAGAAAAAGAACCTAGAAATCATCCTTAAAGAAATTCTCAAGGAAAATTGCCCTGATGTTTTAGAAAAAGAGGGAAAAATATAGGTTGAAAGAATCCACAAATCACCTCTTAAAAAAGATCCCAAAAAGAAAACTAGGAATATTATAGCCAGGTTGCAGAGCTCCCAGATTAAGGAGAAAATATTATAGGCAGTCAAGAAGAAACAATTTGAATATTGTGGAAACACAATCAGGATAACATAGGATCTGGCAGCTTCTACATTGAGGGATCTAATGGCTTGGAATACGTTATTCTGGAGGTCAAAGGAGATGGAATTAAAACCAAGAATCACCTACCCAGTGAAACTGAGTGTCATGTTTCTGGGGAAAATATGGTCATTCAATGAAATAGAAGACTTTTAAGCATTCTTGATGTAAAAAAAAAAAACAGAATTGAATAGAAATTTTGACATTCAGATACAAGAAGCAAGAGAAGGTAAACAGGGAAAAGAAATCACAAGGAACTTATCAAATTGAACTATTAACATTCCTACATGGAAAAAACAATAAATGTATTTGTGTGTATAAATATATATATAGATATATATGTAGATATGTGTGTATGTATGTATACATATATATTTATATAGGAGGGTATATGGGTGTATGAATACATATGTGAGTGTGTGTATTTATGTGTATGGGTACACATAGATAGAAGGCACAGGATCAATTTAATAGGAAGGGATGATATTTAAAAGGTGAAATTGAGAGGTGAGAGAGGAATAATGAGAGGAGGTGAGGAGAGACAGAATGGGGTAAATTATCTCATATAGAAGAGGCAAGGGAAAACTGTTACAATGGAGGGGAAGAACAGGATGAGAAAAGGTAATGGTTCAACGTTACTCTCATTGAATTTGGCTTAGAGAGGGAATGACATACACACTGAATTGGGTATCTTGCCCCACAGGAGAGTAGGGGTGAAGGGGATGAGAGGGGAGATGATGGAGGCGAGGTCAAGTTGAGGGGGAAAGGTAGTTAGAAAGTTACACTTTTGAAAAGGGACAGGGTCAAAGTAGAGAATAGGATAAGTGGAGGGGTGTAATAGGATGGAGGGAAATACAGTCAGTCTTTCACAATATATCCTCTAAGGAAATGTTTTGTGTAGCTACACATGTATAACCTGTATTGGATTACTTATCTTCTCAGTAATGGTGGGTGATGAGGGAGGAAGGAAAAGAATCTGGAACTCAAAGTTTTAAAATCAAATGTTTAAAAAATATTATTATTATTATTATTATTATTATTATTATTATTTTACATGCAACTGGGAAATAATGTATACAGGCTCTGGGATGTGGAGATCCATCTTGGCCTATCAGAAAGTAGGAGGGGTGGGTAGAGGAGAATATAGGAGAAAGCATACTGGGGGAGGGGTATACAGTAGCATTGCTGTTAGGGGGTGGTGAGTAGGGGCAAGACAGGGCAAAATACATAACTCAAAATCTTGTGGAAATGAATGTTGTAAACTAAAAATAAACATAAAATTTAAAGAAAACTTTTAAAAATGATTATTCGTGATAGGCAGAATGCTTTGTGCGGGGATACAGAAAAAGAAAGAGAAAACAACAACAAAATAAACAGTTTATCCTCTCAAGAAATTTACTTTCTCTTTTGGGAGATAATATGTACTTCAGTAAGTACTTAAAAGAAACCTACAGAGTAAACAGAAGGTAATACCTTCAAGGGGAAGTCCTTAACATTTGTTACTTCCTTCAGGGGGTGGAAAATATACTGTGCTTTTAAGTAAGCCAGGGAATATAATAAGCAGAGGTGATCCATTCCTACTATTTGGGACAGACCATGGTCAGGAAAAGATAGAAGAGACAGGGAGCTATGAGAAACTACAAGAAGGTCAATGTTTCTGGAATGGAGTATATGTGTAGGGAAAGAAAGTACCCAACCTATGAAGAAAAACAACATAGTAGCATAGTGTTTAAAAGATCCCTTATCCAAATACCATGTTTAAGGACTCATTTTACAATAACCAAAAGAGAATGAAACAAAACAGAAACAGCAAAAAAAAAAAAAAATCAAAAACAGCAATGAATTACTGGGAAACCAGAAAAATAGTCTGACAGAAATTAAGTTTAGAACAAGAATGTGCACAATTATTTCCAAGTGAATGCATGAATTACAATTAAGAAGTCACAGTGCAGACAAATAAGAGTAGTAGGAATGTGTATACCTTCCAAAACTATGGATCAGAAAATATTTGGCCAAAGCAGGGATAGCGAGGTTCACAGGTGATAGAATTGATAATTTGAATTACTTAAAATTGAAATTCTCTTACATAAACTTAATTAAATAATTTACACTTAGAAGTAAAACTGACAACTAGGAAAAAAAAATATTCGCAGCAAAATTTCCCCCGACAAAGCCTTGAGACTCTAGAAATACAGAATGAATTACTTTTTTTTTTGTTTTAAGCAATCAGGGTTAAGTAACTTGCTCAAGGTTACACAGCCAGTTATTTCTGGGTGTGGTGCTGAGTGTCTGAGCCCAGATTTGATACAGGTCATCCTGACACAGGAGCTGGTGCTCTTACTCGCTGAGCCACCTGGCCGGCCCTAAGCAATTGGGGTTAAGTAACTTGCTCAAGGTTACACAGCCAGGTGTTTCTAGGTGGGTGCTAAGTGTCTGAGCCCGGGATTCAATCTCCAGGTCTTCTCAACACTGGAGCCGGTGCTCTGACCCGCTGTGCTACCTAGCCGCCCCAAGAATGAATTACTTTCATATAAAGAATACTGCCTCTTCAGGGTATATATTTAACAACTTCTTGGAGATGGACAAATTTGATCTGATTTAAGTGAATAAATTCAAGTTCCATTTTTCAATATATAAATAGTCAAATAGGAACTTATAAATAGAAAATATAAAAGTTGTCAACAAATATGTAAAGAAAAAAATCCAAATTACTCATAATGATAAAAATAAACTACATATTGGCAAGTTACAACTCTAGACTTCTACTTCACACTCACACTTTGACAAAGATGACAAAAATGAAAGTGCTGGAGAGGCTGTTTGAAGAAAGTTTATGCAACATGTGATGCTGGTAGAGCTGTAAACTGGTATACCATTATGGAAAGCAATTATCACCTATAATCAAAAGGTCATTAAACTGCATGTACACTTTGACCCTGCAATATGACTAATAGCTTATACTACAAAAAGATCAATGAAGAGTTTGTAAAAGCCCTATATATTTCTCTTAAGAAATTTTGCTGTAGCAAGGAACTGGAAATTTATATTGTACTAATCAAATGGCTGAACTTTTGGTATATGGATGTTATTAAACTTTATTGAGGTATAAGGAATGATAGAACAAAAGAAAGAAAATAATGCAATTAAAACATGCTAAAATATACAGAAGAGAAAGAATTTCAGAATTCATGGGGAAAAAGGATAATGTTGAAACTAACATTTGAGCTTATTATATATTTCTATTAAAAAAAGCTGTAGGTAATAAAAATTTATCACTTTATATACAATACAATTCATCTCTCCACATGTAAATTTTCATCTTTTTGGTGGTTGTAAAGTTCAGGGTAGTAAAAAAAAAATATTAAAAAAATCTAACTGTTGAATACTCAAAAAAAAAGCATATGGAAAAAGAATTGGAAATGGGTGATGAGATTTTGCACAGTCAAACCAACCTTCATTTTTGAGGTTTATTTGTTCCTTTCTATGAATTTATTGTCTATTCTTCTTTAATCATTCTTATATTTTAAGGGAAAATGAAATTTTCCTTAAACAAGTGAACTTTCTGAGCTTGTAGATAATTCCTGTTCTAATTTTCTGATTTTTTCATCTTTTCTTCTATTGCATGTAACATGAAGAAATGAATAAAGTAATAATTTATGTTATATTTAGATTTTTTGTACTAAAACCATTCTTGTAAGAAATCTTTTCTTTTACACAAGAAAATGAAGCTCCAAAATGGAAAGCTGTTCGTCTGTGACTGTCCACAGTTTATTTCTAGTCAAATGTATTACCTCTATATCATATTTTAATGAGACAGAATTATTGGGGTGAAATGATTTGTAAAGAGTGTGTTTTGCTTATTAAGTGAGGTTCATAATCCCATTTCCGTCACCATAACTATGCTGATCTGCATCAAAGCCTTAATAAAAGTAACATAAGTTTCATTCAACTAAAAATGTCTAGTTGCTGCAAACAGAGTTCTTTGGCCAAAACTGCAATCTAGTTTCAATTATAAAAGAACTTTTACATTAATCGAAAGGTAATGGAATAAAAATCCATTTGCTGGTATATAATTGAATCCTTGTTTAATAGGAAATGGCACATAGTTATGAAATCACCTACCTTTCCACAATATTACAGAAGCTAAGATGTAATTATGTCATGAGTGGTCTATGCAAGGCAAACTGGGGTGGGGGGGGAGTAATAATACAATCTACTGAATTTCTATAGTTATTCTTCAATAAAACTATATTCCAAAAATATGTTCATAATAGCAGAGCACCTTCTGAAATTCCTATTAGCATTTTGAGGTTTGAGTAAGTTGAGCAGGACTAGCAAGAGGATCAAGGAGGACATAATCAATTAGCTTTCTCTCATCTCCCTAAAAAAGGCAGGCTATCCTGGAGGGAAGGGTAGATGACACAATCTTCATCATCTATTATCTAGTGTGAAGAGAGAACATTTCATACTTAGCTAAATAATTTTTTTTGATGCTGTCTTATTAGCTTAAAAAACAATAGTACAATAATGGGTTATTTCATGCTTTTTCCTTTGAGCTAAATGTAATCTACCTCTATATCCTAGAAAATCCTTACTAATCTTCTCTCTATTTTCCACTTTAATTATCATATGAGAATCTAGTTGAGGTCTCAGTTATAGCAATACAAGGTAAAGAACTGATCAATAAAAATAAACTGATAGACGTATGTATAAAATGGTTTTACATATTTGTGTGCATGTGTATGTATATATATGTGTGTGTGTGTATGTGCATACATACAGATATTTGCATCTAATGCTATCATCTCTAGGGGGGGAAGGAAGAAAAAAGTTACATGATAACATCATTATATATTTAAAAGAAATACCAAGTTGTACATAATAGATGAGCAGTTTCATGTGTAAACATCTTTTTTTTTAATTTTCTGTCATGACAAAGCTTGTGTTATTTTATAGGTAAAGAATAAAATATTAAAAAGAAAATATCAATTTTAAATCATTAGAAGTGTGTGTGTGTGTGTGTGTGTGTGTGTGTGGAAATGGTAGGGGGAATTTAGGAGACCTGTCTATATTATCCTGTCATAGCTTTTGTCTAAAGGAGACTTTTTCTATTCTACATTGCAGATTCAGATATAGTCAAAATTTTGAATTAATCAAAGTTTTTTTTTAATATGATTATTTTTTCACTCCTTATTTTAACTTGTGATGGTACCAAGGTTCCCACTCCTCTCTGAATTAGGCTATTTTTTGTTGTTAGGCTAGTTTTTTCCTTAAAATACAACAGAGCCATAAATTGTTTCACCGAGTTGTGAGGCAAGGCTATAATTGTACCTTCCTTCATGAAACTTCCTGGTAGCTTCTAAACGATTTGATGGATTTGGTGGAACAAGGATTACACATGTATAATAAGAAGTAATTAAAAAACCTTTCTGTGTGTCAATAAGAAAAAGGTGATTAGGATTATGGAATGATTAGTTAGAGTAAAATGGTCAGGAACAAAGTAAGACTGATGGGGTTAAGGAGGAACTTGATAGAAATAAGCACAGTTGGGTTTGTGTTATTGTTTCTGAAACATTAGCTAGCACAATGACTTATGCATAGCTGGTATTTAAGAAATGTTTGTTGAATTGACCTGAAGTGGGAAGAAAGGTAGAATAATGATTTCAGGCTTTAGCAAGGACAAGGGACTTTTTTTTTTGCTTGTTATTTTTAGGATTCAGAAGAACTTAACATTTTTCTAAACAGAGGAAAAAGGATCCATTAGGTAGGGAGTGATAAAATATGATTTAATGCTCAATGTCTCAGGGGATATAGAAAAGTTAGGGATAAGAGTCAGAGGAGAGGGGCGGCCAGGTAGCACAGTGAGTAAGAACACCAGCCCTAGAGTTGGGATGACCTGGGATCCAATCCAGGCTCAGACACTTAGCACACACCCAGAAACACCTGGCCATGTAACCTTGAGCAAGTTATTTAATCCCAGTTGCTTAGGAGTGGCCAGGTGGCTCAGCGAGTAACAGCAACAGCCAAAGAGTCAGGATGACCTGGGGATTGAATCTGGGCTTAGATACTTAGCACCACACCCATAAATAACTGGCCGTGTAACCTTGAACAAGTTACTTAACCTCAATTGCTTTAAAAAAAAAAAAGAGTCAGAGGACAAGGACCCTGCAACCTTTAAGACAGTATGGAAGAAGGAGAGATCCAGGGAATCAAAGAATGTTAGAGATGAAAAGGACCTTAAATTCATCTTATCTAACCCAACTACCTCATTTCACAAATGAGGAAAACAAGACAAAGATAGTTAAATTATTTTCTTCAGCATGATTTTCTTTTGTTTTTCTTTATTAAGTATGAAGAATTAATTTTAAAAAATAAGAATGAAAATAAATAATGGAGAGTTAATAAATAAGATAGAGTTACTATTAGATATCATCTAACCAACCTTGATGATTCAGCTACCTAATTAAGACAAAATACATTCTCAAATGAAGAAAGAATTTTAAAATATGTTTGCAGGACCACTATCATTTAACTGAATAATCATGGAGAACAAAAACTACACGGCAGGATTAAGGAAGGTAAAGTATTCTGATTTTCAGGGGGGGGGAAGTGAATTGAGTCTGAAATAATATGTCAATGACCTTGATTTTGATACTTGGCCTTTTTTGAATTAAAAAAAAATCCTTGTAAAGCATAGGTATGGTAAAAAATAAATCCTTATATTATCTCTATGCAAAAAAGTGGCTCAATTCACATTTAGTCCTTTACCCCCTCCCCACCCTTCTTTAGAAATTGCCTTAAGCATAGGGGTAGCAGCCATGACCTCAGTCAAAACAAAAGCAAAACTAGACCCAAGTTAAAAAGAAAATCAGGGAAACCATATTGTGTAATATTTCATAATGTAACCATTTGAAATAATATACAGATATTGCAGAGTTTCTTTATATCTAAATCTTAGTATCTAAAAATATTCTCTTTATAGAACAGAATCAAATGTATAGAAAAAAAAATCCCTAACTGATAAATGGTTAAAGGATATTAATGGGAAGTTTTCAGAAGAAGAAATCAAAGCAATAGTCAAATGAAAAGGTTCTCTGAGTCTCTGATGATTATAGAAATGCTAATTAAAAGAAACCTGAGGTACCACTCCAGACCAATTACAAATAACAAATACTGGAGGGAATACAGGAAAAAGTACACTACTGAACTGCTGGTATAGTAGTGAACTAATCCAACAAATTCTGGAGAACAAACTGGAAATATGCCCAAAGGTCTATAAAACTGTTTATTCCTTTATCCCAACAATATTATTGCTACATCTGTATCCCAAAGTGATCAGAGAAAAAGAACAAAAAATATTTGTACATAATGTATGTACAAAATATATGTATAAAATATTTGCACACATCTTTTTGTGGTGGCAATTTGGAAATTTTGGGGATGATCATCAACTGGAGGATTGTTGAACAAACCATGGTATATGATTATGATGAATATTACTGTCTTGTGGGAAGTGATGTGGAGGGTTTTTCAGAGGGGAAATGGTAAGACCTTTATGAAATTATCCAAACTTAAGTGAGAAAAACTTGGAGATCATTGTGTACAATAACAGTAATGTTGTAATGATAATCAACTGGGAAAGACTTGACTACTCTGATCAATACAGCAATCTAAGACAGCTCCAAAGGACTCGTGCTAAAACATGCTATACACTGCCAGAGACAGAATTGATCAACTCTGAGTGTAAATTTACATGTTATTTTCTTACTTTATTTGTCATGCATTTATTTTTTTGAAAAATGGAAATAAGTTAAACATGATTACACATGTATAATATATATATATATCCTTCTAAGTGGGTGTAGCAGGCAGTGACAGGATGGAGAGAATTTGGAACTCAAAATATAAAAATAGTGTAATAAATAAATAATAAAATGAAATGTTTAAAAAAAGAAATCACTTTTATCATAGTTCTGAGTCCATATAGAAAGCACTGTGTGCCATTGCAGATCAAAACATCATTGTCAACCACTTTGATTGCCATTTCCTCTCAGACCCTGACAGTAAAGGTTCCAGATATTAAAACCAAGAGCATTAGTTACAGCAGTGTCTTCCAAGGAACTTGAGCTGCTTTTTGATAAACCGACAGAGTCATCATTAAAGGCAGACATCACTGAATAAAAAGGGAATCACCTTCCTCATCATTCCCACACATAGGAAAGGGAACAGATAAAGGAATACATCATGTGCCAAGGATGTCAAACAACCACTGCCACCTGAATCACCATTTCTTCTCAGACCCTGATGGAGAAAGTCCAGGAAGCTAAACCCAAGAGGCTTTGCAAAAGCAATGCTTATAGGCTAGTGTAAAATGGTTCAATATCAGAAAGTGAAATGATTTTATCAGTGGAAAGTACCTTAAAGAAGAGACTAAAGAGTTTATACTAAGGACAGTGTTTTACTTTATTCATTGCTGCTATTCTGTAAAGATCATGGGGTCTTTCCAAGTGATTTGCACATGAAGCTTTCCATATCTATTGTCTCTCACATAGAATGTGAGCTTCTTGAAATCAGGGACCCTTAACTTTTCTATTTGTGTCCCCAGTGCTTACTTAAGTGATTTATATTTAGTAAATGCTTTAAAAATAATGCTTTATTCATTCACGTAGATAACAATCTCTATTAGCTGTTCTCCAGATTAGTCATAAATTATTGCATTGATCCATGTTCTCAAGTGTTAAAATGTTCTCTTATAAAATATTCTTAAAATATATATTGCACTGATAATTCTGCTTACATTGTTTTGCATTTGTTTATGCAAATATTCCCACTTTTAAATGAAATTGTCCATTTTTTCTTTTGTCATAATAGCACATCTATAATTCATATAACATGGAGATGATGACAAGATGGCAGGGAAAAGGCAGGAACTCATCTAAGCTCTCCCCTAAACACCTCCTAACATCTTTAAATAATGCCATAAAAACAATTAAAGAAACAGTAGAACCCACAAAATAATATATATAATATAATATATATAATATAATATATATAATATAATATATATTATATATATATATAATATAATAAGGGTGCAATAATTTTCCAGTCAATGAAAACTTAGAATGTCAGCGGGAAAGGTCTGTCACACCTGAATTTGAGTGCAGCACAGTCAAGTACAGACCTAGCCAGGGGAGACCTGGATCCAGCAAACTTGGAGGAGACATGGGGAGACAGTGAATCATCAACAGCAGCAGTTGCCTCTGGAGTTCTGTAAAGCCAAGCACAAGCAGCTTTCCAGAGGATGGCTGTTGTGAACATCTTTTCAAGATTCTGATTACACAGTATAGTGAACACTCTATTCCATAACAAATTGGAGAAAAATATTCACAGTAAATAAAGGTATAGCATTCACAGTGTTACAACACATCACAGAGAATCAAAATACAGTATTCACAACAACTTATTATTAATATGGCCACATAGTTTTCATCACAGTGGTCACAAAATTTTCAACAAAGAACAACCATTTAGTAACTCAATAATTCAATCATCCTTGAGGGAGTTTGACAATAGTCAAAGTTCTGCACTGATGGGGGCATACTAAATTAACTTAATCAGTTACTTATTCAGTCATCATTCACTTAGTACAATCATGTAGTCAATCAGTCATTCAATCAAATCAGTCATTTACTATTCAATTGGCATAAAATACACAGACCCTCACCACTAGATCTCTAGTAAATTAAAATTTCTCAGACATCACACAGTATGCAAGTAAAGTCTTCTTTCAGCTTGACTCAAGGTAGTCTCTCTGATTCCCTGGATCCCTCTCCATGGTCCCAGATCCTACACAGATTCACCAAACTGTCACCTGGGTTCAAAAGCAGACATCTCCCCAGTCCTTGTCAAGCTCTCCATGCAGTCTCTGTTCCATGCTGAATCTCACAGTATCCAGTCCACCTCAAGTCCTTTAGAGTCTCTGTTCCTGTGAAATCAAGCTTTAATAAAGCTACCAACAGGTTCATGCAAAGTACCAGCATCACAGTCATGCCTCCTCAGTCTTCGGCAGCTCTGGCTAGCCCTAGGAAATCCTTAGCAGCTCTGTCAGTCTCTTGGACTGCAGAAGTTCCAGCTGGTTCCCAGAATCAAACTCACTTAATCCAGGTTCTCCAAATCAAAATCATTCTCTTAAGCCAGGGAGGGGCTTTCCTCTTCAGCCTCCCCAGCTCCTCTTCAGCATTCCCAGCAGCAGCAGCTTCTGCCACCCTGGAGCTTGCTCCAAGAAGATCTGTCTGACCCAGCAGGGCCTTCTCCTTATATACACACAGAGCATTAGTTGCTTCCTTTTTCAGCCAACCCCTTCCTGTTACATCAGCAACATGGGTTCATACCATCTGTTTCTTTCTCAGAGGATTGATTAATTACTAAGTGCTAAGTACCTGTTACATTTGCCAATATGAAGGAATGTCAAATTCAAATTACATCACCATTACAAGCTCAGCTCACAGTAAGGGGATTAAACATGCGAGTTGAATAACTAGTCAGGAGACTGCAGTTGTCTCTTTACTGGCCCTGGAAGCAATACTAAATTGCTTTGTTCATGCTTATATCTGGGTCACAGTCTTGGGAGCACTAGCAAACCAAAACTTACAGACACAGTAGAATTTGTGGGATTCTTGTCACAATTCCAGGGCAGAAAAGAGTGCTTGTGGTCACACATATATCAGAACACAGGCCAGGAGAGTAACAAACAGATTTTTATTTAGGGAATACCACCTTGGAAAATCTGAAAACTTATGGGTCCCTAGAAGTATCTCTGAAAAGAGCTGCAGAAACCCCTGAATATTGGGACAGCATATGCTCTACCTTTGAAGTGGAGCCACACTGAAAAAAAATAAACAAACAACAGAAAGGAATTCTGATCATAGGAAGTTGATATGGTAACAAGGAATATCAAAAGATATACTCAGAAGTCAACAAAGTTAAAGTTCCAATATTCAAAGTCTCTAAGAAAAATATGAATTGTTCTTAGGTCATGGAGAAGTTTAAAAACTATTTTGAAATTCAAAAAAATAAAAGTAGAAGAAAAATTGAGCAGAGAAATGAGAGTGATGCAAGAAAATCATGAAAAATAAGTCAATGGTCGGGCGGCTAGGTGGCGAAGTGAATAGAGCACAGGCCCTGGAGTCAGGAGGACCTGAGTTCAAATACAGCCTCTGACACTTGACACAATTACCAGCCATGCAACTTTGGGGAAGTCACTTAACCCCAACTGCCCTCCAATCCCCACCCCCCCCCAAAAAAAAAGTCAATAGCTTGGTAAAGAAGACACACACAATACTGGAGAAAAATAACACCTTTAAAAAAATAGACTAGGCCAAAATGTAAAAGTGATACAAAATGCCAATGAACAAAAGAATACCTTAAAAAGCAACATCGTCCAAATGGAAAAAGAGGCTAAAAAATTCAATAAAGGAAAAAAAGCTCCTTAAAAAGTAGAATTTGCCAAATGGAAAATGAGGTACAGATGTTCACTGAAGAAAATAATTCCTTGAAAATCTGAATTGAGCAAATGGAATCTAATGATTTATGAACAATCAAGAAAGAAAACAAAGCCAAAAAATGAAAAATAAAGAAAGACAATGTGAAACATCTCATTGGAAAAAGAACTGACCTGGAAAATAGAGCTAGGAGAATTTTTTTTTTAATTATAAGACTACCCAAAATCAAAAATGAAAAATGGCCCTAAACTTCATCTATCAAGAAAAAAAAAACTGCACTGATATTCTTGAATATGATACCAAAAGAGAAATTTAAAGGATCCACCAATCACCTCTTGAAAGATATCCCAAAATGTAAATCCACGTGAATATTATAGCCAAATTCCAGAGTTCTCAGGTGGATGAGAAATTATTGCAAACAGTCAAAAAGAAACAACTCAAGTATCATTGAACAACCTTCAGGATAACAAAAGATTTAACAGAATTGGCATTAAAGGATCAGAGGGCTTAGAATATTATACTCCAGAGGGTAAAGGCGTTAGGATTACAATAAAATATCACATACCCAGAAAAATTGAACATAATACTTCAGGGGGAAAAAATGGAAATTCAATTAAATTGAGGACTCTTGAGCAATTTTGATGAAAAGACCATAGCTGAACAGGAAATCTGATTTTGAGTAATTTCGAGTAAATTTCGAGTAAAATCTGTAAGACTAGAGAGGAGCATAAAAAGGTACAAGGGATTCTTGAGGTTAACCATTTTATATTCATACATGGAAAGATGAAACATATATAAGAACTTTCTCATTATTAGTGAAGTTAGAAGGAGTTTGCATAGAAAGAAGGCAAAAGTGTTAGTTAAAAGAAGGGATTATAGGTAGAAAATATGAAAGGGAAAGAAAGAGGAATGCACTGAGAGAAAGAGAAAGAGAGAGGTTGGATGAGGTAAATTATTTCACACAAAAGAGGCAAGAAAAAAACTTTTACATTGGAGAGGAAGATGGGGTAGCTGAGAAGGAAGTGAGTGTACCTTACTCTCATCAGAATTCTCTCATATAGGGAATATCATACATACTCAGTTGGGTATAGAAACCTATCTTACCCTGCAGGATAGCAGGAGGGGAAGGGGACAATATAAGGGGGGGAGGGAGTGATTAGAAAGGAGGGCAGTTTCAAGTAGGTGGTAGACAGAATCAATACACTTTTGAGGAGGGACAAGATGGAAGAAGAGAGAAAATGGATTAAATAGGGTGAATAGGATGGAGAAAAATACATTTAGCAAATATAACTGAAAAATAATTGAAGCAAGTTTCTCTGATAAAGGCCTCATTTCTCAAATATATAGAGAACTGAGTCAAATTGATAAAAATAAGAGCCATTTGCCAGTTGAACAATAATTAAGATATATGTCCTATTTTCAATTGAAGTAATCAAAGCTATGTATAGCTATATTAGAAGGTGGTCAAAATTGCTAATGATTGAAGAAGTGTAAATTCTGAGGTACTACCTCATACCTATAAGATTGGTTAATAGGACAGAAAAGGAGGATGATAAATATTGTAGAGAATGTGGGGAAAGTGGGGAATGTGGGGAAAGTTAATGCACTGCTGGTGAAGTTGTGAACTGATTCACCCACTCTATACAACAATTTGGAACTATGCCCCCATGGTTATAAAACCATGTATATCCTTTTACCTTGCAGTACCACTACTAGGTCAGTATCTGCAAAGCCAAAAACAAACAGACTTCCAGAGGACTGCTGCTGTGAACAGCTTTAAGGTTCTGATCTCTATAGTGATCTCTAACAGTGAGCTCTCTATTTATTCAGCAGTAAATTAAAGCAAAACATTCATAGAAACCAAAATACAGTACTTACAATGTTATAACAACTTATCACTAAAGTGACCACAGAGTTTTGACCAAAGTGGCCACACAGTTTTAAGTAAAAGATACCATTCAGTAAGTACTCAACTCAGTCATCCTTTAGAAGCAAGCCTCCTTAAGGGACACAAAGTACAAATGTCAAAGTTCTGCACCCATAGGTGACATTGAATTATGATATTCTCAGTCAGCACTAAATACCCAAGGAGAGGTCTTTTCATCTTGACTCAAGGCTGGCTCTCAGATTCTATGGTACCTCTTCCACAGGTCCATCTCCTGCCTGAATCTACCCAATCACCACCTGGTTTCACAGGAAGGCAACTCCAGCTCCTCTTCCAGCTCCTCATCAATCTTCTTGTCCAGTTCCTTGTCTAGTTACACATTAAAGCTCAAAGTGTCCAGTCCATCTCAAGTCCTTCACAGTTTCTCTTTCTGAGAAGACAAAGCTTAACAGATCCACAACAACATACATGCACTCTTCTGGCACCATCTTCAATTCCCTATCTCTCTGTGAAATCAAAAGAAATCCATGAACAATATCCAAGAGGTCAACACAAATCATTAGATAAGGCCCAGGGCCTATGAAACCCTCCTCCAGGGCTTCTATAAACAGACAACCAGAAAATCCTATTACAAGCCTTCCAGTAAGGTCCCAAGGCTTCTGTAGAAAGCATTACAAACAAAAATCAACACAGACCGAACAGAAAGAGTGCCAGGATACCACAGGTTTTCTCCTTCTTAACTCTGCCACCACAAGAGTTCTCTTATCAGTTCTGCTCTCTCGCAGCTTGGTCTTCTCCTTATATGTGATCGTTAGCTCATCCCCTTCCTGTTGCATGTACAACAGGGGTTCACAAGTTGTAGGATTCACAAGTTGTGGGGTTGACAAGTTCTATTTCTTAACAAAAACTTGAAATAATCATGGCCAAAAAAGTTAAAAGAAACTTGAACTGAAACAGGGTGCTAAATAAGTAAATAGCTGAAACAAGGTGTTACGTACCTTTTGCTTGCCATTATGGTATCCCAAAAGAGATTTTTTTAAATGGAAAAAGGTCTATATACAGAGAAATATTTATAAGAACTCTCTTCTGGAAGCAGGGAGTCAGGAGTATGTCCATCAGCTGGGAAATGACTGAAGAAAATGTGCTATGTGATTAGTGATAGAATATTATTGTACTATAGAAAATGATAAGCTGCATGCTCTCAAAAAAAACCTGGAAAGATTTATATCATCTGATGAAAAATGAAATATACTGTTTACAAAGTAAAAGCAATACTGTAGGATGATGAACACTCAATGACTTAGCTATTCTCAGCAATACAATGATCCAATACAACTACGAAGGACTTAACAGTGAAAAATATTCTCCATTCCCAGAGAAAGAACTAATGATGTCCAAATACAGATTAAAGCATAATATTTTTTTCTTTATTTTCTTGTCATTTTTTGGTCTATGTTTTCTTTCACAACATGACTAATATGGAAATATGTTTCACAAGAAAACATATGTATAACCTATACCCAAATGCTTACCTTTTCAATAAGGAAGGTAAGGGTGGAAGGAGGGAGGGTGGAAAGGAGATAATTTGGGAATCAAAGTTTTAAAAATGAGTTTTGAAAATTGTTTTTACATGCTCTTTGTAAAAAATGAAATATCACATTAAAAAAATCTATAACAAAATAAAACAAAAAAATCATGTAAGATAATTTGTTCACCAATTTCCCAATCAACTGGGCACCTCCTTAGCTGTTTGTTATTTTTTAACCACTAAAAAGATGTTACAAATATATTTGTACATGTGGATCCTTTCTTCTATCTTTGAACACTTTGGTATACAGACCTGAGAGTATTATCAATGGGTTAAAATGAATGTACATTATATATAAGATATGTAATGTACAGTAATATTGGGACATAGATTTCAATTGCTTTCCAGAATTGCTAGAACAATTCCAAACTCCACCAGTAGTGCATTAAAGAATATGAGATACTCTATATTCCTTGTTTGTACATTAGCTATTCCGATTTCTAAATATCCAGAAGATAATATTTTCTTGAAACTTCTAGTTCATTATTATGTGATCATTTGTATCCAATTCATTGGTGCATTTTCAGATTACCCTAGTATATTATGTAGAGTCTTAATCCAAAACTAATTTCTACCATAATCATTTCCATTATTCCCTGGTAACTTTTTGTTTTTGGTCAAAAAATGAATTGTCAATCAAGTAATTGGCTAAGGTCTTTCACCTTATTGAAGTTTGAAAGATTAGATTGCTTTACTTGTATACTTTGTGTCTTTCTTCTCTCTTGTTGATTCAATTCTAATATTTAACCAGTACAAATCAATTTGACAACTGCTATTTTGTAATAAAATGTCAAAGTTTTTGCTAGGCCCTTTCACTTTTTTTTTTCACCTGGATTCATTAACTTTTTTCACTTCAGATGAATTTCATCATTTTTTTCTGGTTCTGTGAATTATTCCTTTAGTAGTTTGATTGGTTTAAAAGTTAATAAGTAAAATGATTAAGGTAATTTAAAAAATATTTTACCATATTGCTTCAACCTACCCAGGAGTGATTAATATTCCTCCTATTATTTAATTGTGATTGTATTAACAAAAAGATTGATTTGTAGTTGTGTTCATGTAGTTCCTCTGGGTCTTATTATTTAGAGTCCCATGTAGCATATATTTTTGTAAATTTTTTTAACAGTTCCATTCTAAATTTTCCTCTTGAGTTTTACTGTTAACAAGCAGAGATGCTGATGATTTATGAGTTTTGTTTTAAATCTTGGAACTCTTCTGAACTTAATGTTTTAATTAATTTTAGGCTCATAATATCATCTATAGAATTAATAATTTTGTTCCTAGTTTGTCTCTGATACAAATATATCCTCTTCCCTGAATTATTTTTTCTTGTATTAGTGCTATAAGTAATATTTCTAGAAAAAAAATATCAGTATCAATAATTGACATTCTTGTCCATAGACTTCATGCTTAATCTTTCTGGAAAGGTGGCTATTTTACTTCTATTACTTGTGATGCTGGGTTTTGTGTTTAGATTTTTACAGACAAAATGTAGACAAGCATGTCCAAATTATTTGTTAGTGAAAGACCATTTATTCCTCTGTTTCCTATTGTATTTTGTCAAAAGTATTTTTCTCTATTTATTGATATATTCATATGATTTTTGTTCTTGTTATTAGTTATGTCGAAAGTTTTCCTGATTAAAAAATCACTTTATGTTACAAATACAGTTTGATCACAGTGTATAAATTTTTTTGAAAAAGATTTTTTGCAGAGAAGGGAACCCTACTCAGAGAGAGGAGCAAGGGAAGAGGGAGAAGGAGACAGAGAAGATGGGGAGGACTCAGAGTGGCAACAATACAAGAGGTCAGTGACCACCGGCTCTGAAGTGAAAGTCCTTTGAAAATTTCTGACTGTTGGAAGAACCTGAAGGTCAGTAAGGATTAGGAAATGGAACAGTTAGCCGGGGTCTTGAAGATGATGAAAATATGACACAAGATGGACAAGGAATGATTTTTGGATCTCCAAGAACAATTTATGAAAAGCAAATATAGAGCCTTAAAGATACAGATTGGACCGAAATATCCAGAAACCACCTCATTTGTAAGATTTGTAATAAAATTTCATATGAATGGACAAATAGTTCTAATGGAATGGTGGATCCAAGAGTCATATCTGCTAGCAAAATGGCAGAATTTATATAGCATCAAAGTGATGCTTCAAGAGTTTCCATGTCTATTGATGTGTAAAGAAAACATGAAGTTTGCTCAGCTGCCTGAATGACAATGTTACAGCAATTAATAATAATTTAAAAAAATCTTCCTCCTTTGTTCAGTTTTAAGCTGTCTTCTTTTTCCACAGTAGTAAATTTTCTAAATGCATCTTGTACACCTCAAAGTACTGGAAAGGAAGTTCCCATTCAAAGGCAACTTATCTTAAGATACTGTAAATGATACATTTTTTTGCATTTGAAATATGAGCTCTGCTATAACAAAAAATATTTTTTGCATTAAAGTTCATTAGAGATTATTGGGTTATAATTTATGCACACTGCCCTTTATTTTTGCCTTCTCGGTTTAAGTATTGAGGATATAATTGTATCAGAATAAGACTTTTATAAGATCTCTTTTTCTACTTTTTTAAAAAACCTGTCTAATATAGGAAATGATTTGTATCTTTTGTATAGCTTGTAAATCCATATGATCCCTTTGCCACCCAAACCAAATGAGGAGACATTTAAAGACTTGTTCAAATTTCATTTTAACATGTGGATGTTTAAATAATCATTTTTCTCTATTAATCCTTCAAGTTTATATATTTTCTAACTATTCAAGTATTTTATTTAAGTTTTAAGTTTAATTTAAATATTTGGTCAATATATCTTCATAATAATTATCTTTGTTTCTTTTGTATGTATTGTGAATTCTCCTGTTGCATTTTTATTATAACTACATATTGTAATCTTTCTTTTTAAAAATCAAATTAACTAATAACTATTAATTTTATTTAAATTTTTAACTATTTTATGTTTATTTTTAATATTTTTTATTTTATTATTATTATAAATATTTTTAATTTAAATTAAAAACAGTGTTTATTTTATTTAATTCTTTTTTCAGTTTTATCAATTCCTTCAGTAATTTTCAGAATTTGTATTTTGCTGTCCAATTAAATGTTTTACATTTACTTTGTTATTTTCATAAGTTTTATGCTCTTTTTATTAATATGTTCTTTCCTTCTTTTCCTCATGAAAATCTTAAAGGCAGACTTTTAGGGGTGCATAGGCAGTACAGTGAATAGAGAACTGGCCCTGGAATCAGGAGGAGATGATTTCCAATCCAATGTCAGATACAAAACTTACTATCAGTGTGACTTGGGCAAGTCACTTAACCCCAATTGCCCTGCCTTCCCCCTCCAAAAAACAAAAAAGAAAAAAATTCAGATTAAAAAAAAATCTGTCCTCCCAAATCTGTATGTGTATATGTGTGTATTCATATGTGTGTGATTTTGTTTGTATTGTTCTCAGGTTTATTTTGGCAGATGTACTGCCAGATATTTTACAATGTGTAGAATTATTTTAAATGGGGTGTCTCTTACTATCTCTTCTAGCAAGGTTTTGTTTTTTATATATAAACATGCTGATGATTTCTGTGGATTTACTTTATATCCCTCTACTTCAGGATATCTTACTCCTTTCCCTCTCATGATTACTTTTATGCAAGAAATTTTTATATGACCTTGGATATATAAGCATACAAAATAATTACACAAATCAAACATTTACTAATAATCATTAAGAAATTTATTGTAAAACAATTCTTTTGCATACATATAATTTTGCTATTTATTAAAGATGAAAACAAATCTATAGTAATGAAATCAATGTGCTTTTTATTTTTGCACATAGAATTAAATCTTGGTAGAATATTTGATACTGCAGGACATAGAGTATCATCAGTTTTTTTTTTTAGAGTTGTTTGATATTTTGATTTTATACCCATGTTTCCCCGATAATAAGACCTATCCCGAAAATAAGCTCTCCCCTTACTGTGTAAGATTCCTCTAAAATAAGCCCTCCCCCTAAAATAAGCCCTATTGAGATTGCTACTGTAGTGAAGGTGGTCCCCTGCGCTACACACTACATTACGGTACCCTCTCTATGCACCGTCCCCCCCCAGTGAAATGCACTCCGTGCTCTGAGCTGCATCCTATCAGAGCTGCAGCAGTGAATGTGTCATCCTGTTCTTCCCCAGTGATTTGCTTGCTGGCACCATTGAGAGCAGTGCTGTGGAGGAGAGCTGAGGCAGGACAACATAAGCCCTCCCCTTAAAATAAGCCCTCTGGTGTTTTTCTTTCCAAAAAAATTAATAAGACAGTGTCTTATTATCGGGGAAACACGGTAATCATTGCTGAGAATATCTCTTCACATAAATGCATAGTAAAAATGGTAGAAGTGTGTTGAGAGACATTTCAGAAATCGTTGGACATTCTGTCCTAATCCCAAGTCAAACTTGATTTAACCATCTTGTATCTACAATTAAAACATCATAATTCATAACTTACAATAGTCTTGAATTTGAACTGAGCTATTTCTGGCAATGATCATTGGTGTTGAATGGTGTGACTTTATTTACCTCATAAGCAGGGCAAAGTGCTCATGTTGTATAGTTAGAACCAAGGCTACACTGAAGTCATGTGTTGCATCATGGGCAAGCACTGCCAGAAACACCTTGACTTCATTACGCGTTTGATTTTGAATTAATTTTTGGTCATTGCATGTTTAGAAACCTTTAACTGTTGCCACATCTTTTGTGACCCCTGACCCACAGTTTAGGAAGCACTGCTCTACTTTGTTAAAATTATTCTTTCAATTAACTGTTTAGCTGAGTCTTTAAAATTTTCCCAAGAATATCATCATATTGTCAGCAAAAAGAAATAATTTTATTAACTAATCGTCCATTCTGGTTTCATTTTTTTTCTTCTCTTACTCTTATTGTTAGGATTTCTAATACAACATTAAAAAAAATTGGTGACAGTGGACATACCTGTTTCACACCTGGTCTTACTGCGAATGCATCTAGCATGTCCCCATTGCAAATAATGCTTGCTGATTGTTTTAAGTAAATTTTTTAATCTGTTTTCTTAATCAGTTTAAGGGAAAATCCATTTATACCAATACTTTCAAGTCTTTTAAATAGAAATGAGTGTTGTATATTTAATCTCACCTTTGATTTTTAGGATTTCCATTTAGTGACTAATTATTTTTTTTCATTTTTCTTTTTTTAATGGCACAACCAATTCATTGGTCTATTCTTTCTCTGTTTTATTGATGTAAGCATTCAGATATATACATTATCCTGTGATCATTGCTTTTGCTGTATCCCATAGGTTTTGAAATATTTTCTCATTATTGTCATTCTCTTTAATGAAATTATGTCTATAATTTATTATTTAACCCACTCATTCTTTCCTCAGTTGCCTTTCTCACAAGGTTGGAAAATTGGAGGCTAGAGTATTAAACTACTTTCAAAATTTTCCTTTCTAAAGGATTTGGAACTTTCCAGGTAACTATCTTTTCTCTCAGTGGTCCTGCTTAGTTTCCCCTTGTTATAGGAATGTAAATTTGTAAGATATTTCCTGCTCATAGGCTTAAGTGCACCTGGAGACTGTGGTGGGAGGCTTGTTTTCAGGAGATACTTTGTGATTCTATGAGCCAGGAGTAGGCTACATAAAAGCTTGACGTGAGGCTTTGCTTTGGGCTGACTTTGAGCAGTGTTGTGTGATTTGACAAGATGAGACTCTGGGCAGCCATTGAGAGCCCCCAGCTTTGAAAAACCCAGATGTTGATGCTTCCCTCTCTGGTAACTGAGTAGGTATGGATGTAATGGCTGGAGAGTTGGAGGCCTGTCTGCTTGATCTGTTTGTTTCTGTCTTGTAACTTTTACTTGTAACTTGTCTGTATACTCGGAAGTTCAGGGTGCTGACTTTTTCCCATGAACTAGCTGTGACTATATGTTTGATGATTGAAGCAAGATTGTTAACCCATACTGATTTCCTTTCCTTTAGAAAATCAGATCTAAAAAACTGTGTTGGCAGCCACCCTAGGGGTTCTTGCTTCTACACGCCTCTTAGAAACATCATGCTTCAGCACTATGTCCCCACTAATGCCTTTCCATGTACAGTTTCCTCTTGCATGATTGCCTTTGCCTTTAAATTGTTAGGGCAGGTTCTGCTTTCTTTTCTTATTTGTAGCCCCACCTTATTAAATTATTACATTTTATCAATAAAATATACATTTAATATTTATGCTTTTCTGCATTTTTTTCAAGGTTTTTGTGCACTAATTTGTAGAATATTTTATAATTCTCTGAAACACAAAGATAATATAATATAAAACAGATTATTGAGAGAAAAAATTGAATTATATTATGTTAAACAGTGATATACCTAATGAATTAATATAATATGAAACATACAACATCTAAATTGCATAAATGAATAGTTAAAATGGCATGTGTATTTGTTATATATGTATGTATGTGTATATATTCATGTATGTATGCATGCCTATGGAGATATACATATATTTCTTCCTACTCTACTATAGCAATAACCAGAGATGTATCACATCAGACTTTTTGAAAATTCTATTTAGTACCTTAACTTTTTCCTTGATAACTTTAAAAAATATATTTCTCTATGTTTTAAAGAGAGGACATTGAGGTCTCCACATTATTATAGCTTTATTGTATTTTTTTCTGTCCTATTAAACTATTCCATTATATATGTACATATTATGCTTTTTACTTCGTATGTATTTCACATTGATATTATTTTGTTGTTTATAGTATTGCCTATAGTATCTTTTGGCATAATCTAGTTCTACTGTTTATCTCTTTTAATAATCTATTTTTTGCTGACACCACTGGCCCTTTATAAAATACAGCAAAAGCATAATAGATTGTGTTCAAGCCCCTTATTTTCACTCTGAGAAAACCTTTTATATTTTAAGTTTGTTTCTTATAAACAATATATTTTTTATTCTACTTCCCTTTATTTCTTCCTCCTACACAATCATGTGGGATAATATGCTATCATACAATTTCAAGATAGAAATAATTTAATATAATATAGATTCCACATGCAACTATCTTTTTGATATTTGCATATGTATGATTTTGTTTTAATGACTTTTTCTAGTCTATATGAGTTAGAATAATCTACATATCTACAAACATACATATATGTACATATATATGTATATATATAATACCTAAATAGTATATATCTTTAGAATAACGTAATACGATGAAATATTAAATGAATATTACAGACTTTTATGCTTACCTTTGAAAATCAACTTCTGAAATTTAAAGTCAGGGAACCATGGCTAGAGATGACTATATCTGTAAAATATCTTCCTTTTTGAGATTAAAAAGCTCAGATTTAACATGATAGTAAAAAAATATTAATTTGATTTTTGGCTGAATTGAAAATGAAACAAATTGTCCAAAGATATGGAAGTGACAGTCCTAATGTACACTGCTCTGGGTAGATCACATTTTAAAAGGTAGTTAAGGGTCACAAGTTCATACTAGATCAGGATCAGTTAAAAGAACTGGTGGTGTTTACCCTTGAGAATAGTCAAGGATGATATGATCATTATTTTTAAATATTTGGAAGTGTATCAATGGGCAAGAAGGAATAGAAGTGTTTTTGTTGGACCCAGGGGGCAGAAGTTGGAGGAATATTTGGAAGGGATCAGGGCACAAATTTAGACTGTTTATAAAGGAAAACTTCCTAACAATTATAGCTATTCAAAAGTGGTCTTAGCTACCTTAGGAGATGGTTGGGTTTCTTTTGTTGGAGGCCTTTGAGTAAAGGCTGAATGACCACTTGACAGGTATATTGTAGAGGGGATACTTTTTCAAGCACAAATTGTGTTAAGTGGTCTCTGAGGTAACTTACAACTTTGAAATTCTGAGATTCTGTGTCTGAGTTTTAGTTCATGCTGTGAGCCTAAGCAAAGTGTCAAAGACATCTGTCACAATGAAACAAGGTGACAGATGAAAACAGGTCCCATGATGACACTAAGACTCTGCTCACCTCTCAGGTTTTCCACTTAGTTGCAATAATATTCTTTGGTACAGTAAAGGAGTTATTAAACCTGCTGTAGTTCTCCTAGATTAAAGGTTTAGTTAAACATCATTTGTGAATTATATCAATTAAAAAGAGTGACTTCAGACCAGTCCCAAATATTAACAGTGTTCTCATATTTAAGACCAGACACCATAATTCTTAAGTTCCCATTTTTTAATTAAATGTAATTTTTCCCAGTTAAATGGTATATATTTTCTCCTTATCCCAACAGAGGGGATTAAAAAAAAAAAAAGGCAACACTCTTGTAATAAATATACTTTTTCAAAAGAACAAATTCCTTTATTGATCATATCTAGTGTGTGTGTACATATGTATATATGTATATATACACATACATAGACAGACACACATAAGCACACAAATGCACATATATCCACACAAATATGTATGTGTATATGCATGCGATATATAAACTACATATATGTGTATCTATATCTATCCATGTAGCTATCTGTCTACTTATCTATATCACATTCTGAATGCTGGGTCCATCTGTTTTCCTTCAAGAGGTGGGTAGTATAAATCATCAATTCGTCTCTTCTGGAATCATGATTGTTGATTGTATTTACTATGTTCTCTAATGATTCTTGTAGGTAGATTTGTCAAATCTTTCCAAGTTATTTTGTATTCTCTTGTTTCCTTTTCAATTAATTTATGTAGTGCTGAGAATGGAAAGAAAAAGATGGAAAGTATAAGAAAATTTGTACTAAATAAGTGAACTTGGAATTAGATGACATGATTTGAGTCCCAGCTTTGCCAATGATGTCCAAGACATTGTATGTCTTGGACAAGTCACTTCCTGTCTCTGTGCTTCAATTTTTTCAGCTATGGATGTAGGGATAGAGCCAATATGGCAAAGACAAGCCAGGAAGTTGCCTCAGTTCTCCCAATTTCCCTCAGAAACAATGTTAAATCAAGCCTCTAAACAGATTCTGGAACAACACATGGACTGAAACAATTTTCAAGCTTAAGATAACTTAGAAGGACTTTAGGAAAGGCCTGTCACACTTGGGTAAAAGGGAAGTACAGCCCAGCAAAGATGGTGTCCAGTCAAGTCATCAAGAGCTTCTTAGCCAAAGCCCAGAGCAGCACCTGAGGCCAAATTGTCCTGATGCAGAAGGCCACTGGCATAGCAGGCCAGCTGTTAGGCATCCAGCTGGAGGACAGAAGGCAACATACCAGCCCAAAAATTCATGGTACAATAGGCACAACTAGGCCATGCCACCCCAATGCAATGAGCAAGTCATCAGCACCAGGGAGCCCTTGCCAGAAATCCAGTAACCAGACCTCTGGCTCTCAATAAGAGAAGTTTGAGACAGTGCCCACTGTGTCCCAGGAGAAGAACTCAATTTTAAAAGTCACAAACTATGCTAGAAAATGAATTAAGAAGACCAGAAAAAATTGTTGACCATAAAAACGTACTATGGGGACAGGGAAGATCAAAATACAAACTCAAAAGAGGGTAGCAATGTCAAAATTCCTTCATGCTAAGCTTCAAAGGGGAATATGAATTGGTTTCAAGTCCATGAAGTACTCTTGGGAGAGCTCAAAAAGTATTTTAAGAATTAAATAAAAGAGGCAGAAGAAAAAGTAGGAAAAGAAATGCCAGTTGTACAGGGAAAAGTTAACAGCTTGGGAAAGGAAGGGAAAAAATGAAGAAAACAATTCATTAAAAAATAGAATTGGCCAAATGGGGTAAATACACTTGAAAAAACAACTCCTTAAAAAGCAGAATTGGCCAACTGGGGGAGAAAGAAAAAAGAACAAAATCTAATTGAAGAAAATAATTACTTAAAAATTAGAATTAGGAAAGAGGAAACAAATGACTATATGAGACATCAAGATTCAGCCAAAGGAAATCAAAAGAATGAAAAAATAGAAGAAACTCTAAAATATCTTAATGGGAAAACAACTGACTTGGAAAATAGACTTAGGATAGCTAATTTAAGAATACACTACCTGAAAGCTATGATCCCCAAAAGAGCCTGGACAGCATTTTTCAGTAAATTATCAATGAAAACTCCTCTGATATCCTAGAACTACAAGGTAAAATAGTTTTAAAGAATCCACCTCCTGAAAGAGATCCCAAAATTAAAACTCCAAGGAATACTGTATTCAAATTTTAAAATTATCAGCTTAAGGAGAAAATACCACAAGCAGTCAGAAAGAAATAATTCAAATATCAAAGAGCAACAGTCAGAATTACACAGGACTTATCACCTTCTATATTAAATGATAAAGGGCCTTGGAAAGTGAAATTCTAGTAAGGAAAAGAGCTTGGATTACAACCAAGAATCAGATTCCTAGCAAAATAGAGCCAAATCTTTCAGGGGAAAAGATGGATATTCAAAGAAATTGGGGACTTTTAAATTTCCTGATGAAAAGCTCAGAGCTAAAAAGAAAACTTTGTCTTCAAATACAAAACTCTAGTGAATTATAGGAAAAGAAACATTATTCAATAAAGTTAAATTGCTTATATTCCAATATAGAAAGATGATATCCCTAGCTTTTGAGTACTGTATCTCTATTAGGGCAGTTAGAAAGTGTATACACAGACAAAAAGTGTGGGTATAAGTTAATTTTGAAGTGATGATAAAATAACAATACTAATTAAGCGGTTAAAAAAAGGATTGTACTGGAAGTAGGGAAAAGGCGGAGGTATATAATACGGGAAATTACATCACATGAAGATGCACAGAAAACCTATTATAGTAGAGGGAAAGAAAGGAAGGGCTGAGCATTGTTCATTGGATTTGGTTCATGGAGAGATTGACATACATACTCAGTTCAGTATAGAAATGTACCTCACCCTACAAGGAAGTAGGAGTGAAAAGGACAAAGAAAGGGGGAAAGTGGTTGATAGAAGGGAGGTCAGACTGAGGGAAACAATGGTTAGAAGCAAAATACTGGTGTAGAGGGACAGGGTGAAAGGAGGGAGTTAAGTATAAACAGGAGAAAAATAGAATGAATGGAAATACACAATTATTACTCACCATTGTGAATGTGGAAAGGATGAATTGTCCCTTAAACCAGAAGTGAATACCATAGTGGATTAAAAATCAGAAATCTACAATATGTGGTTTATAAGAAACACATTTGAAATAGAGAAGCAGAGTAAAGGTAAAAGGCTGCAGCAGAATAGGATATGCTTTGACTGAATAAAATAAAAAAAAAAAACAGGAGGAGCAATCTAGACCTCAGAAAAAGCTAAAGCAAAAGGTGATCTAATTAAAAGAGATAAATAAGGAAACAATGTCCTGATAAAAGGTACAATAGATAATGAAGTAACATCAATACTAAACATGCATGCACTAAGTGGTATAGCATCCACATTCTTAGAGAAGTTTAATTAATCATAGGAAAAAAGAAAAAGGAAAACTATATGGGACCTCTCAAAATTAAATCTAATCACAAAATAAACAAGAAAGAGGATAAGGTGCTAAAAAGCATTTTAGAAAAAAGATACCTTTTATAGACCTCTTTAGAAAATTGAATAGTGATGGAAAGTAACATATTTTTTTTTCCAGTGGTACACAAAACTGACCATTTATTAGGACATAAAAACCTCACAGTCCAGTGCAGAAAGGCACAAATATTAAACACATCCTTTTCAGATCATGATGCAATAAAAATTACATGTATCAAAGGGCCATGGAAAGATAAGTTAAAAATTGGGAACTGAACCATATTATCCAAAAAATAATCGAGTCAAGCAACAAATCATAGAAACAATAATTCCATCAAAGAGAATAAAAATAATGAGACAACATACCAAAACTTATGAAATGCAGCCAAAGCAGTTCTTAGGAGAAATTATCTCTAAATGGTTATATGAGTAAAATAGAAAAAGAGAATATCAAAGTCTTGGGCACAGAGGTAAAAAAAGCAACAACTATGAATTGTGGAAATCAAAGGAGAGATTAATAAAATTTAAAGCAAGAAAATAATAGAACTAATAAATAAAACTAAGTATTCACTTTATGTATAAACAAAATAAAATAGATAAACCATGGCTAATTTGAATTAAAAAATGTAAAGAAAACCAAATAATCAGTATTAAAAATACTAATGGTTAAGTTACTGTCTATGAAGAGAAAATTAGAGGAATAATTGAAAGTTATTTTGACAAATTGTATGGAAAAAATCTGAAAATCTAAGTGAAATGGATTTATATTCACAAAAATATAAATTTTCCAGATTAACAGAAAAAAGAAACTAAATACTTAACCCACTTTTGGAAAAATAAATTGAACAAGTCATCAATGAACTCCATAAGAAAAAATCTCTGGGGTCAGAGGGATTTACAAGTAAATTTTATCAAACATTTAAAGATCAATTAATTCCAATACTATGTAAACTATTTGGGAAACTAGGCAAAGAGAAAATCCTACCAAGTTACTTTTATAACACGAATATAGCTGATTCCTAAATAAAGAAGATCCATAAGTGAGAAAAAAATGAAGATCTATTTTCCTAGTGAATATTGATACAAAAAATTAAATAAAATATTAGGAAAGAGATTACAACAATTTATTATGAGGATCATAAACCATGACCAGGTGGCATTTCAACCAGGAATGCAGGGCTGGTTCACTATTAGAAAAAGTATCAACATAATTGACCATATAAATAACAAAACTAACAGAAATCATATGATCGCCTCTATATATGAAGAAAAAGTTTTTGACAAAATATAGCATCCATTTCTATTAAAAAAAACATGAGAGAACATAGGAACAAATGAAGTTTTCCCTAAAATGATAAGTATTATCTAAGTGAAATCATCAGCAAACATCTGTAATGGGGATAGGCTAGAAGTTTTTCAATAAAGTCAGAGGTGAAACATGGATGCCCATTATCACCACTATTATTCAATATTCTACAATACATTTTAGGCTCAGCAATAAGAGATGAAAAATAAATAGAAGGAATTAGAAAAGGTAATGCAAAAACAAACTATGACTATTTGCAGATGATATAATGCTATACCTAAAATTTTCTAAAGAATCCACTAAAGTAATGCCTTGAGAAAATTGTTTAGCAAAATATTAACAATATATATAAATTGTATAAAATATTTTATTTGTTTATATTTGATTTTAATATATTTATTGTATTCATATTTTATTTATATTTGAAATATCTAAATTATTAAAATGTAAATTATATAAAAATACACAAAATTGTAGAATATAAAACAAAGCTGAATAAATCATCAGCATTTCTAAATATTGCCACAAAGCCCAGCAGAAAGAGATAGTAAGAGAAATTCCATTTAAAATAAGTATAAAAAACATAAAATCTTTGGGAATCTACCTTCCAAGGCAAACCCAAGAACTATTTAACACACTACTTTTCATGCGAATGAAGTCAGATATAAATAATTAGATAATTATTAATTGCTTATAGATAGACAAAGCTAATATGATAAAAATTTTAATTCTACTTAAATTTATTTAGTCAGTGCCATACCAATCAAACTGCCAAAATTTATTTTATAAAGTTAGAAAAAATAGTAAGAAAATTCATCAAGAAAAATAAAATATCAATAATATTAAAGGACTTAATGGGAGAAAAAATCAAAAGAAGGAACTTTAACCATATCAGATCTGAAATTTTATTATGAAGCAGTAATCATCAAACTTCTTGGTTCTGGTTAAGAAATAGAATGGTGGATCAGTGGAATAGATTAGGTATATGAGACCTTGTCATCCAGGATTATATTTATCTACTTTTTGGTAAACTAAAAGATTAGATATTCTGGGATAAGAACTTACTATTTGGCACAAACTGATTGGGCAACTGGAAAATAGTATAACAGAAAATAGGCATATACCAATAATACACAACCCCATATACCAAGATGAGTTAAAAATGAGTACATGATTTAGAAATAAAGTGTGATACTGTAAGCAAATTAAGAGAGCAATGAATAGTTTACTTGTCAGATCTATGTAGAAGGGGAAAATTTAGCATCAAAGAAGACATAGGGAACATTATGAAATGTAAAATGGATAATTTTGATTATATTATCTTAAAACAGTTTTGCACAAACAAAACCAATGCAACCAAGATTTGAAGGAAAGCAGAAAGCTTGGAAAGCATTTTGGAGACAGTGTTTCTAATAAAGCCTCATTATTCAAATACATAGAGAACTGAGTCAAATTTAGAAGAATATAAGTTATTTAACAATTGATAAATGGTCAAAGAATATGAACTGGAAGTTTTCAGAGGAAGAAATTAAAACCATCTACAGTCAGATAAAAACGTTCTAAATCAGTATTGATACCCACACCTATCAGTTTGACTAGTATGATAGAAAAGAAAAATAATAAATATTGGAGAAAATATGGAAAAATTGGGACATTAATACATCATTGGTGGTATTGTATAGGGATTCAACCATACTAGAGAGCAATTTAAAACTGCCCAGAGGGCTATAAAACTGCATACCCTTTCATTCAGCAATAGTGCTAT
>NW_027186315.1:4967595-5013366 GCF_028583685.1 Petaurus breviceps papuanus | reverse complement strand
GAATTCCAAATTGGTGAATGGCCATCAATTGGAGAATAACTGAACAATCTGTGGTATATCAATTTAATGAAATACTATTGTGCTAGAAGAAGTAATGTGGGTGTATTTCAGGAAAAAAAAAAACTTGGAAAGGTTTACATGAACTTATGTTAAGTGAAGTGAGCAGAACCAGGAGAATATTGTATCTAGTAAGTAAAACATTTTCTATGTTCAACTATAATAATCTATCACTTCTCAGTAATACAATGGTATAAAACAATTCTGAAAGCCTTATGATGGAAAATGCTATCCCCATCCAGATAAAGAACTATAAAGTCTGAATGCATATAATGCAGTGTATTACTTTAATTATTATTTTGGTTTTTTTTCTTTCTTGTGATTTTCCCCTTTTGTTCTGATTATTTTTTCATAACATAATTAATGTGAAAATACGTTTAATATTATGGCCCATGTGTAACCTGTATCAAATAGTTTTCTGTCTTGGATCAAGGAATAAGGAGAAAGGAAAATTCCAAACTTAAAGTCTTACAAAAATGAATGCTGAAATACATCTTTACAAGTAATTGGGGAAAAAAAATAAAATACTATTTATAAAAAAAAAAGGCAGGAGTTGCACTAAATGATCTCTAAGGTTCCTTCTGATTCTATTGGTCTATGAGTCAAACATAATGCATATAAACTAGTGTTAGATAGGCATCACATTTAGTTGCTTGATCATCATATAAAATTTAAACAGATGGTATGCAGAGACATTTAGCTGGACTAAAATTTTATTGGGAAGAAAAGAGTGAGTTAAATCACATTTGGGGTACTGTGTTACACTTTGAACAACATCAAGTTATTCCCAACTGCTATAACTGGACTTTTTTTTAACTTTTTGCTTGAATTATCCTGATGAGTATAGATCATCAGTAATAACTTATATAAAGGCAGTGTGCCAAAATTATATATGTGTTTGTGTATATACAAATATACTTACATATTTACATAAATACGTTTTGTAAAGTTGAAAGAAAATTAGTCGATCGTCCTCTAAATAGGCAAGGGATAAAATATTCCCAAGCTATACATAACACTGGTATCCCCAAAACATATTAGTAGCATTTATTTAAAATCAAGAGAACAATGTCTTCATATCATTAAGTTGATGTTCTTAGATATGTAGCACAGATTAAACAATGAAGTAAACAAACAAACAAAAATATCCCAGGAATTTCCCAGGATGAATAAAGGTCAGGTTGGTTTGGTATCTATACTCATGGAGAAAATATTCATACTTTTGAGTTTATCATTCCATAAAAGTATGATTTTCACAATAAAAGATTATGCTTATTTAAATTGTCACAAGAAGTGTCCAGAAATGACAACAGGGAAGACAAGTAACCTGCCAACCCCTCTTGCCTTACTGATTGAGAATTAAAAGGGAAGGATAAGCAAATTTTGGAAAGAATGGTAAGGAATGTGGTTTTCTTTTTTGAAAGTCAAATTTCAATTAAGGCAAAAAAAGTTTATTGAGTTGTAAAATTAAAAAAAAATTAGTAGAAAAGTTTATTTTTAATAGAATATACCATTCAAAGAGCCATAGTGGAAGTGAATGGCACTGAAACCGAGATGTTCAGGAAAGGTACATTTGCTTTCTATAGACATTGGGGTAAGTTGGGAATCAAGGGTGAGAGGATATTTTTACTTAGAGAATCAGTTATGTATGTCAGGCACTAGGAGAGCATGTGTTTTAGGATGTAAGTTTTTGATCCAATATAGCCATAGAGTCTATGGAATAGGTCTATTTAATGAAACACAGTGGAAACAATTAATATTGGAACAGTACTTCAAGAGACTCGAGATGAATTTGTTTGTATCTGTCTTTTGAATGTTAATCATCGTTCAGTGGGCAGGGGCAGGCTACATCAATGGTAAGCTACCAGGAACTGTATAACAGATAAATTTACTCTACCTTAGTACCTTGGGCCAAGTGGGCAAATTCTTACAAGCAAGGTAGGATGGACCTAGCTATTCTTGTATCCTTTTCATGGTCTTAGACCAGCTATAAAGCCTTTTCAATTACAATCATTTACTGCAAGCCTTATTCTGGTCTTTAGTCTTACCCATACTTTTCTTAGAGACACATGCCAATACATTTATCTTCTTCCTTATTTAGAAGAACAGCATTTCCTCAGACTTTGTGTGTGCTGACTAAACTATGATTAAACTAAAGATTGTATAGAGATTAATTTCAAAATGCCAGAGAATAGCTTTGTTTCAATAAATATACTAAATTCCCTGTAATTTTATCCCCCATCATAGTGTGACCAATGAAAATAATAGAGTAGAAAAAGTAAATTGTTAAAAATAACTAAAAGCTTAAGTGACCAAAAAAAGAAAAAGGAGTGTTGCAATTCTTTAAGGAAATAGGCATTTTAATATTTGAATTACAGAGTTAGGATTTATAAGAATAAATATTTATGAATACTGCATGTTTTCTGAAACTGCATAATATGATTATGTGCCCTTTTATCAATATGCCTAGAAAATGTAAAACATTTGCATTTAATATCCTAAATATGTTAGTAAAATTGTTTTAAATTTGCTATGGTTGCAATATAAAGTGATTGGTTTATACACTGTTCAAAGGCATTTTAGAATAGTTAATAAATATAATATTTTTCTTGATATAAAACAAACAGAAAATTAATCCCAAGTATTAAAAATATTGAATGTAATCATAGCATTATGAAAAAAACTGCCATCTGAGTGAAAAATAAAATTCAAGCTTAATTGACAAAACAGAACCATGGAGTGGTGGTTGGTGCTAACCTGACCTAGCTGTGTTTAACATTTTATTAATTACTTGGATGATATGAGTGATTATATATTTATTAAAATTTCATGTGACCAGAAAGCTTTTAGGGATATCTAATGAGTTGGATGAAAGAATCAAGATATAATATATATATTTTTTAATGTTAACACAAATGGTTTAAGGCAAATCAGATAAACTATAATAGAGAGAAACATAGAGTCTTATAATTGGAATCATAATATCAACTTTAAAAGTGTATGGAGATAGAGATTGGAATCATAAAAACTGAATTAGTAGAGAGGATAATATCCATGTAGTCATAGGATCATAAAACAAGAGTTGGAAGGGAAACTGTATATCACTTACTCCATTATCCACATTTTATCGATAAGTAAACTGAAGATCAGAGATTAGTTGGATTGCCTAAGGTTACACAAATCATTTTTTTTTTGTTTGTTTTTTTTTGTTACATAGATCTTATTGTAGGATTTGGACTCAGATACCATGGCTCAATGTTCTATACTTATAAAATACATACCTGAACAAGAATATATTCTGAAATCTATTCTTCCAGTGAAGGGAGAATTACCCCATCTCTAAGAAGATCAGGACTTTTTAAAAAAATATCTATAATTGTTATGAAGTTGTTTCTTATGTGAAATTGCACTCTGGGATCACTTTCCCAATAAGAATTGGAAATATGAATTTGCCAGAGGATAGCTTCCACTCGTTTCAAATCTCGAGAAGTAACCACATGTATTACTGTCCTATTAATACTGATTCAAGATCCCCCACTGGTGTGGTGACTCTTAGGAGTTAATCAATAGATCCATTTCCTAGGAAATACATTTTCCCTAAATCACACAACAAGAACAGTAACTTAAAATTATATATTTAAAAAAACAGGTCCACATTTTCCTTCAAATATAATGCAGAGTCCATGGGGAAAAGAGCAAACATGTGTTTAAAGTCTAATGGTAGCAAGTATATATGTAGGGAATGCAAATTAGCTCACAACTCCAGAATGTCATAACCTCAGTGTCCTTTCTTTCTCTGGAGAATCCTCATGAAATTTGATAGGATAAGTGACATTGGTGATTTCAAGTTGTACCACTGTGTAGGTAATTGGGCTTGTAGTTTTCTGCTGCATAAGGACCTACAAAAAAGTTACTATCTAAAAGGAGGAGAGAGAAGCTTTGTTATGGTAAATTAATAGGATAATTCTAAATATTATGAATAAATGGAAATATTTTTTTGTTTAATGCTATTAAAATGGCTGTAATGCATAAAGCATTTGAAAATCAATATATTAAGTCACACAAACATTTTAAATAAACACAAATATAAAACACTATTTCCAGAAATAAAGCAAAAGTAATTGAAGTAATAGAACTTATTATGATTGGGCAACACCATTATAAAAAATGACAATGCTACTTAATCTTACAGTTTTATTGGTACAGCAATCATTCTTCTAAGAAATTACATTATGCAAATAGGTACAATAATAATAAAATTCATTAAAAATAACTGAGAATTCCAAGAGATGTAATCATAAAAAGCATGAAGGAATGTGGAATAATATTATTAGATCTCAAAGTATTCAATAAAATGTTAGTCATCAAAAAACTACTGGAGAAGAGTCTGAATTTAAGAAATTCCAGAAAATCTGAAAAACAGTGATGCAGAAATTAGATTTATGCCAATGTCTTAAAGCACCAAAAATATACAAAAATAAACTAGATTTTGCTATATAAATTAGAACATTATTTTTAATGTAAGAGAAAATTAACATCTACAAAGTTGCATGTATTTTTACATGTGAATGAAGGGTATACTGGAGTCAGCTCAAACTAGTTAAAAAAAGATGATTGTTAAATTTCAGGGTAAACATTTGTACCTCAGAAATTGGCAAACACTCGAAATCATGTTTTGATTATTGTGATATTCATTTTCTATGCTTAAATTATGGGGAAAATATTGATAATATATATTTATATTGATAATATAGATTAAAATTTATAGTCCACCACAAACTACAGAAGTAGTTGTTAAACATTTACCATAACATCACTATGTATTTATCTATATTTATTTATCTATCCATCTATGTTTGTATGTTTATGTATATTTCTTTATTTCATTAAAATGCTTCCCATAGCCATGCATGTTACTGATATATATGTACATGTGCATACATATGCATATATATAAATATATAAAACATAAATGAAAACTATATCTAAATCTACATTTATATATACATGTATTTATTATAATAACATTTCACAAGAAAAGCTTTGAGGAAAATTCTTATTAAGATATAGAATAAATCATGAAAGATAAAATAATTTCAATTCCAAATTTCAAAAAAAAAGAAATTTCTGCACCAAAAAAAGCAATGCAAAGGCCATGGGGGAGGGGGGAAATGTGAAGTGGGAAACATTCATTGAATCATGGAAAAGTTAAGTAACCTTCTCATAAATACAAAGCTAATATATGTCACAGCATCAATGTCAGGACTTAAACCCAGTTTTTTGTGCTACATATCTATGAATGCATTTGTATATTGGACAAACAAGTGGTAATTCTTTTAAGGAAATTTATATATACAATGTATTATAAAGTAATAATATGAAATAGATTTCTCTTACTATAATTCCATTTTTACTATATTGAAATAATTTTAATTTGTTGATGTTTTATCCTGTCACTGTACTGAAGCTAATTGGATTATTTGTTAAGTCATTGTAGTTTTCAAGACAAACCTTTATATTTTCTGTAAATATAAATATGGATTCTTTCCTCATGTTTTGAAATAGTTTTCTTCTGTTTCTCAGGATCTCAAGCAATTTTAGAATTATCTTAAATAACATGGAAAAAAAGACTTCCTTTCTCTCCTACTTTACTTCATAAAAGCATGTCTGGAATTTCTCCATTTTAACCAAGTTATATTTTATCTAAACCATTTTCAGATACAGTTAAACAAACATGTGCATATGCATACATACAAAATATCATATGAAATGATGCTTCAGTGTCTATATTTCTATCACAGATGCTTTTCTCAAAGGCTTTTAAAAGCAATAAAATCAACTAATTTTAGTTTTTGTTAGTCTTCACCATTTAACAAATTACAGTAATGTTTTTTTTCCTAACTTTTACCTACTTTTCCATAACTGGTGTAAATCTAACTTCATCATAAAGAATAAACATTTTGCTATAATATTGCAAACTTTTTTCTAGAATGAGTATTTTTGAATTAATATTCTTCTGTCAATTGCTGTCTAATTCTCTTTCTCTATTTTGTCTTTTTGCAGTGTAAATATTAGTGCCATGTATGTCTTATAAAATGACTTAGATAAAGTATTATCTCACAATTATACAGGAAAAAGTTTGTTAACATAGGATCAATTCATCTATGGAAATTTAGTAGAATTACTCTCCAATATCATTATAAATCAACAAAATCACAGGGCGGTGTAAAAAGGTTTATGGAAATTCCTTTTAATCAGATCATAGATTTGAAGTTAGAAAGGACCTTAGAGATTACTAAGTACAACTCTATTAGTTTATAAAAATGTTATTTTTCATGGCCTAGCCTATTTTAAACATAATGTGTTCCCCCTGTTTCTCACAACCAATATTATAAACATTTTGTATTACCTTATGTGAAATCATGTTTGCAACTATTGTTTTTTTAATAACCCAGGAATGTTTTTTTTTCCTTTTTGTACCCTTTGTACTCTCCTTATGTACCTATATAATGTATTTTAAATGTGTTTTGTATATACAATAAATCATTTGGGTTTACTTCTTATCCATTCCTCATTTTTTTCTTATTCTTTAGGAATAAAATTCATTCATATTTAGACTAAGTTTGTATTTTCTTCCATTAAATAATTTGTGTATATGTATAAATAAAATAGGCAGGCATATATAAAATGCATAGGCATATATAGATACACACACATATATACATACATATATATGTACACACATATGTATATTTTACCTTTTAAGTCATAACTTAGTCTTCATGGTTTGCTTGCTATCACTAATCTCTTTCTTGACTCCTCGCTTCCACTCCTTTTCCTTCCTATTACCAAGTCTGAATATAAATTCCTTGCACTAAGATCTTTTTTTTTTTACTTCTGGAAAATCCCTGCTCTTTCATATAATAATTAGAACAAATATCTGAAGCACTGAAAAAAATACTTCTGACTATATATTAACTTGATCACAGTACCTATTGCATGTTGTAGAGGGTAGAAACTCATTCTGAGAATTAAGTCAAACATTCATCATGGGGTAAGGTTGAGAAGACACACTTTTAGCACTTTTGTTATTTATTCCAGCTCAACCACCTGTACTGTAGAGAGTTTCTAAGAGTCCCACCAGGGCCACAAAAAAGTGCTCTTTGTGATTACAACATATTATTATGTCCAAAGGTCCTCATCCTTGCCCTAAACCATAGATTTGTAAATAAAGGTAATTACATTTTCCCATTCCAGCTGGTGTAATCATCCCCCCAGCTCACCAGTGGGTTTGAGGCCTTTTAGTTACCCTCAACCTAGTTTCTTTCTCTCACGTAGCTTTACAGGGTGTGGCTGCTACAGTTTCTTAGAACCACAGGCAACAGTCTGATAAAAGTAGACTCCAAAGATGTATGAATAGCCCTGGAAGCTGTATGAGAGGTGCTAGTCCTCCTTGAATACCCCATACATTCCAAATGTATATGTAAACTAAATGCATAGGGCCACATATCTTCTTTTAATAGAGAAGAATGAGAGGAGTAGTCTTTAACAACCATGCTTTCTGGGAAATTCTTAACTTCTTAATAAAAGAAAAGATAGAGGCAATCATGACAGAGCAAATAGACAATGCTGAGTAAATGGAATTAAAAACAAGTACAATTTTCATTAAAAAAAAACTTCTTTCTAGGTAGGGTAAGAAAGTAAGCTATGGAATTATAAATTTTTGCATCAAATGTGTGTGATTGAAGAAGACTAAAAAGATAAGGAGCGAGGTTATTTTGAGGTACTTACCTCAAAATCCAAATAAATTATTTTGTATTTGATCCTGGAGGTGATAGGGAAACAGTGGAGTTTAGTGAGTAAAAGGAGGGGTGACATGACTAGACATGTTATTTAGGATGATCATGTTGATAATTAAATGGATAATGGACTTGAAGGAGGTGAGACTTACAGCAACAGGCCCACCATCAGTTTATAGTAGTAGGTAAATAAAGACCTGCACCAAGGTGGTGGCACTGTCAGATGAAAAAGGGAGCATATACAAGGCATGCTATGAAAATAACATTTTCAGGTCTTGACAATAACTGTCCTGAATAGAGACCAAAAACTCTAGGCAGTTGAAATATTTGATAATTTTCTGGACTATCAGGAAAAAAAAATAGTTTAAAACGACCATGACTATACAATTAAAGTAATATTTCATCTATTTTAGGGCTAAAAAATATTTTGTCATTTTATTAGGCTTTATGAAACCAGATTAAATGTCTCTCTTAAACAAACAAAAAGAAACCAAGAAAAAAAAGTATTTATTAAGCTATGATGTGCCAGGCAACATGCTATACAAAAAAAAATTAATAAAAATGGTGCCTATTCCCAAGGAGATCACAACCAAAAAAGGGAGGAAAACAAAATACATATAGTATAATTTAGAGATAATCTCATAGGGAAGCCTTGACATCAAGGAGGACCTGGAAAATGTGTAGAAGTGAGGATTTTGTCTGAGACTTATAAAGTCAGTACTGAAAATTATTTTAAAGGACTCTTCATGGTACACTTCACATATTTTATCTAGAAGTTTATGAAGAATAGTTTTTTTTGAAGCCTCTTTTACTTAATGCAAATATAACTAGGTTTCTTTGTAGGTGATACCTGCATGCATATGTACATTTGTATGTAAGAAGTGTGTAGAGTTGTCACTGTTGTCACATTGCAGCAGGCAAAAGCTGGCATTTGCTATATCTGCAGCTGCCTTCTTTAGGAGACCTCTTTTAGAGAGACTTCTTTTAGGAGACTTCTTTTAGAAGACCTCTTTCTAAATGGACAAGCTAAAAGGTATGTGTGCCTGAAAGAAATCAGCTAGAGTGAGTCCTAGCCTACCTGCCTCATTTTCATTTTTGTTTTTCTTAAATTTATTCATTACAGAACATATTTGTTGGATTTAATATTATTACTCATATAAACCTCTGGTTTATCCTGACCTTATGTTAATGGGTGACCCTTTCTTTGCAGTATGAGGGCAAAATAGTATATGAAGGCAAGAATGACTTTTTTTTTTCTATCTCAGGGTTGAGAGCTTAAAACCCAGCTCATGTTTAAATGTCATTTTAAGTGAAGAATGACCATGTATTCATTTATAAATTAATTTTTACTTTATATTTTATGTTTTATAATTGTGTGTATGTGTGTTTGTGTGTTTATCCCTATTTTATAAATCCACAACATATATGAGTTGGATTTATATAAAGAATGGTTAGGAACTCTAAAGCTAGAAGTGAAGTTGATCATATCACCAGGAAATAAAAAATAAAACACTACCAAAGGCATTCAAAAGCACCTAGCTTTAGCTTTCTTAAAGCCTTAGCTTTCTTAAAAAAGTACAATCAGATCATCTTATGATTGGAGTTCAGACTGTGGCAAACTAAGAGAACAGTGACAAGGAGGAAGGTGAGAACAGATTTAGAGGTATCATGTTCCCATAAAGTTCTAAAATTTGCTGTTTATATAGTTATTAGAAGGAAGATTTTGAGTCAAGCAAGTTTTTCAATTTGTGCTTAGCTCAGGTCAGCTCTGTTGTTAATAGTCATCCACATATAAGCCTCCAGAATCATAGTGGCAACTTCCCTCAAATGGCAAACTTGAAACTACCTTTCTTTCTGATGTTTCTTTTGTATCTTAATTCCCTTTCCCCCTTCCTCCATAGTCCCAGTCATCACTCCCTCTGGAATATCCATGCTCTTTACCCATGCTACCAAAGGCACTGCCTCTTGAGTCCTGAGATGATTTTCTTTAATGCTTGTAGCAGCAAGCACCCCAAGCGTCCTCAGGGTTTGCTGCCACCACAGGTTCTTGGATCTGCTTTGATAAAGGAAAGCAACTCAAAATGAGTTAACAACCTTACTTTAATCAGTCAAACATGTATCATTTACCTCGTTCAGGGGAAAAAGGTCAGCACCCCGAACTTCAAAGTATACAGGCAGAATTATCAAGAAGAAACAGATCAAGTAGACAGCTTTCCAAACTGTCCAGCCATTACATCCATACCAAATCAACATCTGGGTTTCAACATCTGGGTTTTTCAAAGCCAGGGGGCTCTGGACAATGGCTTCCCAGAATCCAGATCAAATCACAGAACACTTCTCAAAGTGAGCCCCCCAAAAACAAAGCTACACATCAGGGCTTATATAGCCTTCTCCTGGCTCAGAGAATGTAACAATCTTATTGACTCATTGGCCAATCAAAAAGTATCTACGAAAAACAAGCGGCCCACCCCAGGCTCCAGGTGCACTTTAGCCTAGGGGCAGGGCAGATCTTTAAAATTTACATTCCCATTACATGCTTCACTCTTCTCTGTTACCTATTCATAGACCCTCCACTCATGAATTATATCATATAGCATGTTCACAAGTGTTGAGTGAGGAAACCAAAGCCCTAGGAACTTAAAATATTTCTGCCTTTGATGACCATAACCTTGGCAATGGGCCTGAAGTTGTCAAAATTCTGCCTCAGAAACTGCTCATCCATGTCAAATTTGAAGCTGCCCATACTCTGCTTCCTGTCCTCACATTTGGCTGCAGCTCAAGTGAAAAAGTGTAGGGAAATCAATGCTAAAATTTTTGTTTTTATATTAAAATGAAATTAGCTAATTCATTACCACCTGTAATGTCAAGATCCTGCAAATGCTGACTTTAAGGGTTAAGTAACCTCAGTATAGACATGCCGAAGAGAGTATGGAAGAGATCTTATAGTCTTGTCAAAGGTAGGTATCTTTGAATCTGTAAGGAACAAACATAACTCCCTATAATTTTGGCATACTCTGCCAGTCACAAAAATCTGCAATGAAGAGAAACTGAGGCACTAAATTCTGCACATAATCTAGTTATTACAAGGCTTTCAGTTGCCATTAATAGAGATCAATCTTTGTCAAGAAAACCCAAACTATGGTTATGAAGACTCAGACATGACTGAAATGACTGAACAATAACAATACCCTGACGAGCAGTATCACTTTAGGCTGCAAGGAATCAGGGGCCATTTCTTGGTAGGGAACAGAGACGTACTAGGAGAGTGGTGACCTCACCTTGCTATGCATCACACCACTTCAAAAACACCAAAAGTTCCCAAATCTCCCAATATAGTTCTGTAAAGAGTAGTGCAAAAAAGTCTGAAATTAGGGATAATGCCCCCCCACCTTCTCCCAAAGTTAACATAAACTTCAAAGTTAAGAAATAGGATATAAAAATGATCAAACAACGAAGTCAGAAGGAAATCTGCAAAACAGCTAAAAGCAAAGGCCCAAAGAACAAACTGTGAATTAATTGAACCAAGCCCCAAAAGAATTTCTGGAAGAACTAAAAATTAATTTTCAAGTTAAATTAAGAATGTTAGAGGAAAAAATTGATGAAGAAATGAGAGGGAAGAAAATTATTAAATTATAAAAAAAATTACTCTAATTAAGGAATGGCCCTACTATTTACTGATTAAATTTTGGATATTAGAACTCCATGATGTTTCTCCTAATCCTTCTCTTTTAATACCAGCTGCATGAATTTTATTAGTGTTAAAAACTTTTAAATTTTATGTAAACTTTATCTTTCATAGTATCTCCTATTACATAGTGGGTTATAAATTGTACCTTTATCCATAATGATGGTTAAATGAATTATTTATCCAGTACCTACCTTCCAGTGCTATTGTGAGTATCAAATGGGATATTTGTAAGGCTTTTAGCACAATGCTAGGCACATAGTAGGAACTATTAAAGTGTTAGATATTATTATATTAGTATGAGTACTACTATTACTATTACTGCTGCTGCTGCTGCTGCTACTACTACTACTACTACTACTACTACCACTACCACCACCAACACCAACACCAACAACACTATTATTAACACCTTGGATTATCTAATTTTCACAGAATAAACTTAAAATAACTCTTTATGTATAATTTCTTTCTATGTAGTGTGTAAGTTGTTTAGCCTGTCTGTTACTATATATATATATATGTATATATATATATATATATATACACACACATATACAGACACACATACATATATATATATACACACACACACATATACAGACACACACACACACATATATATATTCCTAGCCATTCTTGTTAAATAAAGGCCTTTAGTAGCTTATATTATCCAGCTTCAACATTGCATTAAGAAAAACATACTCTTTCCCAACTCAGTCCAACACACAACCCCACCAAATACCTAGTTACCTTTACTCCAGAAATCTTCTCCTGCTACCAATGCCAAAACCCCATGACTTCTTTCTCTGAATATGGAGTTCTTCCACTTGAGAAAATGTATACCCAAAATATACATATATGAACACACACACACATATATGTATATATATACGAAAGCAATAGCACATGTATAGTTATATGATTTATATGCATGTGATCTGTATGTATATGCATATGTATATGTATGCATATACATATTGTTGTACCTGGTTTTCCCATCCCCCTCCCTCAGGGAAGTGAGCAGACTGCCAGGTCAGTTCCACCATGCCCCAACTGATGTCCTCCTTTACCCAGTCAGCACACCTCCACAGAGGTGAGCGGGCTTCCAGGTCAGGGAGACTTGGTGCCCGGGAATTTTGAGGTATGTACTGAGCAATCACTCTTCTTGGCCTCTGCAAGTTTCTGCTTGCATAATACCTAACCATTGGGCATGTGGCATCCCTTTGAAAGCCTACACATTTTCTGTGCAGACACACTGTTTGATTTGGGCCTGATCCCAACAGTCCCAAGGAAAATAAATCCACTTCCAAATTTTACTCTTGGGGGTCTCTTGTCTCATTCCTTTTGGCGCAACATTTGGAGGCCCCAGTGAGATGATTGAGGTGTCCTGTATCACCTTGGAGATCCTCGAACAGGAAGAGCTTTTGGCCTTGGGTGGCAGGCATCTGCTTGCCTTAATCCCTAGGGGGCTAGCACCTGATGAATTTCCAGGGGCCCAGGTGTCAAGAAGGGAAAGATTGTACCTGCCTCCCAACTTTGACCTACTCCTCATTCTACCCTGTTTGAATTCAGGACCTCCAATTCGAGGGTGAGTACACCTCTGTTTTCTATTCTGCTCTTAGGGGGTTGGGGGGCTAGATGTAGCCCTAGTACAATCTGTACCCCATCGTCCAGGCAAGCTTAGGAACGCGACATTTTGCCGGTATCTGGTTCTGGTCTGTTCTTTTAGTGTCTGCCTCTCTGTCTATCTTTCTATGTGTCCTCCTATCCATTCTGGGCTCATAAAGTTTTGTTTTGAGCTCATTCACTTAAACCCTCCTCACTTTTACTGTGCAAAGCAGGTATTCCAGTGGCTATCAGATGAGTACCTTCAAGAAAGCTTTTCTGATTTCCATTGGGAAGATTTTTTGTTTACTAAACCAATTTAAAGTAGCCCATCAACAAGGGGCAGATTATGGGGTCCCCTTGAAGAATGAATGGCCCACATTTGGGGTGAGCTGGTCCCCACAGGGAAGTTTATCCAATCAGTGTGGTGGGTGGTCATAGGAAATTCAGAATCTCCAGATCAGTTCCCTTATATTGATGTCTGGCTGGACCTTGTCACCCATGCCCCTCTTTCACTTAGGAACTGTTCTTTCCAAAGAGGTATCCAAGTCCTTGTGGCTCAGCCACTGCCAACCACTCCTAAAAACCTTCCTCAAAAGTCCTACAGGATCACAGTGAGAATAATCTCCCACTACCTTACAACCATGGACCCCCTTCTTCTGCCTCTTCCTCTGACTCCTCAGGGCTTCTGACCTCCCAGAGCCACCTTTTGCCGCCCCCCCCCCCCATCAGGACCAGGGTGAGCCATGAGCCCCCAGAATAACCCTCTTCCACTTCAGCCATCCTGCCCCTCAGGAAATCTCTTAACCCAGAGGGAAGTTGGGGTGGGGGGAGGAAGGAGCCACACTTCGGGAGAAGCAGGGCCAGGAGGAGCCATGGTGGACATGTGGTCCCTTCCACATTGAAGTGGCTTGGGGGAAGGGGCTGGAGCTGGCCAGCCTGACCTTGGTGTCAGGTTGTGGGTGGGACTGACTGATCCCCACCCTACTCTGCTTTCAGGCAAGAGAAGGTGAAAGCCCCTGCCACAAGCCTGCAGCTGCTCGTTGTGGAGGGGAGGAAGGGGGGAGGAGGAAAGAGCTGACTGGAAGGAGTTCTCAGCCCACTGCAGTGGAAAGCCAGGTGGGATTAGGACTTGCACAACCCTTCCTTTCGGGAGGGAATTGGGCAATTGGAAAATTACTCCTGTAGAATGCAAGGGCGGGGCACAGCAGGGCTGGAGCTTTCCTGGGAAGCAAACTCTGGTCACAAGTCCTCCAAAAACTCAAGGCAAGGAGGGGCACCTCGCTCCAGTGGAGCAAACTTTTTGCCCTGTGTTGGTCCTTCCCCTCCCCATGGGGCATTGGGGGAGGTGGGGAGGTGGGCCCCTTTTTGGGAATCCCTCCCATCACATCAAACAAGTACTGAGGTTAGCAAACTCTTGCCCTTCAATTGAGTCCAAAAATATTTAGCTTTGTAAAAGAAAAGCCCTAGAGGTTGAGCTTTGAGATTGGCAGATTCAAAGCACTCACTTTCAAAAAATCCACCAAGATTCTTCTCCCTATCGTCACCCCATTGATAAGGCTATATTGTTAAAGGAATAGAAAATGATGAATGGGACACTATGACCCGAGTGTTTTAATATTTTGAATTTTTTTTTTAATTTTGGGAATATGTACAATCTCTTTCTTTATAGTCCTGGTTTGCCCAGTCCGGAATTATAACAGAAGCTAGAAAAACAAACAAAATATCTTCGCAAATTCTAAGAATTAATCATTAAGAAGTTGGAAATAGTATATTGGGATTGCTTAAAAAAAATGAAAACAGAAGTTTTTTGCTGTCTCTACTTGACCTGTTCCCTGAATTTGTAAAGGGAAAATTAATAGTGTTTGTGAAACACTTGTGATCAGAGTGGTATAATGATTGTAAAATATAATGACTTGCATATGTTGGTATCTCCCTAATTTTGAAGCCAATGCCAGGAGTGATAAGATCAATTATTGTATAAGTCATTTGATGTCTTTTGATATTCATTGTTATGTTGTTACCATCTTTCTAAGATTGTAGTGTGTTTCTAAAAGTCTGTTTAGCTAGTGAACTTCAAAAACATTTTGAAGTATGAATAGTATTACAGAAAATTTTAAAATCTGAATTTTGTATTGCAGATGTATTGGGTTTTTATGTTATAAAATTTGTTAATTTGAAACATATTTGGGTTGCAAAGAGGCAATAATACTGCTGATATTTCATTTACAATTTTGGCTATTATGGAAATATAATGATGAGGTGAATGATTCTCTGTACTAGGTGAATTGGAACTGTGTTTTATAGAACTCTTTTTGAGCAAATGAAAATATATATGGGTGTATTGGTGTTAATCTGAAGGTTTCCAGATTGTAAATGGTAAAGCAAATTTTTGTTTGTATGTGAAAATTTGAAAAGCACATCCAGCTGATTTAAGGTCACCAGATTAGTAATTAATTGGTTACATTAGGGAAAGAAAATTGTTTTAGTCATTCAGTCCTTAAACAATGGATTTAAATTTCTGAGAAACTGCGAATTCATGTACAACAGGTAGAAGGGATTTCTATCAATTGTTTTTTTTTTACAAGTTAGATTTGAGAAGGAAAGATGGTAAATGGAATCTCTACATTTGTGAGACCTGTGATACATCTTTATTTCTGATTGCAGCCCATAAGAATAAAAAATGCTCTAAACTGTGATTGGTGAATTTTTTTGTTTAAGGTGATTTTTTTTCCTGCGTTAGCAAATTTCCTATGAAGATCACCTAGTCAGTAAAAGATATGAGCTCTTTTGTGTTAGTTTATTGGAAAATATAATATTATTTTTCATTTAGATTTATAATATGTGCAGGAAGTTATGCAAACTGCTTAAGATCATTTTAACAGTTTTCAACTAACTTTCTTCATAAAAGTTTAATGAGATTGTAAAGCAGAAGAGATCTGGCTGTTTTGATCTAATTTGTAGTTATTTCATGCTCTAAGCAAAAGTTAACATTTGTAACTGAATGTGTATGTTAAAGATTTAATTTCTGAAATATTTCTTTCTTCCAGAGTGAATATAATCAGAGGATAAACATGCTTTGTGAAACAAGAGTGTATGTCTACTATTCAGTTGTGAGGTTCAAGTCAGGAACCTCTATTGCTTAAGGCAGTATAGTTATGTTAGTCAAAGAATAATAACTTATGAAGTATCTTGTTTATGTAGTTTGTAGAAATATAAAGGAAAATGAAATAGTCTGTGTAATGCAATATATTAGCCCATCCTCACCCCACTTCTGGTCACTTTCCTCATACTCCTTTTTGGCCCTTGTTTAATCTCTGTGCCAGATTTGTTTCTTCTAGGCTCAGCACCCTTCACTTGCAGATGTCATCTCAGGCTGAGTACCCACTGGCCACAGACCCAGCCCCCTAAATTGTGGGGCCCTATGAAAGAGAGACAGCTCTATGTCTTCCCTCAGCATGAGGCCCAAATGCTTTTGGATCCCAGCTGTTTAAGGGGGGAATGATGGGGTGCTTGGAATGGTGGGGTACTTGGGTGCCTGATATTTAGTTTAATCAGAGATACTTTAGTTGAGAGAAAAGAAAGATACTATTTTTAACACCAGGTTAATTCAAACTGTCTTTAAAGTCTATTTATGGAAAGCTGAACTAAGCAGACAAGGTTTGGGGACAAATGGAGTTCATCCAGCCCCTCCTGTTTCCAGATAGTCGATATCAGTTTTGGAAGTATGTTGAGAGAGCATGAGGAAGTTTTGGGAAGGCAGAAAGATTTGTAACTTGAGTTTACCATTAACAGCTCAATCAAATTTTAGATGGCCCTATATGAAGGACACTAGCCCGTGTTTATTTGTCATTTAATAATTTGGGGGAATGTAAATTTTTCTTTCTGAGCCTTAATGACAGAAATCCATTGTCATAAAAGCCAATAATGGGATGGCAGAGGCTGCAAACTGCAAACTGTTCAAGGTGGATGTCTGTGCTTGGAAAAGTCTGGGGTAAATCTTGTTCCCTGCCCAGGTTGGATCTCTCTGACTTTATTTCCATTTGTGTGTTTTCTTTCTGAAAATGAAGCCCCCCCCCCACCTATTTATGCCTAATACCTAAGCCCTGCTTTCAGCACCTGGTAGCTATCTAAATGACTACCAGAAATGAATCATGCCTAGATCCCAACATAGCTAAGGAAGTTTTCCTTCTGGCAAGGCCTATAACATTGTCCCTCTTTTTTACTATAGCAAATTCATTGAGAAGTAATATTCAGGACCAAATAAATGAATAAATATAGAGATAAGATCCTTCAAAGAAGAAGATGATTAGTAATAAGGCAAAATGTAATGAAATAGTTGCTAATTGACCAGGATAGTGAAGTTTGAGGACAGCAACAGGATCAGACTTAGATGACACCTAGGATTAAATACAGGTGTATAGAAATTGGCTTTAAAATTTTTCTATTATGTGAATTAATGCTATGAGCATGTTTGGGAATGAGATTAAAGATTTGGATTTTGGATTTTAGCACAAGGATTGGATAAAATAATGGTAATGTTGAAGCTAATGTTACTTTGTTAAAGCTAATGTTACTTTGTTATTTTACAAAGGGCAGATGAAATCATTAAAAAAAAGATTTTCATATTTTAAAAGATTTCTATACCAGGTACAGGAGTTAGGAATGGTGGAAATAACAAAGAATAAATAAACTGAAAATTCTCTGCAGTTTCAAATAGGGAACTGATCTTAAGTAATAATGCTAATTTATACCGTGTTTCCCCGATAATAAGACACTGTCTTATTATTAATTTTTTTGGACAGAAAAAACACCAGAGGGCTTATTTTCAGGGGAGGGCTTATTTTAATGAACATTGACAGCAATTTTAATAAACAGGTAAATGTGAACAAAAAAATGTACTTTTATTCAATAAGCAAATCACTGGGGAAGAACAGGATGATGCGCTCACTGCTGCAGCTCTGATTGGATGTAGCTCGGAGTGCAGCGTGCGTTTCACTGGGGGGGGGGACGGTGCATACAGAGGGTACCATAATGTAATGTGTAGCGCAGGGAATCACCTTCACTACAGTAGCAATCTCAATAGGGCTTATTTTGGGGGGAGGGCTTATTTTAGAGGAATCTTACACAGTAAGGGGAGGGCTTATTTTCGGGATAGGTCTTATTATCGGGGAAACACGGTATTAAATCAGAATTGTCTGGTCACCTCTAGATCTGAACTGGAAAGGCAGAACTCCTTTTGAATTCTGTAACTATATGAGGCATCTGGTATTCAAAAGTGTTGTTTGAATGAAATAGGTCACTGGGATACAAGGAATTGTGTGTTAATTATGATTCTTGTATAGTTTGTATGTATGTTTTCTTAGTTTTCTTGGTGACATGTGATTGTGTACCTGACTTAATATAATCATGTCATTTTGTAAAATTGTAACAAAGACCTCATAATATTGATAGATTCTAGCCCTGTGTGGCTAAGAAAAGTGAAGTATTTGTTCGAACCTAGTCTCGCACATCTAGAAAACTTGACCTTTACATGTAAAATCGTGTTTCTGGGAGCTCTTGTCAGATTTGTCTGCCTATGATATATTGTATATATTGTACATTTGAACTCTAGTCATCTAAAGATTACCCTCCTGAGCCATGGGATCTGCAAAAGACAACATAAGATGGAAACTGCTTTCCCAAGAGTCTGGACCTGGCCTCTATTGGGACAGCTTCTTTCCTGGAGAAATTCAACTAGAGGATCAATGGAAAATGTGGCCCCCTCCTCCTCCTTGTGACTATGGCCTTGATTATAGGAAGTCCCTATTAAATTGCTAATTTTTATGGATCCCCACTACCAGCCCTTGGGAACAGAATGGACTAACCTGAATGATTCGGTCTGGTCATGTCAAGGGTTTGACACACGCACAAAAGAAGTCGGTAATGTTTTACCTGGTTTTCCCATCCCCCTCCCTCAGAGAAGTGAGCAGACTGCCAGGTTGTAATAGTAACTGAATTTAAAGGTCCCCCTGTATTGGCTTGGTTTTTGGTTTGATTGTGTTAAAACCCAGAGCTTGTGAATCCCACTTGTGGGATGGACTTGTTGATGTGAAAAGAGAGGGCTGAACTGGGAGGAGCTGGTGACATAAATTTAGAGAGAAACAAGAAAAGAGAGAGGGAGAAGAACATTTTGGAAGCAGCATCTTGGAGGCAGAGAGAGACTGAGAGGATTGCTGAGGGCCACTTTGAATTGCCCAGGAGTTTTGAGAGCTGCCACCCAGAGCTGCCAAGGCCTGAGGAGACATGACTGTTATGCTGGTACTTTGTCTGTCTGTTTTGATGTTGTTTTGCCAGATTTGTCCACTGGTGAAAGACAGTCCTGTTGTTGCAGAAGTTTTGGAAACTTGCTGTTGGTTCAGAAGCCCTGAAGAAGGATTTTCTTGTTGTATGTTTACAGAAATCCTGGGAGAGGGTTTTGCTAATGTTTTCAGGGGTCCTAGGACTGTTCTGCAGATAGAGAATGAATTAATGAAGAGACTGGCAATGTATCTTGTGGCCTTGCTAAGTTTTGTCTCCCCAGGAAAAAAGATTGCTGAGAACTTGACTTATGTCACGATGAAGAAAAGACCTCCATTTGGGTATTAAATGCTGTGCTTAAGCTTGTTGTAACTCTGGGGTAGATTCAATTGTGATCCAAGGGTGGGGAATTTTTGACCTTTTTGTGCTCTGTGATTGAACAAATGCATGTACTTTATTTATGATTGGAAACTAATCTCCATTTGAGAAGAGGGGCTTTGTGATGGACTAAATGAATGTACAGCCTAGGGGTGGAGTAGTATTTAGAACAGGGACTTTGTGATTGATTAAACAAATGTAATGTCCAGGGGTGGGGTAGGACTTGATTAAATCACACTTGGTAAATGCTGTATTTTGAATTATGCTATATGTTGATTCTCTCTGTTCTTAATTTGTTGCTGAATAAAAAGGAGAGCACCTATTCTGGTATTTTGAACCTTGGGAAGTTGCCTTTGCTTGGCATTACACAGGTCAGTTCCACCCTCTTCCAGTGGATGTCCACCTTTACCCAGTCAGCCCACCTCCAGAGGTGGGCAGTCTTCCAGGTCAGGGAGACTTGGCACCAGTGGGAATTTCCAGGTGTTTACTGACCAGTCACTGTCCTTGGCCTCTGCAAGTTTCTGCTTGTGTAATACCTAACCTTTGGCCACATGGCATTCCTTTAAAAGCTGACATATTGTCTGTGCAGACTCACTGTTCTATTTGGGCATGACCCCAAACAGTCCTACAGAAAAGAAAATCCACTTCCAAATATTACTTTCAGGGGTGTCTTTTCTCACTCCTTTCAGTGTTCACTTAAACACAGTTCACAGTTCACAGTTCACTTAAAGTCAAGTACACTGTGAACTAAACAAATAGGTTAAGTCATTCCTACCTCCTCACCCCTACCCCACACTACTGTCCCCACAAAACGGGTCTAGGATCTCTGTTCTGTTTGTCATCCTCAGTTTCAGGTACCAGCAGTGATTTTCTACAAAACTCAAGAAGTTTAATCCATGAATACTGAATACCTTATACCTATCTATATTTTCCTTTTCTTCTGAAAGGAAATTATTTTGGAATTATGTTTAAATGAGTCATTTGTGTTTTCATAAATAAATAACAGATATTTAATGGATTTTGATTTTATTTTCATAGAAGTTTTCTGCTTGTTGCCTCTTCCCATTTTTATTTTAACTTTTTATTTTTGTTTATTTTTATACTTTTTCAAATGCTTTATTAACTTTTGATTTACATCATTCATTTCTGCCAGCTTTTGAGTTACAAATTTTCTCCCTGTTTTACCCTACCCACTGCCCCAAAATAGCAGTCCCACAGGATATCCCCTCCTCCAATCTGCTCTTTCCTATATTTTCTCCCTTACCCATTACAACTTTTCCAGTAGGACGTGGTAGATCTCTATGCCCAAGGGCCTGCATATATTGTTTTGCAATTACACATAAAATAGTATTAACAATAATAATAATAATATATATAAACATTTGATTTAAAATATATATATATATATATATATAAACATTTGATTTTAAAACTTTGAATTCTAGATTCATTCCCTTCCTCTCTCATTGCCCACCCTTCCACCTCTCATTGAAGATAAGCAGTTCAATATAGGCTGTACATGTGTAGCTAATGCAAAACAATAACACAGTAGATTTATTGTAAAAAACTGACTACATTTCCCTCCCTCCTACCTCACCTCCCACTTCTTCTATTCTCTACTTTGATCCTGTCCCTTTTCAAAGGGGGGGTTACTTCCAACTTCCCCCCCCCCCCCCCCAGCCTGCCCTCTTTTCAAACATCCCCTCTGTCATCCCCCTCCGCCCTACTCTCCTGTAGGTTGACATACCCTATTTAGTGTGTATTTCATGACCTCCCCAAACCAAATTCAATGAGAATAACGTTGAACCATTCCCTTTTGCCTTCCTATTCTTCCCCTCCATTGTAATCATTTTCCCTTGCCTCTTCTATATAAGATAATTTACCCCATTCTGTCTCTGCCCATCTCCTCTCATTATATTCCTCTCTCACTTCTTCATTTCACATTTTATGTATCATCCTTTCCTATTAAATTGGTCCTGTGCCCTCTGTCTATATATACGTGTAAACATGTATACACACATTCACATATATATTCATATGTCCATATACCCTCATATATAGACATATATACATATGTGTGTGTATTTCTCTTTCCTTCAACTATTTTCATACTGAGAAAAGTTTCATCAGTTACAATTATTGTTTTTTCATGTAGGAAAGTTAATAGTTAAACTTTGATCAGTTCCTTAAGATTTCTTTTCCCTGTTTACCTTCTCTTGCATCTCTTGCTTCTTGAATCTGAATGTCAAATTTTTTATTCAATTCTGTTTTTTTTTTCCAGCGAGAATGCTTGAAAATCCACTATTCCACTGAAAAGCCATAATTTCCCCTGAACCACGATACTCATTTTTGCTGGGTAGGTGACTCTTTGTTTTAATCCCAGCTCTTTTGAACTCCAGGATATCATATTCCAAGCCCCTCAATCCCTCATGGTAGAAGCTGCCAGATCCTGGGTTATCCTGATTGTGTTTCCACAATATTCAAAATCTTTATTCATGCCTGCTTATAATATTCTTTCCTTAATCTAGGAATTCTGGAACCTGGCTATAATAGTCCTGGGAGGTTTCTTTTGGGAATCTTTTTTCCCAACCATGAGGTGATTGGTGGATTCTTTCAACCTATATTTTGCCTGTGGTTCTAAAACATCAGGATAGTTTTCTCTGAGAACTTCCTGGAGTATGATTTCTAGGTTCTTACATTGATCATGGCTTTCAGGTAGTCCAATAATTTTTAAATTATCTCTCCTGGATCTATTTTCCAGGTCAGTGGTTTTTCCCATGAGATATTTGACATTGCCTTCTATTCTTTAATTTTTTGGATCCGTTTAACAGCATCTTGATTTCTCAAAAAGTCATTAGTTTCCATTTGGTCCAATTTAATTCTGAAGCAATGATTCTCTTCATTGAGCTTTTGAGATTCTTTTTCCATCTGGCAAATTTGACTTTTTAAGGTATTCTTCTCCTCATTGCCTTTTTGAGCCTCTTTTGCCATTTGAGTTAGTCTATTTTTTAAGGTGTGATTTTCCTCAGTCAGGCTGTTGATTCTCATTTCGTGATTTTCTTGCATTGCTCTCATTTCTCTTCCCAATTTTTCCTCCACTTCTCTTATCTGCTTCTTAAGGTCCTCTATGGCCTGTAACCAGTTCATATTTTCCTTTTCAGCTTTTGGTGCAGGAATTCTGACTTCACTGTCTTCCTCCTGTTTCATGCTTTGATCCTTTTTGTCCCCAGAATTGGAGTCTAATGTTAGACTCTTCTGTCTACTTTGTTTCCTTTGCCTGGTCATGTCACCCCTCATTCACTTGACCCCTGGGCTTTTTGCCACAGTACCACTCTGCCACCAGACAGGGGAGTTTTTTCCCAAATGCTGGGGTTTTCTCAGCTGCTGGAAGTAGTAGATGGGCACCCTCTCTGATGTCTCCACACACTCTGACAAGCTGGACACACACCCAGGACCACCACCTTAGACTGCAATGCACATCCAAGTAGGTTAAAGCAAGAGCAATTACCCCCCACACTCGTCTTGTGGTCCCCCTACACTCTGCAGGCCAGGAGCTGAAGCTGCCATGTGGCACTGACTGGCTGCGCTGGGTGTCTCAGCAGCTTTTTGCCCTGTGGGCAAAAGCCAATGCGTACCCACTTACTGGGTCACAAATTCCAGCGTGCAGTGTCCATCTCTTTGTCCTTAGTATCAATGTGTTGATAATTCTGGATCACCACATCTCCTATCTGGAGTCCCTCGGACTGTTGGCTGGTCAGACCTGCCCTGGGGCTAAAACCTCCAGCTAATGTGGGCCTGGGATCGGCTCCCAGAGCACTGCACTGACTGATTCCTGCCAGCCTGCTGGGCTGTCCTCAGTGGGAGGTTAGTTTCTCTGTGTCATTTTGTAGGTATCAAGCTCCACATTTTTTCAGAGTCCCCTTTTTACATTGATTGGGGAAGCTGAAAGCCAGAGCGACTCAGAGGTTCTGCTTCTACTCTGCCATCTTTGCCTCTTCCCATTTTTATTACTAATAAAAAAAATGCTGATTTTTAAAATTTATTTTGAATCTTGTTACCAAGATTCAAAGCTTGGTAACAGTGAAGTTTTTATTTTAATTAATTTTCAGTTAAGTTGCTAGGATACTATAAATTAAGTATAATAATTTCAGAAAGATATGGTTATTTCCTTTTTGCAACATACTTTTTCCTTTATTTTTCTTCTCTTAGTGTAATAATAAGACTTGTGGTCCTAAGTTAAATAATGATGTCCTGAGAAATTTCTTCTGATTCTCCATTTATAAGTAATATCTACTTTTAGCTTTAGATAAAAGCTTTTTCAAAATAATATTAGGGGAAAGCCCTTTCTTTCCTAGTTTGTAAGGTCCTTGGGAATTGTTTTGGTTTTTTTATTTTTCTTGCCTCAGTAAGAGATGAAGGTAACCTGAATTTTAGCCTGGAAGGAAGAATTTTCTGTTACAGTTGGATTTTTAAGAAGCTCTGTACAGAAGGAATTGCTGCGACTTCTTGCCAATTTTTCTCTCTTCCAATTCACAGCTCTGAAGAGTGGTAGAGGTTCTAATTTAAGGGGAAAGAATTAAGGCAGAAGTACGTGTGCATATGCGTGTGTGCGCCTAAGAATTTTAATCATAAGGACTTATTCAAGTACTTGTAGCTCTGAGGGAAAAAATAAAGCAAAAGAAAGTAGCCCTCCTTATCCTCATCTCTGATCGTACTTCAAACTGACACCAGACACCTAGTTCCAAGTGTTTCTCTTTCTTTGCATGTGGTTGACCTAATCTTATGTCTCACAAAGATATAGGGTTGACCCATCCGTTGCATGTATATGTTTCCCTTGTCCCTAGAGTGAAAGTGTGGAGTAGGTCAAGAAGCCATGCAAAAGAAAGATTTTCCCCTCTGCCATAGGGTTGGGATTCTAACACTCTGGACAATAGTTCGAGTAATTTATTGCTCTCTAACTAGAATAATCATGAGCCATCCTTTTGTTTCATAACCACACTTCTAAAGGCAGAATTGCTATCAATTTGGAGGTTTAAATTTGCCACATCAGAATTATAGTTTAAATGTGTTGTAACCTGTATTGTTTGCATTTACTATGGGCTATCAAATACCAGATAGTTCTATAATTTGTTGTTCTATTATTTCTAATATTTCTAACCCTTCCTGACCATATTTGGGGTTTTCTTGGCAAAGAAACTGAAATGGTTTGCAATTTACTTTTCCAGCTCATTTTAGAGATGAGGAATTAAGGGAAACAACATTAAATGACTTGTCAAGGGTTACACAGTATGTCTCTGAGGTCAGATTTGAATTCAGTGAGATTGTCTTCCTGACTTCAGGTCTGGCATTTTATCCATTTTGCCCCATAGCTGCCATACTTTTAGTAATTGCTGTTCATATAGTTTGAGCTTTGAGGTAAAATCCCCTTCTTTTCCATTTTATTTTTTCACTTTTTGCCTTGATGTTCTTATGATTTGTTCCTTGTATTTGGTGACAAACTAATAAGATTTATATGAAGGTAGTTTGGTGGGTATGGGGCGATTTGGATACTATTTTTAATTTTATAGTATTGGTACATGTATCAACAATGCAATATTCACAATGTCTATGTAGCTATAAATATGCTTATATAGTTATAAATCACAAATGTAATAGGCTCTCTAAATTGGGGGCATAGCTAAAACATGTATTCAATACCAGAAAACTGAGTCCCAGAAAGTTAAAGCCATCACAGTAGCCACAGAGTTGGGACTCATATTTAATGCATTAAACACCCACTTTCTCAAGCCTTCAAAACAGAACAGGCACCTCAGGCAAAGATCCTTCTCTCCTCACTGGTGGCAACTGCTCAGCCTCCACTCAGCTTACTCCCAGTAGCCCCACCCCACCTCCCACAACCCACCCCACCCCCCACAACAAATCTTACAGCTACAGAATCCACATAGTAAGAAAGAAAAACAAATCTCCTGAAGGCAGCCTGGTAGGGCGACAGGAAAGCTATAGCACCCAAGATTGGGAGGCAAGTGCATTCCTGTGTGGACCACGCAGGCATAGAGGTGAGGCAGCCCCAAGCAGTGGCAGAGACTGACCTGAGCAGACTTAATGAGAGTGAATCACCAGCAGCTTTGGCAGTTTCCAGACTTCTCAACCCATAAATGCCAAAGAGAAAGTGAAAGCTCAGTAAGAAAATCTGTTGGAACTGGGTGACAGAGGAGCATGGTCCGGCCCCTGCCCCCCCTCCCCCCAGGATGAGAGGCAGCAAAGGTGTGGTGGCTGCAGCTGCTGCCATGTGGCTGTCACTGGAGGTCCTGGCCTGCAGATCATAGGGAGTAAAAGCAACCATTCATAGGGTAATTGCACTTGCTTGGATCTAGGTCACAGACTTGGGTGGTTGTTCTGGGGTGAGGAACACAGAGTGTGTAAACTCTTGTGAGAATTGTAGAGAGAGCACCCTTTTCATACTTCTAGCAACTGTGAAAACCCCAGCAATTTGGGCCACAGCTTTCTTCACTCTGGAAGGAGAGTTCTACCATGGCAGAGGGATCAAAAGTCAATTAATTGGCTGCTAAGATGAGCAAGTACAGGAAGCAAAATCAGACCATAGAGTCAATGAAGTCAAAATTCCTGAATCAAAAGATTCCAAGAAGAATATGAATTGGTTGCAGACAATAGAGGACCTCAAGAAGGATTCTGGAAATGAAGTAAGAGAAGTAGAGGAAAAATTGGGAAGAAAAATGAGAATGATGCAAGAAAATCATGAAAAGTGAATCAATAGCCTGATAAGGTAGACCGACCCCCCCCCAAATAAATTCTGAAGAAAATAACACCTTCAAAAATAGACTAACCCAAATGGCAAAAGACGCCAAAAAGCCAAAGAGGAGAAGAATGCCTTAAAAAACCAAATTGGCCAGATGGAAAAGGAATTTCAAAAACTCACTGAAGAAGACAATTCCTTCAAAATTAGATTGGAGCAAATGGAAGATAAAGACTTTATGAGAAATCAAGATACTATAAAACAGATCCAAACAAATAAATAACCTAGAAGACAATGCCAAATATCTCATTGGAAATACCTCTGATCTTGAAAATACATCCAGGAGAGATAATTAAAAAATTATTGGGTTACCTGAAAGCCATGACTAAAAAAAGAGCCTAGAAATCATCCTTCAAGAAATTCTCCAGGAAAATTTTCCCGATATTCTCGAACCAGAGGGCAAAATAGAAGTTGAAATAATTCAGCAATTGCCTCTCGAAAAAGATCCCAAAAAGTAACTTCTTGGAATATTATAGCCAAATTTTAGAGTTCCCAAGACAAGGAGAAAATATTACAAGCAGTCAGGAAGAAATAATTTGAGTATTGTGGAAACACAATGATGATAACACAAGATCTATCAGTTTCTACATTAAGGGATCAAAGTGCTTATAATATGATATTCTGGAGGTCAAAGGTGCTGGGATTAAAACCAAGAATCACCTACCCAGCAAAAATGAGTATAATGCTTCAGGGGAAAATATGATCATTCAATGAAATAGAGGACTTTCAAACGTTCTTGATTAAAAAGTAAAACTCAGAGCTGAACAGAAAATTTGTCTTCCAAATACAAGAAGTAAGAGAAGCATGAGAAGGTAAAGAGAAAAAAAAAGCACAAGGAATTTTAAAAGTTAAATTATTTACATTCCTACATGGAAAAATGATAACTGTAACTCAGGAGACTTCTCAGTATGAGGATTATTGAAAGGAATATGGGTGTATACATATATACACACATGTATTTATAAGATGGTGTATGTGTGTATATATTTATACGTGAATGTGTATATATGTGTACATATATATATATATATATATATATATATATATATAGAGAGAGAGAGAGAGAGAGAGAGAGAGAGAGAGAGAGAGAGAGAGACAGAGACAGAGAGACAGAGACAGAGACAGAGACAGAGAGCACAGGATGAGTTGAATATGAAGGGATGATATCTAAAACTAAAATTAAGAGTGGAGAGAGGAATATATTGGGAGAAGGAGAAAGGGAAAGATAGAAAAAGGTAAATTACCTCATATAAAAGAGGCAAGAGAAAGCTGTTACAATGGAGGGGAAGAACAGGAAGGTGAAAGGGAATGAGTCAACCTTGATCACATTGGATTTGACTTAAGGAAGGAATAACATACACACTCAGTTGAGTATCTTATCCTACAGGAAAGTAGGGGAGAAGAAGATAAGAGAGACATGATAGAAGGGAGGATAGATTGGGGGAAAGGGTAGTTTGAAGCAAACACTTTTGATTTTTTTTGGAGGAAGGAGGGCAGGGAAATTAGGGTTAAATGACTTGCTCAAGGTCACATGGGTAGTAAGTTTTAAGTGTCTGAGCCTGGATTTGAACTCAGGTCCTCCTGACTCCAGGGCCAGTGTTCTATTCACTGGAACACCTAGCTGCACCAAAGGAAATACTTTTGAAAAGCGACAAGTTCAAAGTAGAAAATAGAATAAGTGGAGGGAGGGATAGGATTGAGGGAAATTATAGTTAGTCTTTCAGAACATATAGCTACTATGGAAACATTTTGCTTAACTATACATGTACAACCTATATTGAATTGCTTGTCTTCCCAGTGGGGGTGAGTGAGGAGGGAAGAAGGGAAAGAATCTGGAAATCAAAGTTTAAAAAAAATTATTAAAAAAAAAGTTTTTTTTTTTTTATATGCAACTGTGAAATAAGCTATATGGTCACTAGGTTATAGAAATCCATCTTGCCCTATTAGAAAGTTTTTTTTTTTTGGGGGGGGGTTGGGGCCAGATATAAGAGAGGACAGATTACAAGCTAGGGGAAGAGTTAGACACAGCTGAAACAATGGAACGGCAACCACCATACATTATTTTTGTTGTTGTTGCTTTTCTTTTTTCTAGAGTGGGGAGGGCAGGGCAGTTGGGGTTAAGTGACTTACCCAAGGTCATGAGACTGGTAAGTGTTAAGTGTAGGAGGCCAGATTTGAACTCCAGCCCTCTTGACTCCAGGGCCTGTGCTCTATTCACAGTGCCACCTAGCCACCCCTACGTATGTTCTTTTTTTTTTTTTTTTTGGCCTAGAGAATTAGAAAGGATTCAAGAAATTCCAAAGTTGAAATACTGATATCCTGAGAAGAAAGATAAGAAAAACAGAGATCTAAGATTTGAGAGAAGAAATCTCTTAGTATATCAAAGAGTTAAGATTCTTTCATTGGATCATATATGTTGTGTGAACCCATGTTAACCTAGTCCAAAACCTGGAGAAGAACTTGGAGGAGAAAGACATGAGATTAAATGTTTACCCAGTTCCATTAAAAGACAGCATATGATATTCAAAGTTATTTTTCTTAGCTATCATTGCAGTATTTGTTACCATAAACTCAGGAAGATTCAGAGTACCATAATCCAGGACAGGGAAAGTTGTTATATTCCCCATTTTGACATTTATATTGCTAGGGTAAAAAATCCAAAAGTTCATGGTATATGGAAAGTTCTTTTAATCAACAGGCCTGGTGTTGCAGAGGTGAGGGGGATAATTACAGACCTTATGTTCTATATTCTCTAAGTCAAAAACTTGGGATGTAGCTGCAGCTGCTGAGATTGTTAGTCATAGCCTTAGATAATAGTTAGTGCTTCTGAAAATGGGATTGGCATGGTGAAGCACAACAAGATGGGAGTTGACAGAGAAAAAATGATAAAGCAAGCTTTATTGTAGGGAAATATCCATATAATAAAAAATATAATGAACACAAGATAGTCCATTGTGGCCTGAATGGAGATGGGGTCTTATGGGGTTCTCATCTCAGTCAAATGAAATAGGCATTAGGGACAAGAAGCAGGGAGATTGCGTCTAGTATGAGTCAAGGTTAAAGATTGCCTCTGATTTATACAGGCAGGTATGTCAGGAAAATTGGCAACTACTTGATATTAAAACATCTCACCAGCAGGAGAAGGGTACTATCAGTCATTACCATTATTATAGGTCTTGTTCAGACAGGGTGACTCAGTTTTTTGAGCTTCCCTTGACATTTTTTATTTAGTAGGTCAGAGAAGTCTATGGTATTTCTGACAATGTCATTGATTAAAACTGACACTGTTACTTATTCGTTGTTTGGAACTGAAATTTTGGAAGTAGAGAGCTTGTTCCTCTCTTGATTCCATATATTTCTATAGGTAACAGGATGGAATAGGCTATAAGATATCATGGAATATAAAGGCAGGTTTTTTTTGTCTTTAATAGGAAAGAATTTTTCAAAAATTCAAAACTGAATTTTTCCATGGAAAAGAGACAAAGCATTATTAACCTTTATATTTGGCAGAATGTATAGTGAAGAAGAAAACAAAAGTATGTTGTTTCATTTGGAGCAGCTGAAGAACAGTTTGATACTAGTAGGGAGATTTAGTAGAAATAGGTAACCAAATTTGATCACATTATTGGGTGAGATTTCAGGTAAAATATTATATTGGTCTTTCTCATGACTTTTCTCTCTATCTTTTAAACTGAACAAGAGAAGAGAAATTGATTGTTTCTATATGATGGCCAGAAACTTTTCTGACTCTGTTTTTTTTCCTTCTCCTGGCTCCATTTCTTTATGGCAGAGCTGGGGAACAGAGTCCTTATTTTGTCTATATTTCTTCTTTTGGTTTTGGGTTCTAAGAAGTGGTCCTTTACATTTTCACAAATTGTGTCCTGTCGTTTGGCATTGTCTGCATAGGCAAGGTATGGTATTTCTTGGTATCTCAGTGCCATCAGATTTATAGGGAAAAGTGTATGTCATGTTTCTGTTTTCAGTGATGGAGAAAAACCTTGATCTTTAAGCACAAATTTTGGAGTTAAGCTTATACTCTGAATATTGGCCCTGACTCCTTCCTGAAGGAAGCATACTTTATTGAGATAATAATGAATGATGATGTTTGCATTAAAATTGACAAGTCACAGAATGAGGAAGAGCTTCCAAATGATTGACCATTATTTAGTCTTTGAAAATTTCATTTTGTATAGAAAGGGAATAACCTTATTGTTCAGTTAACCACTTGTGATGTGTTTGTCCTTTGTTTCCAAAGAGGACATGGCATTAGGCAAATGATGACATGATTTGCAGTTGACTTTTAGTTGAGTGAGGAAGGGCTATGAAGGTCAATCAGTTTCATTTTCTCATCCAGAGCCATCTGAATCCAATGACCAGATATTTATCAAAATGACTGTAGACAACCCAGGATGTAATGGGAGACCCTCACCCTTTTAGTCTAAGACCTTTGCACATACTGATTTAAAGTGAAGTAATGCTCATTCAGTGAATAGTCCTCTTTAAGAAGTGAGTACAAGGATGCCCTCTTTAATTAGAAATAAAGAAAAAAAAATCAAGCTGGGAGGGGAAGAGCCTCAGGGTTGCTTTTCTCTAGAGAAACAGTCACCATTGAATTCACTCTAAGCCAGGAGGGCTCAAAATATAGTCATTAAGTGGAGCTATCATGGTCCAATCTATGAGCTTCAGAGTGAACAGGGTTTAAGGTGTTATGAAAGAAGAAAGAAAGGAAGGAAGAAAAGAAGGAAGGAAAGAAGGAAAGAAGAAAGGAAGGAAGGAAGGAATATATATACACATATATTTATATTTCTAAATAGATATAGATCTATATAGTTATATAGACAGATATATATCTATGCAACTATGTATACAAATACTTGTATGAATATATTGATATGTAGAGAGAAAGAAGAGAGGGTGAAAGAGACTGTCTTATGGAGATAGAGAGGGTTATGATTTTTCCTAGTCTTATATTTTTGATTTTGTTAATATTAATTAATGTTACATTTTTATTAATATTAATTAACTTCATCTCATTTCTTTTCATTACCTCACTCCTATTTAGGTATTGATACTGTAGCTGTCTCATTAAATGATTTTAGATCGATGTTTACATTCTTAATTATTGGCAATAATTTGTATGTAAGGGATTCCATGAGTCCCATATGCATGCTCCTATGTCTGCTACTTCATTAGCCAAGACTATTCTACCTCCTTTATATACCCCCAGGGCCACTCCTAGATGGAGATGTAATGATGTGTAAAGTTGGGGGTGAGGAAGAAGAAATATGACTAATTAGGTCACAGTCTTGTGAGTATGTACATGGGAAACATATGGAAGTTTGGGGAAACTATTTCTGGAATTCCACAATGATGTGAAATACTTAATTCTAATTTTTCACTTCAGAGTATATACAGACATATTTTTTAGTTTCTCTTCTACTTATTTTATGGTAAAAAAAAACGCCTTTTGACTGACTGCTGAGAGTGGATGCAAAAGTATGCAAACTCATAAACAAGTTGTGCATAGAAAAAAAATAGTAAAAGTACCAATCACTCTCTATTTCCTATCTCTGTTTGAGAGGAAGATAAAATACTGTAACTCTCCAGTGTTGGAGAGAGACCTTTTGGACTTATTACCTTTATTGGGCCACTGCCTTGTGAGATGTAAATGCTTAGACATACTATTGCTCCTGTCCCTATCGATTTTATCCTTTCCTGCTATTAGGTGAAGGAGTACTGGAGATGACTTTGTGAGGTATGAAAGATTAAGGAGGGCAGCTAGGTGGCCCAGTGAATAGAGCACCAACCCTGGATTCAGGAGAACCTGAGTTCAAATTCGGCCTCAGACACTTAAGACTTAGTAGCTGTGTGGTCTTGGGCAAATCACTTAACCTCAATTGCCCTGCCTTTCCCTCCTCCCCCCTACCCCCCAAAAGAGAAAGATTAAGGAACAGGAACCAAAATGGCAGAGAAAAAACAAGAACTCATCTGAGTACTCCCAAATTATCCTTGAAAAAACTTTATACAATGACCCAAAACATATTCTACCATGGCAAAACCCATAAAAGGATGGATTGAAACAATTTCCCAGTCAAAAACAACTTAGAAGGATGGCCATAAAGGTCTCTCATACAAGGATGAGAGTGAAGCAGAAGCCAGTCCCACAAACAAGCAGCAGACCTTAGGGGTAATTGAATCAGCAGAAATAGCTTCTGGAGCTCTGAGTCCACAGACAGTAAAGGGGTTAAACAATGGTCAGAATGACATTACAAGGGTGTCTTTACTGGTACTGGTTGCAGGATTCTGTTATATTTGCCATATGCAGATTTGCATTGAGGTCCAATATCCCAGTCCCAGGGTGAGGTTAAGCACTAGTACACCAGAGCTTATGGGCAAAGGGTAGAGAGGACCTCGGTCACAGATTTGGGGTGGAAAAGAATGCTTGTAGTTTCTCATAGATCATAGCATAGACAAAAGAGCAATGACCATACTTCTCCTTAGATCATACCACCTTGATAGAACTAAAAATTTAGAGACCCCCTGGAACTAGCTTTGAGAGGAGCAGGAAAGACCTGAAGCTTCAGATAGCTCCTGGACCTGGAAGAAGAGCCCAAATAGGTTTATAAGTAAAGAACAGTTGGAAAAATAAGGAAACATTGACACAAGAACCTGACCATAGAAAGCTGCTATGGTGACAAGACAAAAGCAAACTAAAAAGAAGACATCAAAGTCATAACTATTACACTTAAAGCCTCTAAGAAAAATGTGAATTGGTCTCAGTTCCAAGAAGAGCTTAAAACTGATTTTAAAAATCAAGTAAGAGAAGTAGAGACAAAACCTGGAAAATAAATGAGAGTGATGCAAGAAAATCATGGAAAAACATTCAGCAGATTGGTAAACGAGCCACAAAAAGTACTGGGGGGGAAAAAACCTTAAAAACAGAATATGCCAAATGACAATCAATAGCACAAAAATCCACTAAAAATGAACTGTTTAAACAGGAGACTTGGCCAAATGAGGACTGGTGTGTGTGTGTGTGTGGGGGGGATGTACAAAAGCTTACTAAAGGAAATAATTCCTTGAAAATGAGAATTGGGAAAATGGTAGCTAGTCACTCTATGAGACATCAAGAAAAGATAAAGCCCCCCTGAAAAAAAAAATTAGAAAGTAGATGAAGAAGTGAAATATCCTTTTTGGAAAAATAAGTGACTTGGAAAATAGATACAATAAGGAAAATTAAGAATTATTGGACTACCTGAAAACAATGAGAAAAGAAAAAGAACATTAACATCATCTTTCAAGAAATTATTATGGAATCCAAAATGGAGGAGTAAGCATTAAGTCATTTCCACTCTCTCTTTTTGACCTTGAAAAATTGCAGAGAATATTTCTCCAGTAAAAATCCTGGAATGGTAGAGCAAGCAGAAAGTTGGGGTATGGCAATATTTTAGCTCATGAGGCTAAGGGGATTAACAGGAAAGAGCCCTCTTGCTGTGACTGAAGGGGACCAGTACAGAAAGGGAGATAAGCCAGCAAACCAACAGCAAACCCCACCTCAGTGAAACAGCAGGAGTTTCTGAATCCCAGGGAAGAGGAAAAGGCAAGTGCCAACACCAGGCATACCACTACCTCCAGCTCAGTACCAGGAAAACTACCAGACCACTGCAATATCTAACTACAAGTATGTGAGGCCCCAACACAGAAAACCAGTAACCCTGCCCCTATTGCCCACCACAAGAAGTCTGAGACAATGGACCCTGGGCCCCATAAGCAGAGACAAAATTTAAAAGTCAGGAAAAAAGGCAAATCATATGAGTAATAATAATAATAATAAAAACATCAGTGACCATAGTGAAATACCTTGGAGACAGGGAAGATCAAAACACAAAACCAGGAGAGGACAATATGGTGAATATACCCATATCTGAAACCTCAAAGGGAATATGAACTGCTCCCAAAGCCAAAAAGTCATCTTGGAAAAGTTCAAGAATGATTTAAAAGTTAGATAAGAGAGGTAAAAGAAAAATTCAAAAATACAATTGTCAAAATGTAAAAAAAAAAGTATGCTGAAGAAAATGACTCCTTAAAAAGTAGAATTGCCCAATTGGAAAAAGAGGTGCAAAAACTAACTGAAGAAAACAATTTGTTAAAAACTAGAAATGGGTAAGTGGAAACTAATGCTCTATGAGACATCAAGAATCTTTCCAATAGAATTGAGAGAATGAAAAATATAATAAAACACGAAATATCTCATTGGAAAAGCAACTAACCTGGAAAGTAGATCCAGGAGAGATAATCTAAGAATTATTGGTCTACCTGAGAACCATGATGAAAAAAAGAGCCTGGAAAGCATCTTTCAAAAAATCATGAAGGAAAACTGACCAGAGGTTCAAGAACCAGAGGGTAGAATAGTCACTGAAAGAATCAACAATCACATCCTGAAAGAGATACCAAATTGAAAACATCAAGGATATTGTAGCCAGGGGCAATTAGGTGGCACAGTGAGTAAAGTGCCAGCCCCAGAGTCAGGAGGACCTGAGTTCAGTTCTGGCCTCAGACACTTAACACCCACACAAAAAAAAAAAGCTAGCCATGTAACCTTAGGCAAATTATTTAACCCAATAGCCCTCGAAAAGGCAACAACAACAACAAAAGGAATATTGTAGACAAATTCCAGTATTATCAGATAAAGGAAAAATACTGGAAGCAGCCAGAAAGAAGCAATTGAAATATCATGGAACCACAGTCAGTCTTACACAGGACTTTACTTTCTACAATTACTATTTCTACAATTACAATTTCTACATTTAAAGGTAAAAAGTCTTGGAATATAATATTCCAAAAGGAAAAGGAGCTTGGATTACAACCAAAGATCAACTATCCAGTGAAATTGGATATAGTCTTTCAGGAGAGAAGATTGACATTCAATGAAATAGAGTAATTCCAGACTTTGTTGATGAAAAGATGGGAGCTCAATGGAAAATTTGTCTTTAAATGCAAGACTCAAGAGAGGCATCAAAAGGTAAACAGGAAAGCGGGGTGGGGGAGGAATCATGTTATTCAATAAGGACAAACTGTTTACATCCCTACATGGAAAGATGATACAACTCTTAAAAACTATATTTTTATTACATTTTATAGAAAAGAAATACATAGACAGGGTGGGTTTAAGTCAATTTTGATGTGATGAGAAACAACTTAATTGTTGAAAAAAATATTGTAATGGTAAAAGGGAAAAGAAAGAGACAGAAAGAGGTAAATTACACCAAAATGAGAGACATAAAGACATATTGCAAGGATAGCTAAGTAGTGCTGTAAATAGAAAACAGGCCTTGGAGTCATTAGGACTTGAGTTCAAATCCAGCCTCAGACACTTAACACTTACTAGCTGTGTGACCTTGCGCAAGTCATTTAAGCCCAATTGCCCTGCCTTCCCCCCTCCAAAAAGCAAAAAAAAAAAAAAAAGACATATTACATTAGAGAGAAAGAAGGGAGGGTGATGAGCATTGTCTAAACTTTACTCACATTGGATTTGTCTCAAGGACAGAATAATAAAATACTCAGTCTCAGCAATAAGAGAATAAAAATAAGTCAAAGGAAGTAGAATAGATAAAAAAGAAAAAAAGATCTTACCCTTTGTATATGATACACTTAGATAATCCTAGAGAATCAAGTAAAAAAAAACTAGTTGTAATAATAAATAGCTTTAGCAAAGTTGCATATTATATAATAAATTCTCAGCATTTCCATATATTACTAATAAAATCCAACAGCAAGCAATAGAAAGAGAAATTCCATTTAAAGTTACTATAGACATAATAAAATATTGGGAGTCTATCTATCAAAACAAACCCAAGAACTTTATGAACACAATTACAAATCACTTTTCACAGAAGTAAATTTAGATCTAAATAATTGGAAAGAAAAATTCAGTTGCTTATGGGTAGGCCAAGCTGATATAATACAAATGAAAATTCTACCTAAATTAATTTATTTATTCAGTTTCATACTAATTAAATTGCCAAAAAAATTTTTATAGTGTTAGAAAATAACACTATCAAAATTCATCTGGAAGAAGAAAAAGTCCAGAAAAACAAAGGAGTTAATTAAAAGAAATGCTAGGGAAGGTGGCCTAGCCATATCAGATTATAATTTTATTATAAAGCATCAATGATCAAAACTACTTTGTATTGGCTAAGGAATAGAGTGGTGGATCAGTGGAATAGCTTAGGTATACAAGACACAGTAGTCAATGACTACAGTAATGTAATGTTTGATAAACCTCCAAGCTCCAGCTTCTAAGATAAGAACTGCCTATTTGACAAAAAGATCTAGGAAAAGTGAAAGATAATATGGTAGAAATCGGGCACAGACCAGTATTTTACATTCTATACAAAAATAATTGTCCAAATGGGTACACAATTTAGATATAAAGGCTCATGATATAAACAAACTGGGAGAGCAAGGAATAGTTTACCTGTCAGATTTATGGAAAACAGAAGAATTTATGACCAAACAAGAGATAAGGAATATTGTGAAATGCAAAATGGATGATTTTCGTTACATTAAAGTGAAAGGATTTTACATAAAGAAAGCCAATGTAACCAAGATAAGAAGAGAAACAGAAAGCTGCAAAATAATTTATACAACAACTCTCTCTGATAATGGCCTCATGTCTGAAATATATAGAGAACTGACTCAAATTTTTAAGAATGTAAGTCATTCCCTAATTGATCAAAGGATATGAACAGGTAGTTTTCAGGTGAAGAAATTAAAACTATCTTTAATCATATGAAAAAATGCCCTAAATCACTATTAATTAGAGAAATATAAATCAAAATATTTCTTAGGTACCATATCACAACTGTCAGATTGACTAACATGACTAAACAGGAAAATGATAAATGCTGGAGAAGATGTGGGAAAATTGGAACATTAATGCATTGTTGGTGGATCAGAGAACTGATCAAACCATTTTGGTGAGCAATTGCTATAATGCCCAATAGGTTATAAAAATTTTACATTGCCTTTCACTCTGCAATATCACTTCTAGAGCAATATCCCAAAGAGTTTATACAAATGGGAAAAGAACTCATATGTACAAACATATTTACATCAGTTTTTCTGTTTGTTAATGTGTGTCTGTGTGTGGTGGCAAAGAACTGGAAATTGAGAGGATGCCCATCAATTGGGGAAATGACTGAACAAGTTGTGGTATATGAATGTAATGGAATACTATTGTGCTATAAGAAATGATGAGCAGACAGACTTCAGAAAAACCTGGAAAGGCTTATATGAACTGATGCTGAATAAGGGCAGCAGGACCAGTAGAACACTGTAGACAGTTACAGCCACAGTGTGCAATGACTAACTTCAAATGACTTGACTTTTCTCAGCACTTCAAAGTTCTAAGAAAGCTCCAAAAGACTCATGATGAAAAATGCTATCTACATCCAGAGAAAGAATCAAGGAGACTGAATAAAGATGGAAGCATATTATTTGCTCTCTATCTTTTTTCTTTTCATTTCTTTTCTTTTGTTTCTCTTTCTTGTGTGTCATTCCATTGGCTATACTTCTTTTTCACAACATGACTAATGTGAAAATATGTTTAATGTGAATGTATATGTAGAACTTGTATCAGATTACATGCCATCTTGGGGAGGGGGCAGGGATGGGACATGGAGAAAATTTGGAATTCAAAAGCTTGTGGAACTGATTGTTGTAGACAGAAAAGAAATAAATGAATAAATTTCAAAGGAAATTATCAAGAAAAACTGTCCTGATTTCCTAGAACAAAAGTGTAAAATCAAAATTGAAAGTACCCACTGAGCACTTGCCTAAAGCAAAACCAAAATGAAAACTCTTGGGATTATTATAGCCAAATTCCAGAGCTCTGAAGTCAATGTGAAAATATTGCAGGCAGGGGTGGCCATGTGGCTCAGTGAGTAAGAGCACCAGCCCCAGAGTCAGGATAACCTGGAATCGAATCTGGGCTCTGATACTTAGCACCACACCCAGAAATAACTGGCCATGTAACCTTGAGCAAGTTACTTAATCCCAATTGCTTAAAAAAAAAAAGAAAGAAAGAAAAGAAAATATTGCAAGCAGACAGAAAGAAACAATTAAACTGTTGTCACACCAGACAGGATAACACAAGATTTATCAGCTTCTACATTAAAGGATAAGAGGGCTTAGAATATAATATTCCAGAGGCCAAAGGAGCTGGACTAATATAAAGAATCTTTTACCTAGTAAAACTGAGCATAATTCTTCAGGGGGGAAAATGGGCATTCAATAACATAGAAGACTATCAAGCATTCTTGAACAAAAGACCAGAGTTGAATAGAAAATTTGACTTTAAATACAAGAATCAAATGAATAGAAAGGTAAACAGGAAACAGAAATCATAGGGGATTCAATAAGGTTGAAATGTTTACATTCCTAAATGTTAAGATGATACTTGAAACATCTAAGAACTTTCTCATTGGGGTGTCTAGGTGGCACAGTGAATATAGAACTGGGCCTGGAGTCAGGAGGACCTGATTTCAAATCCAAACTCAGACACTTGATACAAAAAATAGCAATGTGATCTTGGGTAAGTCACTTAACCCCAATTGCCCTCCAAAAAAGCAAAAAAAAAAATAAGGAACTTTCTCATTATTCAGGCATTAGGAGTATACATAGACAGAGGATGTGATTTGAATATAATATGATGAAATTATATTTTAAAAAATAAAATTGAGGGATGATAAAGAGAAAAATGATGTGAAAAAGGAAGGGGAGAAGTAAAATTGGGTAAATTATCTCATATAGAAGAGGTACAAAAGTATATTACAAATGAAGAGATGATAGAAGAAGATGCCAGAAAATGCTTAAAACTTATTCTCATTGGGATTAGTTCTGGGAGGGAATAATCTACACACTCAGATGGGCATAGAATCTATTTTACCCTAAATAAAAGTAAGGGGGGAAGGTCATCAGAAGAGGGGGTGCTTATAGAAGCAAGGGTAGCTTTGGGGGAGAAAATAGTCAGAAATAAAATACTTTTGAGGAGGAATAGTGTGAAAGGAGAGTGAGATTATAGGATATACTATAGAGGGAAAGGAGGAAGAGGAAATAGGATGAACAGAAATACCCACTAATCATAATTGTGAAACCTTTTTTACATCAATTTTGTTTTTTTTCTGATGAAGGTCTCATTTCTCAAATATATAAGGAATGGAGTAAAATTTATAAAAACCAAGAGCCATTCTCCAATGAATAAGTGATCAAAGATATGAAGAACTTTGCAGCTAAATTAATCAAAACTATATATAGTCATAGATTTTTTTAATGATATAAATCACTGTTGATTTGAGAATGTAAATCAAAACAACTATGAGGTACCACTACCTACTATCAGATTGGCTAATATGACAGGAAATGAAAATAACAAATGTTGAAATGGATGTGGGAAAATTAGGACACTAAAGCATTGTTAGCAGAGTTGTGAACTGATTCAACCCTTTTGCAGAGCAATTTGGAACTATGTTCCAAAGGTTATTTTAATGCATATACTTTAAGTCATCAGCATTTCTATGTATCACAAAATTCAGCAAGAAGACATAGTAAGAGATACCCATTTAAAACAACATTAGACAGTGTAAACTAACTGTGAGTACACCTGCCCAAAAAATCCAGGAACTATATTGATAAAGTAATTAAAAAAAACCTTTTTTGCAAAAGTAAAATCAGACTTAAAGTTTCTGAGATGGCACCCAACTAATAGCTCCAGCAGCTGAGAAAACGCGAGTGATTTGGGATAGAGCTTTCTTCTGTTGAAGCAGAGTTCTACTGTGGCAAAAAGTCAAGTAATTGAGTGGCAACACGAACAAGCAAAGGAAGCAAAGCAAGCTCAGCAAAATGACTTTATAACCCTTCTAGAGGGACAAAAAGAATAAAAGCATGGAATAGGAGGAAGAAGACAACAAAATAACAACTCTTGCACTAAAACTTTCCATGAAAAATGTGAACTGGTTATAGACCATAAAGGAGCTTAAGAAGGATTTTGAAAACCAAATAAGAGAAGTGGAGGAAAAAATTGGAAGGGAAATGAAAATGATGCAAGAAAATCATGAAAATAGAGTCAACAACCTGACTGAAGAAAATAACACCTTAAAAAATAGACTAACTCGAATGGCAAAAGAGGCTCAAAAAACCAATGAGGAGAAGAATGCCTTAAAAAGCCAAATTTGCCAGATGAAAAAAAAAAGAATATCAAAAGCTTGCTGATGAAAATCATTCTTTTAGAATTAGATTGTAGGAAATGGAAGCCAAGGACTTTATGAGAAATCAAAATATTATTAAACAGATCAAAAAGAATGAAAAAAATAGAATGCAATGTGAAATATCTCATTGAAAAAACCACTAACTGGGAAAATACATCTAGGAGAGAAAATTTAAAAATTTTTAGACTACCTGAAAGCCATATCAAAAAAGAACCTAGAAATCATCCTTCAAGAAATTCTCAAGGAAAACTTCTCTCATATTTCAGAACCAGAAAGCAAAATAGAGGTTTAAAGAATCCACTGATCACCTCTTGAAAAAGGTACCAAAAAGAAAACTCCTAGATATATTGTAGCCACCTTCTAGAGTTCCCAGATCAAGGAGAAAATATTACAAGCAGCCAAGAAGAAACAATTGGAATATTGAGGAAAAACAAGCAGGATAATACAGGATCTGTCAGCTTCTATATTGAGTGATCAAAGGGCTTGGAATATGATATTCCAGAGGTCAAAGGGGCTGGGATTAAAACCAAAAACCACCTGCCCAGAAAAACTGTGTCATGTTTCAGGGGAAAATATGATCATTCAATGAAACAGAGTAATTTCAAGCTTTCTTGATGAAAAAAACAGAGTTGAATAGGAAATTTGACTTTCAGATACAAGAAGCAAGAGAAGCATGAGAAGGCAAACAAGGAAAAGAAATCATAAAGAACTTACCAAAGTTGAACTATTTATATTCCTGTGTGGAAATACAGAAATTGTAACTTATGAAACTTTTCTCCCTATGAGAATAGTTGAAGGGAATATATATGGATATATGTGTGTATATATGTATACATACATACATATGTCTATATAGGAAGGTATATGGGTGTATGAATACATATATTAGTATGCTTATATATGTGTACATATGTACATATACAGAGGACACAGGAGAAGTTGAATAGGAAGGGATGATACTTAAAAGGTGACATGGAGAGGTGAGAGAGGAATATAATGAGAGGAGATGGCGAGAGACAGAATTGGGAAATTTATCCCACATAGAAGAGCCAAGGGAATACTGTTACAATGGAGGGGATGAACAGGAAGGCAAAAGGGAAAGGGTCAACCTTACTTTCATTGAATTTGGCTTAGGGAGGGAATGACATATACACTAACTACCCTAAAGGAGAGTTGGGAGGAAAGTGATGAGAGAGGGAATAATGGAGGAGAGGTCAGGTTGGAGGGAAGGGAATTTGGAAGCACACACTTCTGAAAAGGGACAGGGTCAAAGTAGAGAATAGAACAAGTGAGGGGGTAGGATAAGATGGAGGGAAATATAGTTAGTCTTTTACAATATACCCACTATGGAAATATTTTGCAAAACTACACATGTACAACCTACATTGAATTGCTTATCTTCCCATTAAGGGTGTGTGATGAGTGAGGAAGGGAAAGAATTTGGAATCCAAAGTTTTAAAATCTAATGTATACACACACACGCACATACACATACATATACATATATACATACATATGCATATATACACACATATATATACACACACATATATTATTTTGTATATGCAACTGGGAAATAAGATATACAGGCACTGGGGTATAGAGAGTGATCTTGACTTACTGGAAAATCGGAGGGGCTATTGGGGAGGATACAGGAGAGAGCAGATTGGGGAAGGTGGTATACAGTGGAATTGATGTTTTGGGGTGGTGGGTAGGGGAAAATCAGGGAGAAAACTCAAAATCTTCTGGAAATGAAGGATATAAACTAAAAATAAACAAAAAAATTAATTTAAAAAATGTAAAGGAAGGAGGCTTAGAAGTAACTGATGTTAAACTGTATTTTACGGCAGTAATAATCAAAACTATCTACTACTGGCTATGAAATAGAAAGGTTGATCAATGGAAAAGAGGAGACATACAATTTACAACAAAAATGATTATAGAGACCTTGTTTCTTAGACCTATAAAGACTTAAGGTTTTGGAATAAGTATCCATTATCATATGGTCAGATACCACAAGAAAATTAGAAGAGCATGGAACATATTACTCTCAGACTTATGTATAGGCAAACAATTTGTGAATAAACAAGACATAGAAATCAGATTGAAGTGTAAAATTAATCATTTCAATTTCTAGCAGCAAGCACCCCAGCATCCCAGGGTGGCTGCCAACACAGGTTCTTAGATCTGTTTCTCTAAAGAAAAGCAGCTCAAAATGGGTTAACAAGTTTACATTAATTAATCAAACATATATAGTGTATCTAGTTCAGGGGGAAAAGGTCAGCATCCTGAACTTCAGAATATACAGAGGTTACAAGCATAAGTTACAAGAACATTTCAACAGACAGGCTTCCAAACTGTCCAATCATTAAATACATGCATACCAAATCGCAGTTAACAGAGAGGGAAGCATCAACATCTGGGTTTTTCAAAGCTCGGGGCTCTCAACAGTTATCCAGTGTCTCATCTGGTCAAATTACAAAACACTTCTCAAAGTGAGCCCCAAAGCAAAGACTCACATCAGGGCTTATATAGCCTTTTTCTGGGTCAGAGAATATAACAACCTTCTTGACCCATTGCCCAATCACAAAGTATCTCCTGAGAAACAAGGCTCCCAGCATAGGCTCCAGGTGCACTTAAGCCTAGGAGCAGGGAAGATCTTAAAAATTTACATTCTTATAACACAATTACATTAAATTAAAAAGATTTTGTATAAATAAAACAAATGTAGCAAAGATAAGAAGGAAAGCAGAAAACTGTAAAAAACAATTTTTGTAGAGTTTCGCAGATAGAAATCTCACATCTCAAATATATAAAAAAAAATTGACAAATCCATAAGAATATCAACCATTCCCCAGTCAATGTTCAAAGGATATGAACAGGTATTTTTCCAATGAAAAAAAATCACAATTAATAATCATACTAAAATTTATCTACAGCATTATTGAGTAGAAAAATTCAAATTAAAATAATTTGAAATATCATTCCATACCTATCAAATTTACTAAAATGATCAAAAGTGAAAAAAACAAATATTGGATGGCAGGTGGAAAAATTGGGACACTGATTCATTCTTGGTGGAATTTTTAACTGATCAAAACCTTTTGGAAAGCAATCTGGAATTATGCCCTAATATATTTATAGCAGCTTTTTTTCGCGGTGGCACAGAAGTGGAAATTGTGTGTATGCCTTTGTCATTTGGGGAATGGCTAACCAGGTTGTGGTATATGATTATGATGGAATACTATTGTGCTATAGGAAATAATGAGCTCAATAATCTTTGAAAATCATAGATAGATTTGTATGAAATAATGAGGAGCAAGAACCAAAAGAATATTTTACACGATAATAGTAATATTGTTTTAAGAACAACTTTGAACAAATAAGTGATTTTGATTATTATAAATACCCATATTAACTACAAAGGACATATGATGGAAGGTGGTATCTGCATAAAGAGAAAGAACTTATAAACAAATATATGCACAGGATGATTTTACATGTACATGTATATGTATACATACACACATTCTTATATGTATATGTGTATATATAGTTGTATTTATATCTTTTTTTTTTTAAGCAATCGGGGTTAAGTAACTTGCTCAAGGTTACAGGGCCAGTTATTTCTGGGTGTGGTGCTGAGTGTCTGAGCCCGGGATTCGATCTCCAGGTTGTCCCAACACTGGAGCAGGTGCTCTTACTCGCTGAGCCACCTGGCTGCCCCTAAGCAATTGGGGTTAAGTAACTTGCTCAAGGTTACACGGCCAGGTGTTTCTGGGTGGGTGCTAAGTGTCTGAGCCCGGGATTCGACCTCCAGGTCGAATCAACACTGGAGCCAGTGCTCTTACTCGCTGTGCTACCTGGCCGCCCCAGTTGTATTTATATCTAGTGGTAGCCATCTCTAGGGCAGGGGTTGGGGAAGGAAAGAAAAAAAAGAAAAGAAAAACAAATTTACATGATAACTTCATTAGATATTTTAAAAGAATACCAAGTTATATATAATAGATTTGCAGTTTCATATGAAATATTTATTACACTATGTTACAGAAAATTAAAAAAAATTAAAATCTGTGAAACATATATTTTAGGAAATAAGATTAAAGAGTAGAGGGTTAGTGACAGGGGTCCAGACCACAATCTGGTGGCATCGCGTTTGGTAAACTGGCATTACTTTAAAGATTCACCTCTGGAATCCAATGCAAAACTGAAACAGTGCAATTAGGTGGCATAGTGGATAGTGCCAAACCTGGTAACAAGAAATCTCATATTTCAAATCTATTTCCTCCAATAATTTATTTGTTTAGCTCTAGAATGTTCATGAATGTCCATCTAGTCACAGTCTCAAGGCAACCTGAAGGAAAAACAGAAGACAGCATGTCTTATTCAGATCAAATCAGAACCCCCCAACTCAATCTCTTCCTCTCCTGATACTGAGATACTTTCAGAACCCCCCAACTCAATCTCTTCCTCTCCTGATACTGAGATACTTTAGGATTTGTAATCTAAGTATTCTCTCTTGTCACATCATCCAAGTTTATAACCTGGTCCCTCAAAGCATTCATCAAGAAGAGGAACCCTTGGAAACCAGAGGCCTGTGTGCAAGTGACAACCCTAGTTTCTCTAGAATGAACAACTGAAAACTCCATTCACCAACAGACAGGTAATCCTAATAGCCTCAGGGATGATGGCCTGCCTATAGTATGACTAATTCTGACCCAGTCAGTAATATTCCAGCAAAGCAATCATTGTAGAAATAAAACTCTTCCTTCCTTCCTTCCTTCCTTCCTTCCTTCCTTCCTTCCTTCCTTCCTTCCTTCCTTCCTTCCTTCCTTCCTTCCTTCCTTCCTTCCTTCCTTCCTTCCTTCTTTCCTTCCTTCCTTC
>NW_027186315.1:4939545-4967495 GCF_028583685.1 Petaurus breviceps papuanus | reverse complement strand
GTTTTCCTTTTCTGCTTCTCTTTCTCCTAGATTGTGCTTTGAAGGATGGACAGCCAAGTATTCTATAATTAAATATTGTTTTTCATGTCTTTCATAATTCAATTAATTTAAACTTTATAGACTAAGATTCATGCTATTTGGTACTTTTGTGTTTCTTATTAATATTGTTTTGTCTTCTGGCAAACCATTAAGCATAATATACTATAGGGTTTCAAGTCAGCTTAGAACCTTAAATAAGTACCACTTAAAGTAAGTGATAAGGTGCTGCAATCAAATATACATATAAAGTCAGGAAAATATTGATAATTAAATTAGTATAAATGACAGCAGGGATATAATTTCAGGGTGTCTTAGACTGTTAGGTGCTACAGTAGATAAAATGCCAGACCTGGAATCAGAAATATATCTTCATGATTTAAAATCTGGAATCAGATATTTACTAGCTGTGTGGCAAGTGACTTAACCCTGTTTGTCTCAGTTCCTCATCTGTAAAATGAGCTGGGGAAAAATATGGGAAACCACTCCCAGACAGAATGAAATGAGTAAACAATAGTGATGGAATGAGTATGACTGCTATGAAATACTTTATCCTATCTTCTGAGCCATCCACAAAACCATCAAGTTAGTTGTAATCACAGTAATTTCAGTTTCTTTAAGTAAAGAGGAGAAAGCATTCCAGATAAAACCCTAAGAAGTAATTGAGGAGGTAGGAGGAGTTGGATCTTGTGGCTTATCCTTCTACGTTATCTTCATCCTCTACCCCATCTGCCTTGACTAGAAGATCATTATGAAGTTTGAAATTTGATCTTTTCCCCCCTTGGTGTACTCATAGGTATACTACAATATTGATGGAATCCTAATAAAACTGACCCCAGCCCCAGTATTCTCACTTCACTATAGGCCTGACCCCACTGAACAGCAGGTTCTCTGTACCTACCTAACCCCCACCCCCCAAGCCAATAATCTAACTTCTTCATATATGCCTCACTGCTCACTAGAACAACAGGTGTGTCCCTGAACTCTTAGTTCCCACAGAAACAGCAGGTATGTCCACATGATGGGAACCTAGCTACTGCCTCTACCTGGTCACTCCCCCCCCCAGAGCTATTTTCCTCTATTCCATGTAAATGTATGTTATGTAATTGCATCTTTACCCTATAAAAATTCATCTTGCTTTATCCAAAGCTGCTGGTTCCTCTTAGAACTTAGCCTGCTTCATGAGAGTCATCAATCTCAATAAATGCCTGAACTTGGATTAGAGGTGGTCTGATTCTGAATTCTTTGAGATGGTTCCACCACAACACATCATGAAACTGCAACAGTTTTGGGGTGGGCAAAGCCCCCACCTCAACAGTTTTTGGCATCCCTGGATTTAAACCTCAACAGTTTTTTGGCATTCCTGGGTGGGCTTGAGTTTCTGACTCTGACCTCCCCCTCCATGTGGAGTGGAGTCTCTGATTTGGACTCCCTCTAATCCAAAGGTAAGCCTATCTTTATCCCTCATCTTAGCTAGGAGATCTTTTAAGCAACTAGGAAGGCTTGACTGGATTGCTTAGGCCCCTGGGGTTAGCAAATTCCTTCTAGACAGAGGATTCTCTGCTTAGGAATTTTGCAGGGAATTTTTTATGAACTCAATTCTTCATCCTTCAGTGCGATGCCACTGAAGACTTCAACATGGCTATAGGGAAAATTTCCTTAGGCTTACTGGCATGCAGTCCCAACTCCCATCCTATGGGACTACTAAACTCTAATAGCACCTGTACTTTATATAAACTGGAAGACCAAGAAAAGTTATCGCTATCAGTGTTTTATTTTTATATCTGTCTGCTCTGTGTCTGTGTAAAAATCTCTGAGTTTGTCACCTTGCAAGATTCAAAATGCAGCCAGCCAGAAAAGAAAAAAAAAGGAAAGGGTTAAGTCCTGGGTTACAGAAAGAGAACTATGCAATATCGTTGGGAAAATAGATACAGGTAACTGAATTCATTCTGGTCACTATTTGGCACTAAGATAAATTTGGAAACTGCATAGATCTGAAAAAGAGATGCCTCAGAGATGAAACTTTGAGCTCTCTAGTACAGGGAAGAGGGGACTAGGCACCACTGGATGCCCAGAGTCCTGTTCACCTTGTCTTTAAGGTTCAAAGCTTTCATTTGTAAAGAAGTTTTAAGGAGTGGACACAGAAGTGAAGTTTACTTGAGCAAAAGTTTAACCCCCACTCCCCACTAACATTCCCCTCCCTGTAGTTCTACCTCTTTCCAGGCTAGGGCTACAGTGCCTTCTATGTGTCATCCTGGCTCTGACCAAAGGATACAGTGAAAGGTTAGAACCATTAAGATCCTTCACCCTGTCATCCTGGCTCTGACTGAGTTAAAGTTGCAGTGAAAATTTAGAATAGTAGGGAATTTCAGTGAACCTCTCCCACCTGGTAGAAGAAACAAGGGTGCAGGGGAGGCATAGCATTGGCAACAGCCATTGGCCCCTGATGTAATGACAGGGAAAGGCAACTTCCCAAGGTTCAAAATACCAGGATAGCTGCTCTCCATTTTATTCAGTGAAAAATTAAGAAAAGAGAAAATCAAAATATAGCATCATTCAAAATACAGCATTCACCAAGAATATTTCTATAATCTCCAAGTACTACTCTACCAGTGGACATAATAAATCATTTAGTCAATGCCAAAGACCCTCCTCTAAGTACTACTCCACCCCTCGGCTATACATTCATTTAGTTAACCACAAAGTCCCTCTTCTCAAATGGAGATTAGTTTCCAATCCCAAGCAAAGTACATTCATTTGTTTAATCACAGAGCACAAAAAAGTCAAAAGTTTCCCACCCTTGGATCACAATTGAATCTACCCCAGAGTTACAACAAGCTTAAGCACAGCATTTAATACCCAAGGAGAGGTCTTTTCTTCAACTTGACTCCAAGCAAGTCCTCAGCAATCTTTGTTCCTAGGGATACAAAGCTTAGCAAGGCCACAAGATACATTGCTAGTGTCTTCATTAATTCATTCGCTGTCTGCAGAACAGTACTAGGACCCCTGAAAACATTAGCAAAACCCTATTCCAGAATTTCTATAAACATACAGCAAGAAAATCCTTCTTCAAGGCTTCTGAACCAACAGCAAGTTTCCAGGACCTCTGCAGCAACAGCTTTGGCCTTCACCAGTGGGCACAATTCACTCTCTGTCTGCAGAACAGTCTCAGGAGCTCTGAACCAATAGCCAGGTTCCAGAACCTCTGCAACAACAGGAGTGTCTTTCACCAGTGAAACAATCTGTCAAAACAACATCAAAACAGACAAGGTACCAGCATAACAGCCATGTCTCCTCAGTCCTTGGCAGCTCTGGGTGGCAGCTCTCAAAAGTCCTGTCCAATTCAAACTGGCCCTCAGCAATCCTCTCTGTCTCTCTCTGCCTCCAAAATGCTGCTTCCAAATAGTTCTTCTTCCTCTCTCTTTGCTTGTGTCTCTCTAAATTTATGTCACCAGCTCATCCCAGTTCAGCACTCTCTTTTCACATCAACAAGTCCATCCCACAAGTGGGATTCACAAGCTCTGCGTTTTAACAAATCAATCCAAAAACCAAGCCAATACAGGGGGATCTTTAAATTTCATTACTATTTCACCTGGGTACCCTGAAAACCATTCCTCTAAGCAGATTAACCTCTCCACTTAAAACCCCAAGTCCTTACTCCCAAACCACCAGAACCTGTATATTCTGCTTCAATTTCCCCAAAGCCAAGAGACCTTTATCAGGAAGGTTGTGGGTTACTCAGGGACACTTCTCCTCATTCACCAAAAACCCCTACTCTATGCCCCTCGACCTTTTAATTCAGCTGCTAGACTCTACAACCTCCCAGCCCTACACAGTCCTGAGTTTCTTCCCCACAAGGAGCAGTGCCCTCTTTCTCCTGTCTTTCCAAATCAACAACCCTCACAACCAGGCTCTGCAACTGTGGGGAAATGAGAAAAGGAGAAAGGGAAAATGAGGTCAGAAGTCAAGCAACCTCTTAATCTTCTATCAATAATTTTACATGTGATTTGGAAATGCAATTAATGTCATCTTGCTCTTTGTGTTATTATATTATTTCTACACTGTAGTAAAATTATTTTATATTGTAAAACTTGAATGACCCTTGTGAGCCAGAAATGCTGTTAGACAAAGCACCTTTTAATCTGAATTTAGTTGAAATTAAAAGGCAGTGGAAAAAATTGTTTAAAACCAGGTATGTTATTTTATTAAGTCCTGCTAATCTTGTCTTGAAACTAAAACAAGTTGGTGCTCACTTACTAAAATTGTAAAATTGTTAACTAACTTATTTGGGATTATTGTTAGCATGTTAAAACCTAAAACTGATCCCATAGCAGCTCTAAGGGTAGACAGGGTAGACATTCCTTACTCTCCTCCCTTAGGAAGATGGTCAAGGTCACCTCCAATGTAGTGCTATCTGGGGTGACTGGAGGCCACATGTGTCAGCTACCATATACTGGCATCCTAAAAATAAAATATGGGAATGCTGAAAAACATCCTAGCAAGGAAAAAGAAAAATCACTATTGAAAATAGGAGACTTGCACACATAAAGTATATGGTTTATATCACTTCAGAGGAAGACTCATAGCGTACACAGGCAGATCAACCTCTTCTTGGGGTCGCTATCAATTTTTCCTTATTTGTGAACTTGACAGATCCCTAGAAACCATCTGGTAGGCAAGGTCATAAGCCCCAGGGGGGAAAAAAACCGGAGCTTGTTTGGGTAATGGAGTTCCTAAACAATGAGCTTGGTTTACTGAGAAATGAAATGTCTTATGTATGTAAGTCATGGTAAATTTTTATTGATTATTTTAACTCAATCAGAGTAAAAACAATTATATCTAGCCCTAAGCTGTGATTGGCAAGAGATGTCATTCGAAGTAAAAGCTGTTGGGACAACAACTAGTTTTATTTATAGTTTAAATTTAGATATAGTTGTCTGCATTAAATTAGTTTTTGAGAGAAATGCCATAAGCTGCTCAGAGGGAATGTGATCCTGCTCTATTGAGAAAAGCAGAGAGGACAAATTTAGCCTCAATCTAAAATGGGACGCTCCTGGCTCAGTTTCCCCATTGTCCTCCTTTGAAAAGAAATGTTTCTCACCTGGCTATTCCTGAGTCTGGCTATGAAATGGATGTAAAGTGACTCTTATCTGAATACGATCAGAGTTAATGATGTTTTATCCTGTCATATCTGGCTTGCGTATGCTTTTTCCTTTTATGACAAATTTCTCTAATTAGAGCAAGTGGTCTTTAAAAGATAGTAAAAGTACAATGCAGGTATGTGAAATTTTGGTGTTCTCAATCTGAATGTGTAGTTATCCCATATTCCAAACAACTGGGTAATTTAGTACATGGGCTTGTCATCTGCCTACCTGCATAATAAAGTGAAAGGTTAAATCACCAGAATAGAACATTTTTTTCTGAATGATATGGGAACAATTAGACAAAGGGAAAAGGATTTTATGAAACAAAGCTACAAGCACAATGTTAATCATTATCCCACATATTTAGGCTGGGATACATCTGAGCTACTAAAGTGTGTGTTAGATCTGAGCTATTCAGCCTAAAATTACATTATTTTCTACAGCCTAAATAATTTAGTAAAAGGGTAATTGGCCTAGTCATCTGCCTGTTACTAGGCATATCTGTCTTTCTCCTTATATCTTGGACCCTGCATATTGAAATTGCCTGTCAGATTTGTGTCTTTCGGATTACAGGTCAATTTACCTACAGTTGGCAGCAAACAGCGGATAACAGTCAATACTCACCCATTATCTCATGGATGTAATCTATGTTTGGTTCCACTCAACCTCCTTCTCTTGACCCCTGAGATAGGCATAGCACCACCCTTTTCAGCCTGAAGAAGCTATGGAAGCTGAGACCTTTGTCCCTTCTCCCAAATGAATTTGGGCCCCAGCTCTTTAAGGGGGAATGATGGAATACTAATAAAGCTGCCCCCTGCCCCAGTATTCTAACTTCATTATAGGCCTGGCCCCACTAAACAGCAGGCCCACTGTACCTCCTAAACCTTCCCCCTCCCCATCAATATCTTACATTCTTCATATATGCCTCACTGCTCACTAGAACAACAGGTGTATCCCTGAACTCTTAGTTCCCACAGAAACAGGAGGTATGTACACATGATGGGAACCTAGCTAATGCCTCTACCTGGTCACTGCCACCCAGTGCCATTTTCCTCTACTCTATGTAAATTTCTGTTATATAATTGCATATTTAGCCTATAAAAATCCATCTTGCTTTGTCTACAACTGCTGGTTTCTCTCAGGACTTAGCTTGCTTCATGAGAGGCATCAATCTCAATAAATGCCTGTACTTGGATGAGAGGTTGTCTGACTTTGAATTCATTGAGATGGTTCTACCATGATACATCATGAAACTGTAACATTTTGGGGTTGGGCAAAGCCCCCACCTCAACAGTTTTGGGCATTCTTGGATTTAAACCTCAACAGCTTTTTGGCGTCCCCGGGTTTAAACCAAAACATAATGATAATATCCATTTCAAGAGCCAAGGATAGAGTGCATGTGATGAAGAAAAGAGATTGAATACTGTATAAAGAGCCTATTAGAAAAGCTACACCATACCTATGGAGAAATTTTTGAGGATTCGAGCTATTGAGCTTGTAAGAGCTGTAGGTTTCCCATTATATGTACTCTTTGAAACTAAGTTCCTTTTTTTTCCAAAGTCACATGGCTAGTAAGTGTGTCAAGTGTCTGAGGCCAGATTTGAACTCAGGTCCTACTGACTCCAGGGCCAGTGTTCTATTCACTGTGTCACCTAGCCACCCCATTGATATCCATTTCTATAAAGCAAATTAAGGGTGACTGACCAAATGATACCAACTGATTGTCACAGTTGAAAACACACTTGGGATTCATGGGTATTCAAGGAGTAACACCTCTAATGTGAGTGCTTGCTGAGCCCCTTTCAGGACTGCCATCCACCTTGATGTCCACCTAATACTCAGTTTTCACCTGTAGCTCCAAGAAGCGATAGCATACATAGATGCCATACCATGGTAAGTCATCTTAGCACATGGACTAAACTAGGCTGATGGTAACCTATGAGCCACAAATCCATTGGTGTGTTATGGAGATGTGTACTGCAATCATGTGAAGACTTCACCAATTGGAATGAACAGATGGGAACAATTTGTTCCAACACCCATGAAGGCAGCTGATGCAGGGACTATGGAGAGCTTTTAGTTTGATCAGACATTGGCTATGATACCAAGATAATCCACTGTATCTTGAGACATTACCAGTCATCCTGACTTTTGTCTTGACACTGGACTTCAATGACTGGAAGAAAGAGTGAGGATGATAACTTTTTGCAACCTTGACTCACTTAAATCCAGTTTGCATAGTTAAGATACGACCCTGTGTTGTCAGTGGTCTTCTCTGAAAATGCAGTACAAAAAATAAAAACAAAAACAAAGAACTTAATGGTCTATATATAGCATTATAAAAAAATAGCCCTTCAAAGGGATCCCTAGAACCTGAAGGGATGTGGTAGCCAACCCCTAGGCCCTTGACCTTCCAATAAGAATTGGAGGGTTGAAAATAACACCAGATCTTAAATGTCCTACAGAACTTTTATTATTTATCTTTCTTGACATTGTGAAATTTAATTTTTGCTTTGTCTAACAGCATGATTACAGCTACTTCTTTTTTAAAAATCTTCTGATGCATAATACATTTTGTTCTAGAATCTGATTTTCATTCTCTAAGTGCTTTTCTTTTTAGCTCTATTTTTACCCATAGTCCATTGTTGAGTTTTCTCATCATTTTTTCTAGTTTTTCATTTTAATTACTTTAATTCATTCCTTTGAAAATTATTATTTTGGGGGTTTTGTTTTCTTCCACCTATTTATTTTTAATATCTTTCCTCTTTTATTTCAGCATTTTTCCTGGATATTAACTTCAATTACAGTATTTTGATATTTATCTATTACTAGTTTGTCTGCCCTACCTCAGCTTCCTTCAATTTACATAAATTTTAATTTATCTTTTTCTTTGTTTATCTGTTTATTCCTTACTTTCTCCTCCTTTTTCCTGCCAAGCTATGCATGTGGTTTGTTTATACCCCCCTTTTCCTAGAAGATATTAATTTCTTTATCCTCCATATTTATTTCCTTTGTATTGTCTTCTATATTTTTCTATTCTCCAAGTTACAGACTTTCCAATTAGTTATCTCTTTTTTTTATTCTCTCAATAACCTTCATTAAGATAGAAGTCCTAGAATACCACATTTCAACTGCTTTCTCTACTTCACCTCCAAGTCATTACATTTGTATATCCTGTCTTCATAGTCTTTCAAATTCTAATAGTTGCACCATATCCATATATGCCAGAACTTTCAGTACCCAGGAATACTTTATATGACCTTGTTAACTTGAACTTATCAATAATAACTAGGTATATTCTTACTATCTCCCTATAAGTCTTGTGTATAGATGCCTATGATCCTTTTGTTGTTCAATATTTCCTGTTTATTTCCCCCTCCAAGACAGAATATGGAAATAAAATTGGGTGGGAAGAGTTATCCATTATCACTGCCCCTGTAAATTCTAAACTATTTCAATATGCCCTCACTCACCCTTTTCCCAAATATACCTCAAGATTATCCTTAGCAAAACTCACCAGCCGCAAATCATTCTAAATTTTAGTCTTTCTGTTTCCTTATCTCATCATCTCTTTCTTTCTTCTGTTCAAATGGTCTGTAGTATATTGTAATGACAACAGCTATTTTAATTCTTCCTCCATTGATGATGAACAAAATCATCTCCACTAACACTTTTCCTGGTGCCAATTTGTTCCAAATTTAATATCCATAATTTTGCTCTTCATTCTTGAAGAGGACCACAAGTGAATTGAGTTTAAGTCAGGGAGGGCTGCGCAAATTTACAACCTTCACTTTTTCCTCTGCAGTCATTTGAGTAAAATGTCAAGATATAAATAAGGATAACTGCAGGTGGTCCTGGATGCAGTCGGAGACTGGTCTTTTTAAGCTAAGGTCTTTAATAGGTATCCATTTGATTGAGGCAATGCCCATTTAGTGATTTAACACTAGGTAAGAAATGAGACAAAAAATAGCCTCTTTTGCCTAGTTCTAGCAGCAAGTGCCCCAGCATATCCAGGGTGGCTGCCAACACAGATTCTTAGACCCGCTTTTCTAAAGGAAAGCAATTCAAAATAGGTTAACATTCTTGCTTTAATGAATCAAATATATATCATTTACCTAGTTCAGGGGGAAAATGTCAGCACCCTGAACTTTGGAGTATACAGAGGTTACAAGCAGAAGTTACAAGACAGAGAAACATTTCAGCAGACAGGCTTCCAAACTGTCCAACTATTACATACAAACATACCTAATCACAGTTACCAGAGAGGGATTCCCAATTATGGTAGCTTTGACTCTGTGGAGCCATGGACCAGGAGAGAAGAATGACCTGCATGCTGACTTTGCTGACCTGAGAACAGGAATGGTGATCTGCCTGCATTGGGACTGGGGCAGAAACCAGGAGCAGCTGTCTCCTGCAGGAGGAGAAGGAACCCAGGAGTTCATAATTCAGCCACCAGATAAGATAAGGACTGTGTGGCAAAGCAGGCACACTGAATGTGTTTCCTTTCTGTGTCCCACAGTTTGGTACCCTGGGGGAGGATGGACTTGTGACTATGGTGGGTGAAGTGTCATGCACCCCCAAGGACCACACCCTGTCGGTTTTGTTGCCAAGCTGCCCCTCAGGACTTGGAAGCAGGGGCTGGAGTAGTGTGAGGGGAAGGACACCACCTTCTCCCCAAAAGAACTTTATTTGGACATTTTTGTTTTGAATTGAAGAGGGGCACCTGAATGTACTCTGTGTTTGTTTAAGGCCCTGTGGCCACTTTGGTAATGGTTTGTTATCTCTTGTATCTTGCTAATTCAAATGTAAATAGCCTATGCTCTGGAAATGAAAGATCTTGGGGCTAAATGTTATAGGAATGCAAATTTTTAAGGTCTTCCCTGCCCCTAGGTTAAGTGCACCTGGAACCTGTGGTGGGAGACTTGTTTTTCAGGAACACCCACACCTTGGTGCTTTGTGATTGGGCAGTGGGTTAAGAGGGTTGTTACATTCTCTAACCCAGGAGTAGACTATACAATCCCTGATGTGAGACTTTGTTTTGGGGCTCACTTTGGGAAGATTTGTGTGGTTTGACCACATGAGACTCTGGGCAACTGTTAAGCCACCCTCAGCTTTGAAAACTCAGATCTTGGTGCTTCCCTCTCTGGTCAATGACTAGGTATGGATGTAATGGTCAGACAGCTGGAATCCTGTCTGCTTGATCTGTTTCTTTGTCTTGTAACTTCTATCTGTATACTCTGAAGTTTGGGGTACTGACCTTTTTCCCCTGAACGAGGTAAACAATATATGTTTGACAGATTAAAGTAAGCTTCTTAATCTATTTTGAGTTGCTTTCCTTTAGCAAAGCAGATCTAAGAACTTGTGTTGGCAGCCACCGTGGGGATGCTGGGGTGCTTGCCACTACACTAGTTAAAAAAAAAAAGATCTGGGAGGGGAAGACCCTCCAGGTTTTGGGCCAAAACAGAAACAATTGGTATTTATATTTAGTCTGAGATAATTAGGCCCCAAACAGTGACCACTAAGTAGGAATTTTACTGGGACCCATTGTTAGCCAATCAAGGAGAGCCAGAGTAAATTGGGTTTAAGGCATAATCCTTAAGAAAGAGATTTAGCTCTTATACCCCAAGACATCTTGCCACATTTCAGAGATCAAATTTATATTACTTTGGACAGAGCACCTGGCAGTAAGGGTGTGAAACCCTATGTGGACAGAGAGAGAAGAATGAGGAGGACAGGAAAGGGAAGGAGAGGAAAGGAGAAAAGGAGCAGAGGAGAAGAAAAGTACTATTGTGTGGTTAGACTTAAAGACTATAAAATCCTTTTCAGTGCTTAAAGTTTTATAAAAATATCAGTTGTTATCAGGAGAGATGGATTGTGTAATTCCTACCTGAGGAAAATTAGATTTTTCAATTTTGTTTTTATTCTTTAGGAAAAAAAATTAAATACATATGTTTATTGTCATCTCATTCTCAATTTGAAGTAAAATAATTCATAGATAGTAAAGAATAAAACATTTCAATCTTCCTTCCAGAATGTCATCAAATTATTTGTTTCTTGTTCCTTTTATATTCTGCCAACTACCAGTCAGAAAATTCAGGTATCTCTCTGATTGACTTGGTGTGCCAGGTTTGTTAGGGCAAATAAACAGAGTAAACCAATTCTATTATTGTTTGCCATCACAGTAAAGCCTAGTTTTTAGCTCTTATAGACCATATTTCGATGGCCTTGGAATCCTTCTTCAATTTATAACACTTTTTTTTCAATATAACTAATTGCTCTCTATAACATCATGCAATCTCAAGTCATCCTTTTTTATTTCAAATTTTAAAATCTTAGTTTGACTATATGCATTATACTCACAGGGAATAGCACTCAGTTTTGTACAATTTGTTTTCTTCTCTTCTCTTCCAATATACTATGTGGGTAAACCTGGCTATCTATCTAATGGATTTGTTCTATTAGTCACACAAGATAGAGAAAGTAAGGATGGGTCAGTGCAAATTCATCACTACTACTACAAACAGGACTCAAAGTGTAAACCCTATTAGAAGTGAATCAATGGCATCACTTCTCTATGAAGGGCAGAATGCCACTATGGTTATTCAGTTAAAATCATGACATTCAGAAGAGATCCCAATAACATTGAAACAGTGATTACTCTGAGAAAAATTTTCAAGTTATATTCTACAACTTTAGAAACCTTAAAGTTCTAAAGGTAAATAGGCTTGAAGTAAAGAAAATGATTAATAAGGGGAAAAGGCAAAATAGAAAAAAATTTCAAAGTTAAAATTTAAATGAATAAGGAAAAAGGAATAATCTCAAGTTATCAGAAAAAGCATGATGAATACAGAAAAACTTACATAAAAACACATTTCAAAATGATATTACTTTTTATAAAGAAACCCTACAAAATTGACAATTAGTAACTCTTGTTTATTGTGCAACTGCAATTCTATTTTAGTACCAATTGGAAGGCAGCCCAAAACAGGAAAGGAATACTTAAGAGCCATTAAAAGAAGAGTAAGATGTTTTGATGGTCCTAAAAAAGCATGTTTTATCCTTCAGATGACTGGATTAAATGACTTTGCATTTTAATGGTTTATCAAAACAAAAAGAAATTTCCAAAGAGAAAATGCCAATTAGAAAAACCTAGGGAAAAGACAGGCAGTGATGGAGCACAATTTCTTTGATCTGTATTATTTTTTTTCATTTTTTCCATGTGACTTCAATTTTTCTAAAATGTCCTGAATGTACAGCTGAATGTACCAAATTGATGTCCCTTAGTCCCTTAATATTGATCCTTTTTTGTTTTAAAATCAAAACCACCAGGGTAAGTAGAACAGTGACAGTTTTTACCTTCCAGATCTATGCTTCCACTCTCTACCTGTGTCCTGGAAGTGGTTAAAATGAGTGTAAATTTTCATCTCAAAGCCTGACTTCAAAGTATTTACTTTAGTAGAAAATGACAAATAATTCCCATATTCCCATAGCCAGCTAAATTTGGCTCAATTGAAAGCTGTATTTTCTTTCTGCTGCTGGGTTAATTGTGTTTCCATTCTTTCACATAATGATTCAAAACTAAGAGTAACATTATATTTCTGTGGCATTACCTGTTAGCCTACTAATTCTTATTTACTGTACATCTTCATGTATCCAATTTACTAGTACCTCATAGAGAAAGAAAATGCACAATTATATTACAAAAAATTATTAAGAGTAAAGTATCAAGCAATTCTCTGTCTATTGAAAATCACAAACAGTGCTCAATTGGAAGCACCTAATCAGCCCTTGATTGTGTGTGGGTGGCTCTACAATTGATGAACATTGTGTGTCCCTTTAAATTGTTTTTATACATGAATATGTCTGTCTAAGTACTTGTCTCTTCTATGTTCTGTGTATTTCATATTCTCTCTCAGTTTATGATGTCCCCTCTTCTAAACTTCCCTTTTATTGTCAGTAAATGGTTTCCTCAGGGCTTCCTCTGCCCTGCCTCCTCCAAACCCACTTTATCACAAGCCAATGCCCCTATTTTCTCTCTGCACACCTTTTTCTTGTTCACAGTATCTTCCATTAACAGTTTCTACATATACCAGAAACATAAAAGTCCAATTATTTACTAAGAATTTACTGTGAGTCAACCACCATATTAGGTTCTTGGGGATAAAAAGACAAAAAAAGAAATAGCCCTTCAAGGAATACACACTCATTCAGAGGCATGTGTTCCCCTGTTTTTACTCTACTGCACATTGGGGAATGCTATTTCTTTTGTGGGAAAATACTTTATTTCACACTGATTTATTACCCTTGTAGTTGTCTTAAATATTATCTTTGGTTTAGGCATGAAACTAGCTATATAAACTGCAAATGTCCACCATTATCCAAATGATGGATACTGTTCTGTCAGTAACATTTCCTTCTATTAAATATACGTATCTTACCTTGGGACAAAGTTGTAAATTACATTTTTGACAATTTAAGTTTCCCTCAAAAATTGTGTATATTTTGCTTTGCTCTGGCATACACTAGTGCAATCACTTTGAAAATGAATGTTGGATTCACTACAAGTTTATACACCTGGGCTCCACATTTGATCATAGCCTTTAAAAGAGGAAGCAGAATCAGAAGAGCATCAAGAGGAAGAGCTAGGAGGATAGACAAAGGGAAATCAGAAACACATGGACTCAGATATCTGGAGGGAAGCCTAGAGAACCTGGTTACTCTTTCAAGGAAACCATATGTTTCAGGGAATGTTGTGGAAGAGATATTTTTTAGTCAGTACAGAATTGCCTAGACCATCCTCCTTATCCCAACAGAGGAGTCTTTGGACTACATTGAGTTCCTACATTAAACAGCAAAGTTCCTGGAAGCTGAAGCCAAATAGCAAAAAGTCAACTGGGATCTTGCTCTTAATAGGTACTGTGAACTGTATGGACTGAGTGCTTTCCCTGAAGTAAGTTTATGACTTAGGGCACTACCATAAACCTGGACGATTTTATTTGAGTCATTGAACTGTTGAAGCTTCACCAGAGAAAAAAGTGGGGGATATTGGCTGCTAATGGTACAGATGGGGATATTTCTATGTGTATATGTGTGTGTGTGTGCATGTTATATATGCACATATATGTGTTTGGTTAAGGTCTGTCTGTAAGATAGATAACACTAGCTCACAAGATGTTTACTAACACAGGTTCATCCTTGATCTGATCAGACAGGAAAGACACAAATACAGTTTCAAAAGCATTAATACCTCACTTTATTCTAGTCTCGTCTTTTCAAAGAGGTTGCTGATAGTGGGAGCACAATCATTCCCTAATCACCCTTCTTGCAGGGGCTGGTAAGAAGGGGGGCAACCACCCCCAAGTCTCGATGGCGTCAATCAAAACAGGAACAGCTTGTGCACTCCCTAAATCCCTTCAAGCTTCAATGGAGGCCAGTTGAGGCAAACACAGATTCCTCCCAAGTCTTGATGGGGTTCAGTCAAGGCACACAAAGCATTCCAATTTGTGCATTCAACCCTATGTGTTCCCCACTCCTTAATCAGTACACAACTGCTTTTAAGGGAAATAGACGAAGAAGGCATATTGCCAGCAATAGCCTCACAAGTTTACATTATCTCATCTCAGTCAACAGACACAGTGAATGTTTTAATTTAAACACAAATGTTTATATCAATTATCATTATATAATGCATAATCATGGTGGAGATGTTTTGAACCATAACCCTGAGAAGTCATATCTAATACCTGGGAACAGGAGATTGTTATGGCTATGGATCTTGGGAAACTGAACTTTAAAAAATAATAACAAAAAATCCACTTTACACACACTAAAATCCAAGTTACTTACCACTAAAATCCACCTTATTTACTCTGTCCTAAAATTGATACTTTATTAGCCTGTATATTTGCATGGAAGCTGGGAAGTGCTTTTATTTTTTTTTTTCTGAAAAGTAAGACATGATCAAACTATGAGTGTAACATAGACTACTAGGCCCCACAAGTATAGAAAGAATTCCATCTGTAGAGAGGGCTATGTGAGGCAAGGAGGCCTTTGTACTCAGCAGAAGGGACTTTTCCTCAGTCCCTAGTGAAATTTTATTTTCACAGATCATTTGAAATTTATAGCACCTGCCTACAGATGGGGGTGGTGGTAGAGATGGACAGATGGTTGATGTGGGGACAGATGATATTCATTTGGGTTGTAATTAAGCATCTGTACTAAATTAGTTTGTTTTTAGAAGAAGAACTAGTTGCAAAAAGTAGAGTATCAAAGAAGTAAATTTAGTATTGATAAAGAAAATTTTCCTAACAATTAGAGTTCTACAAAAGGGAATGTATTCCCCCTCATTTGTGGTCTTTAAGCAAAGAATGGTGTGGTAGAGCTAGCACATACTTATTCATGGGAAGTAATTATTAAATTTTCTATGTGGCCATTTATACTTTAGAAATCGGTAAATATAACAAATCAAGAGTTGATTGAATAGACTTAAGAAAGTGATGAGGGAAAATGATATTGATGCAGATAGAACTTAAAAATGTGCCATGTGTACTTTTTTTTTCCCTATAGAGCAATTGTTAAACATTTACCAACATACCCTTCCTTATAGTGCTTATTATTTTGTTCCTACTATGGACTGGACCACAGAGATACTGAGATATTTTCCCCCATTTTTCCGATTGCATGCTTCTGATTCTATAGTGCTTTACCTGTTTTCTAAAAATAATGTTCTCTTATTTCCTGATATTCTTTCATAAGCTATCCTTTTTGTTTCTTTGTTTTTTTTTTTCTTTTTGGGGGGAGACCTTTTACATTTTTATTAGTTAATTTTATTTTTCAACATTCACTTCCACAAGATTTTGAGTTCCAAATTTTCTCTCAACCTCTCCCTTCCCCCAAACCCATGATGGCATGCATTCTGATTACTCCTACCAATCTGCCCTCCCTCACACCACTGCCCCCCTTCTTATTATTTTCTCGTTCCATTCTATGTTCCTATAGGGCAAGATGGATTTCTATACCCCATTGTCTGTATATCTTATCTCCCAGTTGGATATAAAAATAAGTTTAACATTTATTTTTAAAACTTTGAATTACATATTTTCTACCTATCTCCTACCCATCCTCATTGAGAAGGCAAAGACTTTGGTATAGGTGATACATGTAGAGTAATGAAAAACATTTCCATAGCAGTCATGTTGTGAGAGACTAACTATATTTCCCTCTGTCCTATCCTGCCCACCATTTATTTTATTCTCCCTTCGACCCTGTCTCTCCTCAAAAGTGTTTGCTTCCAATTATTCAATCCTCCTATTTGCCCTCCCTTCTGTCATCAATTTACATAACGAATTGACTGTTTATGTTATTCCCTCTTAAAACAAATTTGATGAGAGTGAGGTTCACTTATTCCCTCTCACCTCCACCATATTCCTCTCCAAAGTAAAATCTTTCTCTTGCCTCTTTTATTAGAGATGATTTACACCATTCTAACTCTCCCTTTCAGCTTATCCCAGTACATTTCTCTCTCACCCATAAATTTTATTTTTTATATATCATCCTGTCATATTCAACTCACCCTGTGCCCTCTAACTTTGTATACATATATACATGCTTGCATATATACATATACATACATACACATACATGCCTACATATAGGTATGCATGGACATACATACACACAAACACGATATCTATCTTTGTATATATATAATTGTGCGTATGTATTTTATATATGCATGTTTGCATGTGTATATGTATATGCATATGTATGTATCTATATACATATGCATACACACATATATACATATATTCCTTTCAACTACCCTAATACTGAGAAAGGTCTCATGAGTTATAAATATCATCTTTCCACATAGGAATATAAACAGTTCAACTCTAATAATCCCCTTATGATTTCCCTTACTTGTTTGTTTTTTCATGCTCCTCTTGGTTCTTGTATTTGAAAGTCAAATTCTCTATTTAGCTCTGGTCTTTTCATCAAGAATTCTTGAAAATGTTCTGTTTCATTGAATGCCATTTTTTCCCCCTGCAGGATTATATTCAGTTTTGCTGGATAGGGGATTCTTGGTTTTAATCCTACCTCCATTGACCTCTAGAATATCATATCCCAAATCCTCTAAGCCCTTAATGTAGAAGCTGCTAAATCTTGTGTTATCCTGAGTGTATTTCCATAATACTTGAATTTTTCTTTCTGTTTGCTTGCAATATTTTCTCCTTGACCTGGGAACTCTGAAATTTGGCTACAATATTCCCAGGAGTTTTCTTTTTGGGATCTCTTTCAGGAGGTGATTACTGAATTCTTTCCATTTCTATTTTCCCTTCTGGTTCTAGAATATCAGGGCAGTTTTCCCTGATAATTTCTTGAAAAACTATATCTAGATTCTTTTTATTTTGATCATGGCTTTCAGGTAGTTCAATAATTTTTAAATTAGCTCTCCTGAATCTATTTTTCTGATCAGTTGTTTTAGCAGTGAGATATTTCACATTGCCTTCTATTTTTTCATTCTTTTGGTTTAGTTTTATACTTTCTTGAGTTCTCATAGAGTCATTATTTTCCATTTGCTCCATTCTAATTTTTAAGGAAGCATTTTAAGTGAGCTTTTGAACCTCCTTTTGCATTTGGACAATGCTGCTTTTTAAAGCATTCTTCTCCTCGTTGGCTTTTTGGACTTCTTTTGTTAGTTGGATTAGTCTATATTTTAAGGGTTATTTTCTTCAGCAATTTTTTCGGTCTCTGTTAGAAAGTTAATGACTCAATTTTCATGGTTTTCAAGCATTACTCTTGTTTCTCTTCCCAACTTTTCTTCTACTGCTGTTACTTGATTTTCAAAATCCTTTTTGAGCTTTTCCATAACCTGTGACTGATTCATATTTTTCTTGGAGGTTTTGGATGTAGCAACTTAGTTATCCTCTGGTTGTATGTTTTGATCTTCCTTGTCACCAAAGTAAGATTCTATAGTATGATTTTTTTTGCTCTTTACATGTTCTCTGTAAAGCCAAGCAGGGCAGCTTTCCAGAAGAATGCTATTGTGAACAGCTTTTCAAGGTTTTGGTTACATAGTCTAGTGAACACTCTATTTATTCAATAACAAACCAGAGCAAAACATTCACAGAAAATCAAGGTACAGCTTTCACAATGTTACAACTTATCACAGAGAATCAAAATACAGCATTCGCAACAGTTTATCACTAAAATGGCCACATAGTTTTCACCACAGTGGTTACAAAGTTTTGAACAAAGAACAAACATTTAGTCAATCATTCATTTAGTCATCTCAATCATTCAGTCATTCTTAAGGAGGTTTGCCTCCTTAAGGGACACAAAGTACAATAGTCAAAGTTCTCCACTCATGGGCCACACTAAGTTACAAATCAGTCACTATTCAATTATCATTCACTTGATTCCATCAACAGGAATTTCACAAGCCCTCCACCCCTAGGTCACTAGTAAATTACAATTTCTCAGTCAGTATACAGAATCCAAGTAAAGTATTCCTTCATCTTGACTTAGGGAGGTCTCTCAGATTCCCTGGATCCCCTTCCATGGTCTCAGATTCTACCTGGATTCCACAAGCTGTTACCTGGGTTCAAAGGCAGACAGCTCCCAGGTCCTTGTCCAGCTGTCCACACACTTCCTATGCCATGCTGAAGCTCACATCATCCAGGCCACCTTAAGTCCTTCACAGTCTCTGTTCCCAGGAAGTTAAAGCTTAACAAAGCCACAAATAAGTTCATCTTAGTAATACAAAAGGAATTTCAAATTACATTCCTATTACATTCTCCCAGCCAATTATTTGACTTTTGAGCTCTTTGTTTAGGTAGGACTCTGCTTCCAATGTGGAGGTTGTACTGTCCCAAGCTTCAGAAGTTTTGTGTATTTGCTTTCAGAGATATTTCTAGGGACCTGTAAATTTTCATTTCTTCCAAGTTTGTATGATCAAAGGAGATGTTTTTACTTCTCTCTTGGCCTATGCTTTGGTCTATGATTGACCAAAAACACTGTTTTCTCCCTTGGAACTCTTAGGATGATTCCCTCTCCAGGGCTACCAGAAGCTCTGACATGCCAGTGCTCCTACTTGCCCCAAGAGCACCACGCCAGAAGGCAACCCAGATCTAGACACAGACAAAGAAAGAGAATCCTGCCTCTGTGCCAGTAAAGAGATCCCTGTGATCTCCCTTGGAGCAGCTGTTCCATCCCCTCATTGTCTGTGCACTGAGTTCTCTAGAAATACTTGCTGCCAAATGCCAATGCCCTGGGACTGAGGCCTTGATGGATTTTGTTTCTTTCTCACATAGATCAGGCAGACCTTTCCTACTAACCTGAGTTGTTTTTGGCTTTTGGGGATTGTGAAGTCAGGAAACTGCCACAGCTGCCAGTAATTCAGTCCCATTTGGCCTGCTCTGGGTTTGCTGGGGGTCCAGTTTGTGCTGGAGCATTTTGTGGTAGACTGCGTTCTTCTTTCAGACTGATGCAACAGACATTTCCTATATACCTTTCACATTGTTTTGGGCTGGAAATACGTTTCACTCTGTCATTTTTGGTGTTCCACTGCTCTAGAATTTGTTTAGAGTCATTTTTACATGTATTTGAAGCAATTTGTGGGGGGATCTCAAGGAAGTACCTGCTTTAATCTTCCATCTTGACTCTACCAATCCCACCCCCCATATTTTGTCTTACAAAATAATCTGTCAATATTTCACATTTTTCTGCCCCTAATATGAATTTCATATATGACTTTCAATTGACCCCTCACATGGAGTCTATGTCTCGATCATTGTAGGTTACTCTTGTTTCTCCTAGTTCTGTGTCTGGAGACAAGAAAGCAGTCTATTCTCATGTTCAGTTGTTTTTCAGTTATGTCTGACTAATCAAGAAGCCACTGGTACAGTTTGCCATTTCCTGCTCCAGGTCATTTTTCTAATGATGAAAATGAGACCAAAAGAGTTAAACGACTTGCACAGGCTCACATAACTAGTAGGTATCTGAGGTTACATTAGAACTCAGGTATTCCTGGCTCCACGCCCAATGCTCTATCCACAGTGCCACTTAGCAACCTATTTTCATGACAGTTATGTACTTAAAGGAAGTTCACTGTCGTGTCCTGTGTTTTCTCTTTGAAAATCTAAACATCTATAGTTCCTTTTTTTTCTAATTTTATTATGGCATAATCTTGATATTTATTTCTGGGTTGTTGTTTCCTTACTACATTCTAAGTTCCTCTGTGTTTCCTAATGTGACACTCCAAACTGAAGATAACACATCAGATGTGATCTAGTCAAGGTAGAGTACATTAAAACTGTCAAATCTTGAGTCCTTCAAATAATTCCTCTTTTAATGAAGCCTAAGACTGTATTAGAGCAGTTAGGTATTGCAGTGGATAGAGTGCCAAGCTTAGAACCAGGAAGACTCATCTTCCTGAGTACAAAATCTGGCCTCAGAGACTCACTAGATATGTGACCCTGGGCAAGTCGCTTAATCCTGTTTACTGAAGTTTTCTCATCTGTGAAATGAGCTGAAGAAAAAAATGGCAAACCTCTCTAGTATTTTTTCCCAGACAACCCCAAATGGGGTCATAAAGAGTTGGATACAACTGAAATGACTAAATGACAAAAGAAGATTGCATTGGCTTGTTTAGAAGGGAGGAGGTTGAGGGAGGGACTGCCAGACTGAATGACAGGTATCATGATATAATGATAGAAAGCTGTTCTTGATGCTGCCAGAAAGACCTGGGTCTGAATCCTATCTATGTTATATACTATCTATATGACCCTGGAAGAGACATTAAACCACTCAGTGCTTTAGATACCTCTGTAAGAAGATAAATCACAGAGATGATGCAAATACAGATTAGTAGAAAGAGTTGTCTCCTGTCAGTTCTTATACCACTGAAATCACAAAACCATCTCTACAAAAATGAGAGTTATATTGAACATATGCTAGATAAAATCATATAGCCATATTAATTTCAAAGAATCCTCCACTTCCATGATTGAGAAATCTGGAATAGCTTTATCCTATCTTCCTTTATTATTTTTCCATTTATCCCTTTACTTGATTGCTCCTAAACCTATTATTTATCCTCACTACTATTAAATGTGATTTTTCCACACTTCAGCCATTTGCTGGTCTAGAATGCCTAAATATTCTGTAGGCATCTAATCTCAAGCAATCTCTCTGTCTCTCTGTCTGTCTGTCTGTCTGTCTCTCTCTCTCTGTCTCTCTCTCTTTCTGTCTCTCTCTCTCTGTCTCTCTCTCTCTCTCTCTGTCTCTCTCTCTCTCACCTATTGCTCCTTTGATCCTCACAACTGCCAAATTCCAATGTATAATCACTTTCACCATCCTCCTCCTGTATTCAAATCATGTGTTGTTGAATTAAGTTGGAGGAAGTAATGTAACTAAATCAAATACAAATTGATGTTTTGTACTCTCAACAGCGTTAGCTAAGTGGCACAAGGATAAAATGCTGGCCCTGGAGTCAGTAATATCTGAGTTCAAATCTGGTCCCTGTAACATTTGGCAAGTTACTTAATCTCTGTTTACCTGAGTTTCTTCAATCTCTGCTTACCTCAGTTTCCTCAACTATAAAATGGATATAATAATATAAGCTACCTCTCCAAGATAGAACCAAATGAGATGATATTTGTAAAACTCTTAGCACTGTGTCTAGCATGTAGTGGTGCTTGACAAATGCTTGTTTCCTTCCCTTTTTCTTTATTTCCCCTCATCCTAGTGGTAGTTTTGGAAAGGTTTGGACCTTCTCCTATTTCGCTAAGCTTTTTATTTCAGCCCATCCTGTATTAGCAATGCAATATTCACAATGCATATGGAAATTACAGATATGCTGATGTAATTATGCATCACAAAATATATCAGGCTTGCTATATGGGGGAATAACCTGGAACATTTATTAAAATACAAAAACACTGAGTCCCAAAACCAGAAAGTCAAAGCCATCAGAGTAGTTATGAAGTTGGCACAGGTAGATAAAGTAGAAAGCACCCACATTCTCAAGCCTTTAAAACAGAACAGGCTGCCTCAGGCAAAGGTCCCCCTCTCCCCACTCACAGCAACCACCCAGCATCCAGGAAGTGCACGTCCAGAAGCTCCGGCCCCTGGGAGTCCTCAGCAGGAGTCCTTAGCAGAAATTCTGGCTGACTCAAAAAGGGGATTGCGCCTCCGCTGCCGCTGCCTCTGCTGCCTCTGTCGCCACCACTGCTAGCCACCGCAGGAACTCAAGCTTGGCTTCCGCTTCCTCTTGCTCCGCCCCTTCCTGCTACGTCAGCAAGTCCAATGGGGCATGGAAGATCTTTAAATCCCATAACCCTTACACACCCCAACTCTCTCAGCTGAGATCCACAACTCTTCATAAGATTCCTCTCACTTCAATTATCTCTCCCTATACATGTATTCCTTCCTCAATTTCTATAAAAACACATAGATGCGAAAGGCAAAGTGAGAAGTCAGTGCAGTCTGGACTTCGGGGACCAGTAAGTGGGAGTGCGTGGCTTTTACCCCCAGGGTGAGAAGCCAGTGAGATGCTGGCACAGCCAGCCAGTGCCACACAGCAGCTTCAGCTCCTGGCCTGCAGAGTGTAGGAGGAACAAGCACCAGTCTGAGGGGTAATTGCTCTTGCTTTAACCTGCTTCGATCTGGATTACAGTTTAGGGTGGAGGTCCTGGGGTGTGTGTCCAGCTTCCCAGAGTGTATGGAGACCTCAGAGAGGGCACCCATCTAATACCTCAGGCAGCTGAGAAAACCCCAGCATTTGGGATGAAAACTCCCCTGTCTGGTGGCAGAGTCCTACAGTGGCAAAAAGCCCAAAAGTCAAGTAATTGAGTGGCAAAATGAGCAGGCAAAAGAAACAAAGCATGCAGAAGATTCCAACATTAAACTCCTATTTTTGGGACAAAAAGGAGCAAAGCATGGAACAAGAGGAAAACAGTGAAGATAGAACTCCTTCACCAAAAGCTTCAAAGGAAAACACAAGCTGGTTACAGGCCATAGAGGACCTTAACAAGCAGATAAGAGAAGTGGAGGAAAAATTGGGAAGAGAAATGAGAACAATGCAAGAAAATTATGAAATGAGAGTCAACAGCCTGACTGAGGAAAATAATACCTTAAAAAACAGACTGGCTCAAATGGCAAAGGAGGCTCAAAAAGGCAACGAGAAGAAGAATGCCTTAAAAAGCTGAATTTGCCAGATGGAAAAAGAATCTTAAAGACTCAATGAGGTGAATTATTGCTTCAGAATTAGACTCGAGCAAATGCAAGGTAATGACTTTATGAGAAATCAAGATGCTGTTAAAGAGATCCAAACAAATGAAGGAATAGAAGGCAATGTGAAATATCTCATGGGAAAAACCACTGACCTGGAAAATAAATGCAGGAGAGATAATTTAAAAATTATTGGACTACCTGAAAGCCATGAACAAAGTAAGAACCTAGAAGTCATCCTTCAGGAAGTTCTCCAAGAAAACTGCCTTGATGTTTTAGTGCCAGAGGGCAAAATAGAGGTTGAAAGAATCCACCCATCACCTCCTGAAAAAGATCCCCAAAAGAAAACTCCTAGGAATATTATAGCCAGGTTCCAGAATTCCCAGATTAAGGGCAAATATTACAAGCAGCCAGGAAGAAACAATTTGAATATTGTGCAAACACAATCAGGATAACCCAGGATCTGGCAGCTTCTACACTGAGGGATTGAAGGGCTTGGAATATGATATTCTGCACGTCAAAGGAGCTGGTATTCAAACCAACAGTCACCTACCCAGCAAAACTATCATGTTTCAGGGGAAAATATGGTCATTCAGTAGAATAAAGGACTTTCAAGCATTCTTGCTGAAAAAATCAGAGTTGAATAGAAAATTTGACATTCAGATACAAGAGAAGCATGAGAAGGTACACAGGGAAAAGAAATCATAAGGAACTTATCAAAGTTGAACTATTAACATTCCTACATGGAAAAACAATAATTGTAATTTACGAAACTTTTCTCAGTAGTTGAAGGGATTAGAAAAAAAAAAAATATATATATATATATGAAGGTATATGGGCATATGAACACATGTGAATAAGTGTATATATGTGTACAGGTATACATAAATAGAGGGCATAGGACCAATTTAACAGGAAGGGATGATACTTAAAAGGTGAAATTAAGAGGTGAGAGGAATATAATGAGAGGAGATGGGGAGAGACAGATTGGGGTCAACTATCTCATACAGAAGAGGCAAGGGAAAATGGTTACAATGAAGGGGAAGAATAGGAAGGCAAAATGGAATGGGTCAACCTTATTCCCATTTAATTTGTCTTGAGCAGGGAGTGAAATACACACTAAATAATGTATCTCACCCTCCAGGAGAGTAGGGGGGAAAGGGAATGAGAGGGGGGATGATGACAGGGAGGGCAGGCTCGGGGGGAGGGAAGTTGGAAGCACCCACTTTTGAAAAGGGATGGGATCAATGTAGAGAATAGAACAACTGGGAAGTGGGATAGGATGTAGGGAAATATAGTCAGTCTTTTATTATATATCTACTATATTATTGTTTTACATTAGCCACACATGTACAACCTATACTGAACTTCTTATCTTCCCAGTAAGGGTGGGTGACAAGGAAGGAAGAGAATGAATCTGGAATTGAAAGTTTTAAAATCAAATATTTAAATGTATGTATATATATACATATATGTATATATATGCAATGTTATTAATACCATCTTACATGTAATTGTGAAATAAATATACAGGCACTGAGGCATAGAGACCCACTGGAAAAGTTGAAAGGGGTATGGGAGAAAATATGGGAGAGAGCAGATTGGAGGAGGGGACATCCTGTGGGACTGCTATTTTGGGCTGGTAGGTAGGGGGAAAACAGGGAGAAAATTTGTAACTCAAAATCTGGCGGAAAACAAATGATGTAAATCAGAAGTTAATAAAGCATTAAAAAAATAAAGGAAAAAACTACTTAGTACTAGCTGAGGAATAGAGTAGTATGTCAGTGGAATAAATTAGGTACATAAAACACAGTAGTCAACGATTATAGTAATGTACTGTTTGAAAAACCCAAATAGCACAGTTTTGGGGATAAAAACTTAGTATTTGATAAAACTGCCTGGATGACTAGAATATAGTATGGCAGTAATGGACATAGACCAATATCTAACATTGTATGCCAAAATTAAGTCAAAATGGGTTCACACTCTAGGTATAAAGGATGATATTGTAGGCAATCTTGGAGAGGAGGGATTAGTTTGCTCTCAGATTTGTGGAGAAGGGAAGATTTTATGACCAAAAAAGAGTTAGAGAGCATTATAAAATGCAAAATGGATAATTTTGATTACATATTATTGAAAAGTTTCTCTACAAATAAAACCATTGTAATTATTAAGAGGGAAGTGGAAAATTAGGAAAGAATTTTTACAACCAATGTCTCTGATAAAGGCCTCATTTCTAAAATAGACAGAGAATTGTGTCAAATCTATAAGAATACAAGTCATTCCTCAATTGATAAATGGTCAAAGAATATGAAAAGGCTGTTTTCAGATGAAAAAATTAAAGACATCTATAAGCATATGAAAAAATGCTGTAAATCACTATTGATTAGAGAAATGCAAATCAAAACAACTGTGAGGTACCACATCTCATCAGTCAGATTGGCTAAGATGACAAAACAGGAAAATGACAAATTCTGGAGAGGATGCGGAAAAATTGGAACGCTAATGCATTGTTGGTGGAGTTGTGAACTGATTCAACCATTCTGGAGACAAATCTGGAATTATGCACAAAGGGTTATAAATAAGTGCATGCCCTTTCACCAGCAATACACATTTAGGGTTATGTGCCAAAGAGACCATAGAAGTGGGAAAAGTGCCCATATGTACAACAATATTTATAGCAGCCTTTCTGGTGGTGGCAAAGAATTGGAAATCAAGGGGATGCCCATCATTTGGGGCATGACTGAACAAGTTGTGGTAGATGAATTTAATGGAATACTATTGTGTTATAAGAAATGAAGAGCAGACCGGCTTCATTATAACCTGGAGAAACTCATATAAACTGATGTTGAGTGAGAAGAGTAGAACCAGGAGAAATTTGTACACAATTACAGAGGTAAAGTTTGTATCATGACTAACTTTGATACACTGCACTCCTCTCAGCAAAGCGAACAACTCCAATAGACTCATGATAGAAAGAGACATCCACATTCAGAGAAAGAACTATAGATTCTGAATGCAGATTGCAGCAAGCTATTAGCTCTGTCTCTTTTTCTTCTTTTGTTTTGTTTCCTCTTTCTCATTGTTTACTCTGTTGGTTACAATCCTTCTTTACAACCTGACTAATGTTTAATGTGAAGGTATTTGTAGGCCTTATGTTTGATTGCATGACACCATGTTGGGGAGTAGGAGAGGAAGGGGGAGAAAATTTGAAACTCGATTAATTGTGAAACTGAATGTTATAAACTAAAATAAATAAATAAACTTAAAAATAAATAAATAAGCACATTGATTTAAATTATTTCTAAATATCCTTCCACCTCCAAATCTCATAATTCTGCCAATTCTCATAGGGAGTTGAGAAAATCTTACTAGTATATCAATGAACTTGATAGTGATTCTCTTATTATGATCTATATTCTTTCCTGAAAAAAACTTCTTGCTCTACCCCACACAGAATTTAATTAAAATGTCTAGTTAATCCTCATCTTCTGTTACTAAATTAGTTCTGCTAATCCCAGTTTAATGTTGGTATTGATTAATAAGTAAAATGGAATTTTAATATTATTTTGCAGTTAGTCCAATATGTGGATTTCTCAATCTTCAGTAACTTAATAATTTAAAAGTGTTATATAGTCATTTTGTAGGGCAGTACATTAATATTAAATCTACCCATCGACAAACCAAGTTCTTATATTCATTGCTTCATTATTTAGCAGCTGAAGATAGAAGAATATCACTGTTTCAAAGCATACCTCTAAGCTTGCTGCTATGTTTTCAGTCTCAAAAAAAACCCCAAAAGATTTCCTAGGGAGATAGAGAATTTGACTACATAGAATAAAGGTTGGTAAAGGAAAGTGATTGAGGGATGTGGTGAAGGTCCTAGGGAAATATTCTGTGTTAATAGCTTACTTTTACTTCGACCTGTGACTTCAGGTCTTAGGTACATAAGAAAAAATTCAATTTTCTGGTCTCACTTCCTGCCTGCCTTCATTTTCCTGTCAGCATACACATGCATTCTGCTGTCACAACCCCTGAGGATTCCATAAAATGTAGGTGCACCTTCAAGAAATGAAGTCACTTTTTGCCATTGGGTAAATCCAGATGGTATAGTTATCTCAACTCAAAATATAGTCTCTAGGATTTCTTTGGGACAAAACAAACAAACAAATAAATAACAAATATATTGTTGAATGGGGAAATTGAAAATTGCCAATAATTCTTTCAAAAGGATCAGTCAATAGTAGACATTTCAGAAAATCTTTTAATGACTCATCATAGGGGTTAGATAAAGTGTATTATCTACAACAGTTACTTGAAATCAATTACCAAAAAGTTAGAGAGGAGAGAGAATTTGAGTGAACCAATCAAGAAATCAAATCGAAAGTGATTAGAGTCTTTTTTTAATTAAATGTTTATGTTTATTTTTAGTTTACATCATTCATTTCCAAAAGATTTTCAGTTACAAATTTTCTCCCCATCTTTCCCCTACCCACCAACCCAAAACAGTGATAACACTGAATACCCCCTCCCCCAATC
>NW_027186315.1:4906112-4934545 GCF_028583685.1 Petaurus breviceps papuanus | reverse complement strand
GAATTTATCCTCTGTCTGTAGAACAGTCCTAGAACCCCTGAACACATTAGCAAAGCCCTCTCCCAGGATTTCTGTAAACATCCAACAAGAAAATCCTTCTTCAGGGCTTCCGAACCAACAGAAAGGTTCCAGGACTTCTTCAACAAAAGGACTGTCTTTCACCAGTGGACAAATCTGGCAAAATAACATCAAAACAGACAGACAAAGTACCAGCAAAACAGCCATGTCTCCTCAGTCCTTGGCAGCTCAGGGGGCAGGTCTCAAAAGTCCAGGGCAATTCAAAGCGGCCACCAGCAATTCTCTTAGTCTCTCTCTCTCTCCACGAGGTGCTGCTTCCAAAAAGATCTTCTGCCTCTCTCTAGTGTCTCTCCAAATCTACCTCACCAGCTCCTCCCAGTTCAGGACTTTCTTTTCACATCAACAAGCCCATCCCACAGGTGGGATTAACAAACTCTGGGCTTTAACACAATCAATTTGAAAACCAAGCCAATACAGGGGAATCTTTAATTGCCATTACTATTGCAGTTCTGTAGCTCTAAAGTTTGTTTAGAGTCACTTTTTACATATAGTGGAGGAGGTCCATTACAGTCTTGGCATGCATCAGTTTTAAGTTTTGTAAAAGCATTGCCAGAAATAAAAATTAAAAACTGTATGTACACACACACACACACACACACACAACATAGAGACATGTTTGTGTGTGCATGCATACTTGTACAGATACATATGTTTATTTGGTAAATTCCAATAAAGCAATTTTAATGTGTACTCAAGACATCAGCTATTTATAAAACCATATAACTTTTTTATTTTTATTTTTGCTTTTTGGAGAGTAATTGTGTTTAAGTGACTTACCCAGGGCCACATACCTAGTAAGTGTTAAGTGTCTAAGGCTGGATTTGAACTCAGGTCTTCCTCACTCCAGGGCCAGTTTTCTATTGACTGTGCCACCTAGCTACCCCTAGCTATTTTTGATTTTTAATTGATTCACTAATCAAATAATATGTGTGCTGTTTACTATAGTACTGATATTATATTTTATCTAGTCTTTCCATTGATAGCTTATAATTTATATAAACGTTTTAATAGTATTTTATCCCCCCTCCCAGTTACATCTCAAGAAAATTTCTAGCATTCATTTTTATAAGATTTTGAGGTCCAAGTTATTTTTTTAGTTATTTTTTTTCCTTCTGTCCCCTCCCCTCTTCTGAAAAAGGTAGGCAGTTTGTTATTGTGTATACATTTTCTATTGTGGAAAAAATATTTACATTTTAGCCACAGTTGTGGAAGAAAAAACTGATGTTTTTTTTTTTAACATTGATAAAGAATAAAGAAAGTGAAAAGGAAATGCTTTGAGTTGCATTCAGGGTCCATCAGTTCTTTCTCTGTATATGGATTGCATTTTCCTTCATGAGTCCTTTGTACTTATCTTGGATCATTGTGTTACTAGAAGAGCTGAGTCATTCATAGTTGATCAACACAATGTTGCTAACACTGTGTACAATGTTGTTCTAGTTCTGCCCCTTTCACTTTGAATTAGTTCATGTAATTCTTTCCAGAATTTTGTGAAATCTACCTGTATTTCTTATCACACAATAGCATTCCATTATATTTGATACACATGGCTTGTTCAGCCATTCCCCAATTAGGGGAATTTCCAATCAATTTCCAATATTTTGCCACCACAAAATGGCTGCAATGAATATTTTTGCACATGGATTTCTTTTCCCCTTTTCTATAATCACTTTGTGATGCAGATCTAATAGTAGTATTGCTTATTCAAAGGGTATGCAAAATTTGGTTGAGGTTCAACCTCTCCAAATTGCTCTCCAGAATGATTGGGTCAGTTCACAACTCCACCAATGATGAAACAGTGTTCCAATTTTCCTACATCTTCTCCAACATTTATCGTTTCCCTTTTTGTTCATGTTAACCAATCTGATAGTTATGAGGTTGGTGGTACGTCAGAGTTGTTTTAATTTGTATTTCTCTAATTAAAAGTTATTTAGAGAACTTCTGGATATGCCTGGAGATAGCTTTGATGCCTTCATCTGAAATTACCTGTTCATATTCTTTGACTATTCACAAATGGATAATGGGTAAAGTAATTTTTCTTTATTGTATTCTTATAAATTGACTTAGTTATCTATATATTTGAGAAATGAGTTCTATATCAGAGATATTTGCTGTCAAGATTGTTTTACAGCTTACTGCTTTCCTTCTAATCTTGGTTGAATTGGTTTTGTTTGTACAAAACTTTTTAATGTAAATATATATAATTTGTTTTACATTTTGTAATGCTCTCTATTTCTTCTTTGGCCATGAATTCTTCCCCTTCACATATTTCTGATGTGTAGACTATTCCTTTCTCTTCTAATTTGCATGTGGTGTCATGATTTTGTCTAAATCATGCACCTATTTTGACCTTATCCTGGTATACAGTGTGAGATATTTATCTATATAGATATTTTATGGTATTGTTTTCCAGCTATCCCAGCAGTTTTTGTCAAATAGTGAGTTTTGATACCAAGAACTGGAATCTTTCGGTATAACACTAAGTTATTATGATTATTGATTACTGTATTATATACCAAATTTGTTGTATTCATCTACCTCTCTAATTATTAGCCAGTACCAGATAATTTTTGTGATTACTGCTTTATAATATAGTTTGAGATCTGGTATCGCTAAGTCATCTTCCTTTTTATTTTTCTAATTAATTCCCATGATATTCTTGATCTTTTTTTTTCCAGATGAATTTTGTTATTTTTTCTGTCTCTATAAAATATTTTTTGGTAGTTTGTTTGGCATGGCACTGAATTGGCAAATTAGCTTAAAAAGAATTGTCATTTTTATTGTATTAACTCGGCCTAAGTGTGAAAAAGTGATATATTTCCAGTTGTGTAGAACAACTTTATTTGTGTGTAAAGTGTTTTATAATTGTCCTCTAATAGTTCTTGGGTTTGTCATGGCAGGTAGACTTCTAAATATTTTATATTATGTAAGGTTATTTTAAATGGCATTTCTGATTCTCTTTCTTGCTGCTGAGATTTATTGGTCATTTTAAAAAATACTGATGATTTATGTGGGCTTATTTTATATGCTACAACTTTGTAAAGAAGTTAATTATTTCAGGTAAGTTTTTAGTGGATGCTCTTTGGTTCTTTAAGAATAGCATCATATCATCTGGAAAGAGTGATAGTTTTGTTTTCTCAATGCCTTTTCTGCTGTGTTCAATTAATTTTTCTGCTCTTATTGCTATAGTTAGAACTACTAGTACTATATTGAATAATAGTGGTGATGATCAGCATCCTTGCTTCTTCCCGGATCCTATTGGGAAGGTTTTTAACTAATCTCCATTACAGATAGTGCTTATTGATGGTTTTAGATAAATATTACTTATCAATCTACGGTAAGTTACATTCATCCTTATGCTCTCTAGTGTTTTTTAATAGGAATGATTGCTATATTTTGTCAAATACTTTTTAGGCATCTATGGAGATAATCATTTGATTTCTGTTATATTTATTGTTTATATAGTCAATGATGCTGAGAGTTTTCCTAATATCCAGTCAGCCCTGTATTCCTAGTAATATCCCATCTAGTAATAGTGTATGATCCTTGTGAGCTCCTGCTTCTTGTTAGTCTTTTATTTAAAGTTTGTGCATCAATATTCATTATGGAAATTGCTCTATATATTTTTCTCTTTTGGGGCTCTTCTATGTTTAGGTATAACCATATTTGTGTGGTAAAATGAATTTGGTAGGACACCATCTATTTTTCTAAACCATTTGTATAGTCTTGGGATTAATTGTTCTTTAACTTTTTGGTAAAATTCACTCATGAAGCCATCCAGCCTTGGGGAATATTTTTTTAGAGCGTAAATTAATGGCTTGTTCATTTTATTTTTCCAAGAAGGAGTTATTTAAGCATTCTATTTTCTTATCTGTTGAACTAGCTAATTTGTATTTTTGTAAATATTCATTGATTTAACTCAGATTATCAGATTTATTGTCCTACACTTTGGCAAAATAGCTCCTAAGGATCACTTAAATTTCCAAATTGACCATATACTCATACCTTTTGTCTATATCTATTCCTTCCAGCTGTACTAGTAATGACACAATTTTCAAGAATTACAAGCATTATCTTGCCATATAGAGATATAAGTAGTTTAGCTCTATCGAATCCTTGATATCTTATTTTCCCTTTTTAATTGTTTATGGTTCTCTTGAGTCTCGATATTGGAAATCAGATTTTTGGTTTATTTCTGTTCTTCTCTTTATGAAAGCTTGAAATACCTCTATTTTGTTGAATGATCTTTCTTCCCCTTTATGTATTATGCTTAATCTTGATGGGTAAGTGATCTTTTGTTTTAGTCCTAGATTCTTTGCCTTTTGCAATATCATGTTCCATGACTTCTGATCCATTAATGTTGCAGCTATGAAGTCTGCATAATTCTAATTGTGACTCACTGATATTTTAAATGTTCCTTTCTGGCCTCTTGTACTATTTTTTCCTTGACTGAATAGTTCTGAAATTTGGCCATAATTTTGCTTGGAGTTTTTTCTTTTTTCTTTTTTTTTAATTTTGGGATCTCTTTCCTGAGGTGATAGGTGAATTCTTAAAATGCCTATTTTGCCTTCAGGTACTAAGACATCAGTGCAGTCTTACTTGATGATTTCTTAAAAGATACTCTCCTTTTGATTATGACTTTCAGGTATTCCAATGATTATGATATCATCTCTCCTGGATCTATTTTCCAGATTAGTTGTTTTTCCCACGAATTATTTTAAATTGTTTTCAATTTTTTCCATCCTTTTGAATTTGTTTGATTGATTCATGTTCTCTCATAGAGTTATTAGCTTCCACTCCTCCAATTCTCAATTTTAATGTGTTTTCCTCAATTAGATTTTGTACTTTCTTTTCTTTTTGACCAATTGTACTCTTTAAGGTGTTGTTTACTTCAGTGGATTTTTGTATCTCCTTTTTCAGTTGGCCAGTTTTCAACAGTGTTGAGTCTTGTTTTCACAATTCTCTTACAGTACTCCCATTTATTTTCCCGATTTATCTTCCACCTCTCTTATATAGTTTTTAGCTTCTTTTTGAGCTGTTCCATAAGTTCCTTCTGGGCTTGAGACAACTTTCTATTTTGCTTTGGGATTTTCCCCAGTTTGGGGCAAAAATATGGGCAATGTTTTGACAGTATTGTCTTCTTTTGATTTTGTGTCTTGGTCTTCCCTGTCATCATAATAACTTTCTATGCTCAGATTCATTTGTTTTCTGTTGTTGGTTTTTACTCAACTTTTCTTTTCCTTTTTGAGCAGGAAATTCTGGGAAATTGGGGTTAAGTGACTTGCCCAAGGCCACACAGCTAATAAGTATGTCAAGAGTTGGAGTCTGTATTTGAACTCAGGTCTTCTTGACTCCAGGATTGGTGCTCTATTCATTGTGCTGTCTAACTGTCCCTGCTCATCTTGTTTTGGCCTGTTTCTTCTCTTCTAAATTTGATCTCTGCTCCTAGGATGGAACAGGTTCTGTCTCAGGCTTTTTGTGCCAGTGGCTGTAGGACCTTACTGTTTATCTGATGCTATGCCAATGATTCACTGAGGACCAAAAAAGACCTCCTCTTTGGAGCTGTATTGGGGATGTACAGTGGAATGGCAGTCCCAGCTGGAGGCAGTAGGGGTATGGCAGCTTGCCATGGGACTGAGCTGGGATTCTACTGGTGGTATCTGGCTTGTACTGAGGCCCCTTGAAGTTTGTTTGTTTGTTGCATTTCCTGGGTGCTACACTGAAGCCTGTGGAGGTCTAGTAACTGGAGGGGGCCTGTTTTTCCTGAGTTGTGCTGAAGCACGCAGAAGAAGTCCAATTGCTGAAGGATGCCTATTTCCTTTGGGGAGTGCTAAAGCCCATGGAGCTCTGATTGCTACAAGATACCTGAGCTGGGCAACTCTGAAGCATGAGGATGTCCAACTACTGGAAGAAGCCTACCTACCTAGAGCTACTCTGAGGCATGCAGAGTGTCAGCTGCTGGAGAATGCCTCCCTTGGGGGTGACTGTGCTGATATAAGTGGAGGTCTGGCACTGGAGAATGCCATTTTCCCTAGAGCTACAGTGAAGCACATGGTAGTTCTCAGACCTGGGGCTGGAGGATTCCTGACTATGTAGAGGTATGTGGAGGGTTCTGGTGCTGGTGTTTGCCTGCTCTATTACACTGGGGCATAGGATCCCCTGCTGGTTTGCTGAGGTGCGGTTTGCTCTTGGCTTGCTGGCATGCTTCCTGTCCTGGATTGCATTCGACTTTTACCAAAATGATACAGATCTTTCTTCCCAATCCTCTAAGTCTCTCAGCATAAAAGACCACTCCACTTTTCCTTTCCTCTGGGATCTGCTGGATTTGTTGTGGGGCCCCACTTTATGGTTATTTGAAGGTAAATATGGGACATCTACAGAGAATTACAATTTATTCTGCCATCTTAGCTCCCAGAAGTGATAGTTTATAATTTTATTAGATTTTTCTTTAGACATTCCCTCCCATGTCTGTTTCAATAAATAATAGAAAGTATATAATTTGAAGGTTAATATTGATATTTTAGAATAGGATTCTAATAATATTTTGTGACTAATTATAACAATTTTATGCAATGAGAAATATTCTTTCCAGAGAGCAAACCTATTCTCTAAATATAAATTGGCACTTCTGGAAGCTTCATTAATTCTTATAGGCAATTTTGTTTCAATTAATTATATCTTAAGCTGATACAGTGCTCTATGTTTACAAAAAATGCTGTTATATAGAACATGTTATTTGATCCTAACTACAGTCCTATGATGCTAGTTTAAGATTAATTATTATACCCAGTTTACAAATGAGGAAAATGAGACTGACAGACATTGACTGATTTGCTCCTAGTAGAGATAATTAGTAGATAATATAGTATGTGGTCAAGATAGTATAGGATATTTTTCTTGTATAAAATATAGGATATTTTTCTTGTCAAAACAAATATGTAAGGGCAATCCTGGGGAAAATTGTGAAGGAAGCACATTTTGTTTTGTTTCCCATTTTTGGGGGGGTAGGATGTGAGCATGCAATATCTATTTAATATCTCTATTTGCCCTCTCTTCACTTCCTAACACTTTGCCTTCCAGATTAAACACCCAGGTAACTAATGTTGCCTCCCTAATAAATAGAAACAATTATTTCTCAACAATCCCCAATGATTGAGACACACTTCCCCTATGTAAATGTATCTCTTTAATTCTTTTATTTATGCTTCTTCTAATAATCCACTTAACCAACTCAAAATGAACTATTGAGTGATGATTATTATTTCCTGTCTCTCTCAGATACCATGTTTACTATTATAAAGGGTCTTACAAACCCAAAGTAGTGACTAATACCTTACAGTAAAGAAGGACAAGGTTTAAATATTGACTCATTAATTGGAGTGATAAATATCATTCCATAGATCTTGGCTATAACAGGTATGCTAAGTTGCACAATCTTAAGTTTTGATTTTCTGCTCAATTTTCTGGGATTTAAGAATTAATCTCCCCCATCTCTTTCCTCCCTCTTTTGTCAAATACTTTGTGCCATGTTATCTAGGGATAATTTCCTTTTGATTCAATGACAAAACCTCAAGGGAAACATCTTAGACTCTCCTCTACCTCCATCTTTATCTCTTTCTATTTATCCTTCTTGTCTCTATTTCTATATCTCTTATTTTTCTAACTCTATCTCTCTATCCATATCGATTTCTATAGCCATATAATCTATATGCTTTATGTGTTATATAGTTGTCCTTCATGCTCAAAGAGGACCAAAATAACACTATTACATTACAGTCAAGGTGTATTATGTCTGACTATGACTGATCAGGCCAATGTGAACTCAGGATGCTCTACCCTAAGGTTAGGCACATACATATAACCCATATAAAATATTTGGAGTAGAGACATCTATAAATTTGCACATCTCACATTTCTTTTGAGTTGCTGCAATTCTTTGCTTATAGAGTAGAATACCTTCTTTGATGGTGGTAGTGGTGGTTGTGGTGTATGTATGTATGTGTCTGTATGTATGATATATAGTTTTTGTGGTAAAGTTATACCTATATTAGTACTTTCTCACCCATGTAACTCCTAAGGAATTCATAAAGTTTAAAAATCGAATTTAAAAATGTCACTTGAGACCTCAGTTCTTCAATGTTGAAAGTAGTGGTCCTTAAAACTTCTAGACTTTTCCAGTTTTATATTGGCTGACAACTTCCTGATAATTAAGAATCTATGAATGACCTATGATGGTCAGGACTACTGAACCATGACCCTCAGCATTTACTTATGATACCTGTTGAATGAATTTATGTGCCTAACTTGTGATAGATGGGGTGTTTTGTTTGAGTAATAAAAAAGACAGCCTGTTTGATTGGACCATAGAATGGAAAGAAGAAAATAAAGTAGATGAGGGTGCAAAGTTAGTTTAGGGGTAGATTGTAAAGATCTTTATCATTAGGTAGAATAATTTCTATTTGATCCTACCAACAATAAGGAGTCTAAGAGTTTAGTAAGTAATGACAGGTATGTGACATAATTTAAAGTCAATCACCAGCAGCTCTCCTGAGGACTGCTGCTGTGAATAATTTTAAGGATCTAATCACATAGCATAATGAAATCTCTATTTATTCAGCAATAAACTAAAGCATAACATTCACAATAACATAACATAACATAAAAACCTACTAATAAGGTGGCAACATAGTCTTAAACAAATCATATTCAGTATATCACATAGTCATCTTTAAGGAGTAGCAGAAAATACAAACAACATCCATGCCTAAGTCACGGTAAATCACAATCTCCTCAGTCAATACAGAGCATCCAAATAAATTCCTCTTTCATCTTGACTCAAGGTCGACTTTCAATCATCCTTAAGCCAATCATCCTTAAGGGGCAGCAGAAAATACAGACATCATCCATCCTTTGGTCACAGTAAGTTACACTATCATCAGTCAATATAGTATACAAGTAAAGTTCTCTTCCATTTTACCTTGAGGATTACTTCCAAATCCCAAGGCTCCTCCTCCATGAGCTGACCTCCCAGATCTTACTTTGACTCACAGGTAGGCAGCTCTCTTCTCCTGAACCATCTCTCTGCTCATGAGGACTGGCTCCTGTTCCACATCTCTGCTCATGGGGACTACTTCACACCAAGCTCTTCACAGTTTCTGTTTCTAGGAAAACAAAACCTAATAGGGGTATAAAAATATTTACACACATTACTGGTGCTATCATCTCACTTCACTTTCTCTCTGAGAAATCAACACAGACCAACAGACAGGACTTCTGTCTAAGAAATCAACACAGTCCAACAGGCAGACACAATATTGACATCACAAATATTCACTCTCTTAGTTATTCCTGTTTCAAGTTCTGCCTCTTGTTCTTATCTGCTCCTTTGTATTCACCCTTTTTGCAAGTTCCTCCTACCATGGCCTCCCCTGTGATTATATTTGGCCTATTAAGGGGAAGGAGAGATCTGCAAATTCCCTAGTAAGGTCAATACAATGTTTACTGCTTCCATTCAAAGACTCTTGATACAATCAAAAGTGAGGCTCAAAGGCTTTTGATTAGCTAAAACTCAATCCAGAAAAAAAAAACCAGCAAAATATCATATTTTGTTTGCCATTACACATACTCAGAGTCATGTTTTAATGAAACTCACTGTCTATTATTGTTTCTTTTTTATGAATCTCTCTCCTGATTTTCTTCTTGGAAACTTTGTTTATCTCTACCCTATGTTAAACTTCTTAGAGTCTTGCCTTCTTCCTATTGATTTGTAAACATAGTGGCAGTTACGGATACTGTTGAATTTTTCACCTGCTACCATTGCCATATATTCTGTCAAATGCATGAGTGCTGGATGACTTCACAGCTTTCATCAAGTTAAAATTTTGGTAGTTCTGGTCAGGCTCTCTACAGAAGGATAAGGGGCAACTCTACAGAAGGATAAGGGGAGTGAGTGACAATGGGTAGGCTTGTGCTCCCTTGCTTCTCTTAATATGGAAGATATGAATGCTCTGTAATTCTTGCCTATACAGTTCCTCCATTTTTTCTCCTATCTAAATCACTGAAGCTGGGTGATTTCAGAATTTTCCTTAAGTTCCCTTTTCTATATATTGGACTCCCTATTGGGAAAAATCTTCCTTGGATTTACACCTTTCTTTCCCCAACCTCAGTACAAAAAAATATCACCCCTGTACAACTAGGTCTCTTCCTCCTTCCCAAGAGTTGTTCAACTATTACCAAAAAGATATAAATTGAATTAAAAAAAAAACAAACAAGCAAACAAACATTCTCCCCATGTTAACAGATGTGTGTATGTGTGTTGGCAGAGAGAGGATATTCACACTGATTTGCTATTCACAGGGAAATGTAAGGGAATAAACATTTATATAATATCCACTATGTACCAAGAACTATTCTAATCATTTTTAACAACAATTATCTTATTTAATTCTCACAATAACCTTACAAAGTAGGTGCTATTGTTAAAAATATTTTACAGTTGAAACTGAAGGAAGCAGAAATTAAGTGACTTGTCATTCAATGTCAACAGCTAGTAAGTACCTGGGACACAGTTTGAACTCAGGTCTGCCAGATTCCATGCACCGCCCTCTAATCATTGAGCCATGGTGGAGGGGGAAATGGCAGGGGGCAGAGGGGATTGAAGCTACACTAACCAGAAGTAAAATGTAGAGCAGTGTTATTGGAATTCCAGGAAGTAGATCAGGTTGGGTCTGGGGGGTAAAGACATGAGTTTTCATTAAAACTTCATGCTATTTCAGATTATTTTACCTTTTGTGTAAATGTTTGCCAACATATTTGTTTCATTGGTTTCAATTATTATCTTCTTGGGATATTACCTGCTTAATCAAAATGTAGTTCTGTAGTTCTGTTGGAAATTGACATATCCCTTTTATCTACCAGCATATACTTCCATAATTTGTGTTGGCTAACTTGTTTGGAAATACCTGGAGAGAGTATAAAAATATACAAAAGATTTGTGATTTATCAGTAAAGTGAATTCCAGGTATGATAACTCATTCCATCAATTTAGCTCATAGACAGAAAAAGTGACTATGACTTAGTAGATAGGAACTAGGGAGATATCTGATGCACATAGAAGTTAGACTTATCCCTGTGCACATATTTTGTAAATGTCAGAATTGGAATTGATCCTAGGTTCAGAGTATCCTTTATGCCACTTATTAGAGGATGGAGAAAAAAATGTTGTCAAACTGTAAATATAGAAACTTTCAAACCTATGCAAATTTAAAAAATAATTTATCCATTTCTTATTATGCAAATTTTGAAAATTTAAGGCAAATACTTGGTTACATCTACCTTGTTATAACTGTCTTGTACATGCATCATACAAGGTATAACTTGAATCACTTTCAAAACCTGTTGCTTTCTTGCAAATATCCTTGTTTTTTTCTTCATAATTTCTCTTTTTTTTCCAGGATGTCAAAACTTCCTATGAAGGCTAGTGCCATGTCTAGTAGATGAGACCAGAGAAAAAAGAATAGAAAAGTACAGATTTCCATACTTCAGATACATGATGTTCAATTACATTTTGCTTCTTAATTTGACTTTTAATGTGAACATGTATCTTTCCCTTAGACTTATATATCTAAAAAGAATAATAGTTAATAACAACAACAAAAATAATGATAATGCGGTTTTCATTGACATTATTGTCATTAAGAACAATGAAATCAAGCTTCCCTATAATTAAAGAGGAAGAGGAATAAGTATAGGATTACTTAGTTAACATAATTCTACCCCATATCTTGAGTTACCATTTTCAAAGTACTTCAAAGTTTATGTTGTGCACCTGCACATAAATCACAGTGTTATTCACCTGAACAGTTTCTCTTGGACTGGTTCCCAGAGTGAAGCCATTTATATACAAAATTGCCTTTTTGGCAGCAGAAGTTCTAAGTAAAGTAAATAGTTCTGATTGGTCTGAACATAAAACTTCAAATGTACAGATGGAAAAAGAATAGTTCTATAACATAATGGCCCCAAAAAGCAATGCTAAACAGCTTTAACATGAAGTATGGTTATAAGATTTCTTTCCACTAAAAAGGGACAAGATTTCAGTTTTCATGTGGTAATAGAAACAAGTCCCATTAGTGCAATTTTCAATTCAAAAGATGATATTTATCTTTAGAATATTTCATGATATACCATACTATGTATTTCTTGGCACCTCTGATACAAGCATATTAAAAATTGGATGGCTAAAAATGCTTACTGAAACTTCATTAATTTTATATTTCTGTCATTAAAAATTAGAAATAAATATGTAGTAGCCTATACAGTGAGAGTTAAATTAGTTACTTTCCACATCCAAATCTATGATTGTATTATTCCATGACCTCCTTTTTATGTAGAATATTTTGGAAGTATTTAGATAAATTATATTAAGGTAAATGTACTAGGGATTATATATATAATTTGGAATTCTGTCAAGATGCTGACCACTAGGTGGCATGGTGTGTAGTGTATCTCCCAGGCCTGGAGACAGGGACACTCATTTTCCTGAGTTCAAATTTGTCCACAGACATGTACCATCCATGTGACCCTAGGCAAGTCACCTAAGCTTATTTACCTAGGTTTTCTCATATGTAAAATTAGCTGGAAAATGAAATAGGAAACCTTTCCAGTATCTTTGCAAAAAAAATGGGGTTACAAAGAGTCAGACATAACTGAACAATAAACATATTTGTATATACACATATACATTTCTATATAAATATATTACATATATTGTAGCATATGTACATATATGTGTATATAGGCAACTAGGTCTTGCAGTACATAGAGCTCCAGTCCTGGAATTAGGAATGCCTGAGATAAAATCTAGCCTCACACATATAATAGCTATATGCTTTTTGCCTTAGTTTCCTCATCTGTAAAATGAGCTGGAGAAAGAAATTTAAAAACACTTCAATATCTTTGCCAAGAAAATCACAAATGAGATCAGAATTAGTTGGACATGTCTGTACAATAAAAAGAAAAATATAGGCAAGTTGCCATTCCATCATTTTACTAATAATCAATAATCAATAAATAGGATTTAGGAATTGTCTATTATATGCTAGGTATTATGTGATAAATTCTTGGGACACAAATGTAAAAAATTATATATTATCTACCCTGAGGTTGCTTACATTCAATTAGAGAGATGCTACATGTTTATGGAAGAGCAAATAAAAGATAAAAGAAAAATAAATGCACAGGGATTCATAGTAGAAGGGCACTAACAACTTGTACGATATGCGATGGCCTTTTGAAGGAAGTGGCACTTGAGCTAAGCTTTGAAGTGATACAAAGGTTCTAAGAGGAATGAGTGGGTGGGGGGAATGATTTAGAAACACTTCTTACTTGAAAAATAATATACACAAAGGAAAGTGGGAAGGAGCTAGGATATCATTTACTCTGAACAGCGAATAGATTAATTTACCTGTAATGTAACATGCACAAGAGGAAGTAATAAGAAAACATAATAGAAAGAACTGACACAGTTATATGGTATCCTAAGAACAATGGGGGATGAATGGGAGCCCAGAGCTCTAGACCTTGGGTAAGGAAGTTATTGTTCAGTTATTTCAGTTGTATCCAAATCTTGTTAACCCATTTATGTTTTTTTGTTTTGTTTTTTTTGGCGAGGATACTGGAGTGGTTTGCCCTTTCCTCCTCCAGCTCATTTTACAGCTGAGGAGACTAAGGAAAACTGGGATAAATGACTTGCCCAGTGTCACATTGCTAGTAAGTGGATGAGGCCAAATTTGAACTCAGGAAGATGTTTTCCTGATTCCAAGACCAGCACTCTATCAACTATGCCACCTAGCTGCTCCTGAGTCAGGAGGACCTAATTTTGAGTCCGACTTCAAACACTTACTCTAGGCAAGTCACTTAACCTCTACTAGACTCAATTTCCTCAACTATAAAAATAGAGATAATAGTAGTATCTCTCAAGCAATGTTATTGTGAAGATCAAATAAGATAATATTTTCTAAAGCATTTTTAAAAAGCACATGCAGGAACCATGTACAATAATGAAACCCTGCTATGACTCAAACTTGTCTAATTGTTGTTACCCCTCTGTAAATAAGGAGGATTTTGTTATTCTTTTTTAGTTTAGTTTCTCAGGATCCATGGCCTTGGCAATGTCTAGTTTCCAGAAGTTAGATAATAACTCCCAGTATAGCTCCAAACATTCTAGATAGTAGTTCCTAGAATCATAGCAGCAGACAACCCTATTACTTGTGCCATGAGATATGGGGGTGATATAATTGATATTTACTATTCTTGTGCAGAATGACAATATTGCTTAAGTTAACCTGTAAGCTTAATGTTGGCAAGATTCCTTCTTTGCCTGTTGCCTTATAAAGCAAGTGGACACTTGCCAGTGAGTGAGGAAATCATGAGGAAGCCATAGGAAAATGTCCATATGTGCCTTGACTGGCCCCCATCAAGACTTGAGGTGATGTAAGCTGTGCCTGTCTCAATTGACTCCATCTAGACATAGGGATAATTGTCCCACTTTCTTGCCAGCCCCTGTAAGAAGAATGGTTAGGGGATGCTGTAGGAGTTAGTGTTCCCATTATCAACTCCCTCTTGAGAAGATAAGACTAGAATAAAGTTGATTATTAACCCCTCCATGGGTGGTTACGTGTCTGACTAGACCAAGAGTGGACCTGTTAGACACTAGAGTCCCAAAATTCCGGTGCCTCCTTTGTGTTATCTGTGAAAAACCCTCATTGTCATGTCTACAGCTCACTGAGAAGCCACACATAGTAGATGCTAAATAAATTCAGAGTCCTTTAGTCTTTCCTTTTCTGATCAGAGAAGTAACATGATCATATGCATACTTGAGAAATAATTCCTTCAGTTGCTGAGTAGAGAAGGATTTGAAGAAATGAAGGGCTGAATACAGGGAGACCAATTAGAGAACCTGAAATTGTTTAGGTGAATTGATGAAATCCTTGTTTAGTAGAAGTGGATGATAAAAGTGTGAAGAAGACAGAATTGAAAAGACAGCAAATTTATTGAATATAGGGGTGGTGTGAGGGAGACTGAAGAGTTATTGATTACTCCTAGATAGCAAATGAAGAATTGATAGTGTCGATACTGAGTGAGTTTAAGAGAGGCAATTCTGTGTAGTTGTTAGGGCGCTGCATTGAGAGTATAGAAAAAATGGATTCAGATCTTGCTTCAGGCACTAGCTGTATGACCCTGATTAAGTCACTTAAACTTTTTAGTCTTCAGTTTCCCCAACTGCAAAATAAGAGGTCTTGAACTTGATGTCTAAGGTCCCTTCCATTCCTAAATCTATGATGTGAGTTCTAACTGGTTATGTGATTTTGAATAACTTCAAATGATTTAGACCTTTGTTTCCTTACTTTTAAAATGAAGGAAATTGTCTAGGTTTTCCCATCATCTTATTCAGTCAGCCTTACCAGATAGCTCATCCAGGTATAATTACTGATTTGAATTTGAATTATTGAATTGCTCTTACAGGTGTTTTTTTTTTCTCTGTCATGTCTGAAGTTTACATCCTACCAGGGATGTGCCAGTAAATATTTAACAAGTTCTCTAAGAAAAAAAAGTTGATCACATCACACTTTTAGGTTTAATTGACTTTATCAGCATTTTCTTTCATTATTTTCACACTTTTAGGTTTAATTGACTTTATCAGCATTTTCTTTCATTATTTTCTTAAGTTCAGTCAGTAAAACAATGAATGAAGCCTCACTAAAACTGGAAATTTAACCATAAGCTAGGCTCTAACACTCAACCTAAAATTTTTGACTTAAAAAATTATAATATTTGACTTCATTCAGATTATGTGCTATTTCTACCTTAAACTTTCTTAATTCTCCATGTGAGTCTTTATTCTCAAATTATCTATTATTTGGTTACCTGTTTTCATGTATCCTCCAAAAGAGTACAAGCATTTTTAGGGTCGATGTTTTTTTTTTGTTGTTGTTGTTGTTTTAGCTTTGTATTTCCAGTGCTTCACATACTGCCTGGCAGAGAATGGGAAGTCAATAAATCTTCCTGAAATAGAAGCAGGTAAGGATGAGACTGAGAGCTTTAGAATGTGAAAAATGTAAACATAGAACTAATAATTTGCAATCTCTTACCATTTGAGTGTTTGCGCAAGGAGATCTCTTGTCTCTCTTCCTCTGGGAATACCTCCTAATTACCTAAGGTACACATCAATACTTAAACACCATTGCTGTGCCACAAACTGATTTAATTTTCCTTTATAATAGTCCCATTTCCTCCTTTTATAATCAGATATTAAAATATCTTTCCATTAGCATATACATACTGATGCATGTAGAGTGAATAGATAATAGGTCTACTTTCTAGTTCTGGCTCTGTCACTAAATAGCCATTTAACATGCCATACATGAGTTGTTTAAGGTCTTTGGAACTTAGCTTCCTTTTCTCTACTTTGTGAGGACAACCTTTAAGTTTCTTTAGTCTCTAAAATTCTATTGTCGCATGGATACATAGTAATCAAGCATTGAAGTAGCTATTCATTTTCCTTTATTACTAGCATATTTGGTGAAATAGGAAATTCTTTACTTATATTACTTTTTTAGGTTTCTATAAGCTATAAAACATAAAGCTATAAAAATATAGGGGAAAAACTTGCTTTTCAAAGGAATATGATTATTTAAAATGACAAATTCAATTTTAAAATATTAATTTATTTAGAAGGTGTGACCAGGAGGAGATTGTTTAGGGTTGGCAACATCAAAGAATTAGGCTTTTGTTCAAGATACCTCACTAGATTAAATATAAATATCCTCAATTGACAACACATTTAGGACTTAGATTATGTCCCTTTGAATATGAGTGAGAATGCCTAACTCACATATTTCTTGTCATAATGCATACCTAAGGTATACAATGAAACTTGGTCTTCAAAAGAAAGAGCTCAAACAGACCTTAAGGAACAGAAAAGTAGAGCTGGAACAGAGGATCTGGTCCAGCACATACAGACTTCAGATTCCTGGAGAGAAGTTCTTTGATGATCCTTCAAATACTTGAAGACAGTTATATACATTCTCTCTATTCACCAGCATGTCATCTCTTCTTTTTGCTAAGCATCTTTGTGTGACATAATTTCATGCTACATTCTGACCAGGACAGAGAATAGTTAGACTTTAAAATCCCCTTGTTATAATTATTTTATTCTATTAAAGTAACCCAAGATCCCATTAACTATGTTGGCTTCAATATCATACTGCAATCATATTGAGCTTGCAGGGAAATAAAGCTTCCATGAGGTATTTTCAAACCACATTATCCTGTAAAGCCAAGCACGAGCAGCTTTCCAGAGGACTGCTACTGTGAATAGCTCTAAGAGTCTAATCACATAGTTAATAGTGAACTCTCTTATTTATTCAGTAGTAAATTAAAGGAAAGCATTCACAGGAACCCAAGTACAGCATCCACAATGTAATAACATAACAATTTATCACTAAAGTGGCCACATAGTTTTCACCAAAGTGGTTACATAGTTTTTTGTTTTTTGTTTTTTTTTCCCTTTTGGAGGGCAATTAGGGTTAAGTAACTTGCCCAAGGTTACATGGCTAGTATTTTTGTGTGGGTGTTAAGTGTCTCAGGCTGAACTCAGGTTCCTCCCAACTCCAGGGCCCTGCTTTACTCACTGCACCACCTAGCCACCCCTCTGTCACATAGCTTTAAACAAAAGATAATAATTCAGCAAGTCCTTAACTCAATCATCCTTAAAGAGCAAGCCTCCTTAAGGGACACAAAGTACAAAGTTCAAAGTTCTCCACTCCTAGGTAACATTGTATTAATCTCTCAGCCAAAAACTCTTCTTTCTTCTTGATTGGAGATTAGTTTCCAATCACCCTTAAGTCAATCATCCTTAAGTGGTACAAGGCAGAGTACATAAGTACCCCTAGGCCACAGTAAATCATGATCTTCTCAGTCAGCACTAAGTACCCAAGGAGAGATCATTTCATCTTGACTCCAGACTGGCTCTCAGATTTCATGGTTCCTCTTCAATGGTACCAGATTTTGCCTGAATTTACCCAACTGTCACCTGGATTCAAAGGTAGGCAGCTCTCAGCTCCTTGCCCAGTTCCTCATTCATTTCCATATTGAAGCCCACAGTGTCCAGTCTACCTTAAGTCTTTCGCAGTTTCTGACATTCATGTACACTACTGGCACCATCATCAATTTGCTTTCTGCCTGTGAAATCAACACAGGCCCACATACAAGGTCTGAGAACTCAACACAAGTTATCAGTATAGTCCCAGGACCTCTGAAACCTTCCTCCAGGACTTCTATAAACAGTCAACAAGAAAATCCTCTTTCAGGGCTTCCAGTAAGGTCCCAGTATCACAAACAAAAATCAACACAAACAGAAGAGACAAGCACAGTGCCTGGCTAACACAAAATTCCCTTTTCAATTCTCTCTCCAAGCTTGGGCTTCTCCTTATATATGATCATTAGCTCCTCCCTGTCCTGCCCCTTCCTGTTGCATCAGCATGTTCCTCCCACTGTGGGTTTCCCATGTTCTGTTTCTTAACAGACTTGATATAATCACAGGAAAGGCTCAACTGAAACAAGGTGCTAAATAGTTAAATTGCTGAAACAAGGTGCTAAGGACTTCTTTGCTTGCCATTACATATCCTTAGCCTGTACCTGTGAAATTGATTGTTTTCTTTATTTATTTTAATATTCATTTAGGACTTTACATTTATATCAATTCAAATTTCTATATTTATTCTTGACTCATTTTTCTAGCCTGTCGGGATATTTTCGGTTGCTAATTTTGTCACCTAATTAATTAACAAGCCCTCCCAAGGTTTTTTTTTTTTAAGATTTGCTGCATAATTAGTATCTGTCTTCATTCAAGTCATTTATGAAAATACAGAATGAGTGACAGAATGCTGAGTCACCATACTACAGACTTTTACAAGAAATCAAAGTCAAACTTGAAGGTCCATAGTTTGAATATTCCTTTTTCTTCTCCATTTTGAAATCATGGCCACATTTGCTTGCTTATAGAAAATAATTTCTTCTCCACAGTTTTTCAAAAGTTACTAAATGTGGTTTAGTGATCACATCTCACAGTTTGCTTGTTTGTTTCATCTATTTTATCCATTACCTCTAGATCTAGTTCATCATGGTGAACTTAATTGAAGATATTGGACTCTTTTTCTGCCATCATCTTTGGATTTTGATTTCTTCTTTAACATTTTGTGTAATATTTGTTAATCTGAGTGCCATTTGCCTTTCTAGAGAAATGTTCTAATTATATAGGAACTGAATTGCCAAACAAGAGATGAGTAGTTGCACTTGTCTTTTTGATCTGTCCTCAATATCCCATTCACAAGCATCAGTCTAATTCTATATTTAATCTTTCTCTTGCCTTCAACATGTTGTTTGTCCTTCATTTTCAAAGAGAACCAATGACATCACAGGTGATGTCCTGACTCATGGGTGAATTGAATTTAATTGAAGCAAAGTTGCACAAAATGGTCAGCCTCTTTCTCTCTTCCAGAACCACCAAAGTTCAGTATCAAGCCAAAAATCAATATGAGGGGCGGTGGCCCAGGATGAAGTATATGACCTTGGCATCTTCAGCTACTCACCAAGACCTAAACACTCCATAGTGGATTCTTCAGCCATCATCAAGACTGACTTTTCTGCTAAGCTAAGTTTTCACATGGTTGGGATAGACATACTCCCAAGTCACCAAAAGGTCTGAGGCCTGTCAATAACCCTCAACCTGGTTTAGCCTATCTACCATGACAGTTGTACAAGGGTGTGGCCACTGCACATACTACAGCCTCTTGGAGACACAGGTAAGTTGGTTGAAAAGTAGAAACCAAAAATTCAGAGTAGCCCTGAAAAGGACTTGACAAGCCCTAATACCAGCAATGCTAGTCCTACTGGAATATCCCATATACCCCAATATACCTTGAACATTAAAAAAAAAAAGGTATTGTTTTCCTTTGTTTCACCACACACATCTCCATTCATTCTGGGATTTAGAAACCTTTGTACAAGTCTTGTGTATTTAGCCACAGTTTTTTTCCCCCTTATTTCTATCTAGTTTACTTAGCTCCCAATATCATATAATAAACATATATGTGCATGTATATATAAACATATATATTTGTATATATTATATGTATATGTATGAATATATGTATGTTTGTATGTATATATATTCAAAATTTATATGGCATGTTTATTTATAGTCTATCTAAAGTTGTAATCTGTAACCCTGTGTATATACACACACAAATGCATAAATAAATATATATAAATACAGAAATAAATAAATAGAGAGCCCATCCTCTACTGCTTGTTGGGAGTTCTCATAAATGTAAAGTCAGAGAGATTGAGAAAAAAATCATAAGATTATATTTAAAATAAACCCCCTAAAACAGAAAAAGAGCTTAGGAACCATTTTATTGCCTCATAGGATTTAAATTAGTTAATTACTGTAATAGGGTATTATATAAATTCAGAAGATGGATCCTTATCTGTGGATTTCCTTTAAAATCATATTATTCTCAAACTGGTTTCTTCTTCATTAGATGCCTTTTACCTCATTAAAAGAACTTATATTTATGCTTTTAGAATTTTTATTTTTGAAAGATTCACATTCCTTTTATGTCTCAGTTTTTCCATAAGAATTATATTTCATGGAATTTTATTTCTCTTATCTCTAAATTTTGTTCAATCTGATTTTACCAAGTCTAGTTATGTGTTACACTTTACCTTTCCTTTCACCTTACTACCTTACTTTCTGCCATAGTGCCTGTCATTTCTATTTTATCACCCATTCTCTTCCTATTTGTTCTAATTCCATAACAGAATAGCAATTCCTTTGGTTGCTACTTCACTTATTTTTAAAATACAATTTGTTTTTTCATAATCCTGACATTCCACAGTATTATTCAATACTAATTTTAATGACAGTCTCTCTATTTGAGAGAAAAACTGAAGGACCAATTATTTTAAAACACATAAATTATAACAATAAGCAAAATGACCACAGGACACCAATTGAGAAGACTTATTTTAAATGTCTTTATTGTGAATTTGAAAACATTAACAAACATGATTATTTCCAGATAAAACTGTAAGGAAAATTCCCCTTTCTTATATCAGCAGTTTGCTACTGAAAATGCAAAGAATGAACTCTTGTGTAAAGGAAAATGATGTAATTGACTTTTGAGGGATAGATAGTATTTCCACTTTTGTCTATGAAGAACTTGATTGAAGTTCAATCTAAGTTCAATCAACCATGAAGAACAAGAGCAGAAAAAGAACATTTATTCATTAAAAATGATAAAAATGTATGTAAAAAAGACAATTGTTTTCTTTATTTGTTTTGCTTAACAATAAACTGAGAATAAATACAGGATATATGGAGGTACAGATACAGATATACTTCTCAATTGAGAGAACTAAGTGTGGGGCAGTTCAGAGGTACAATGGATGGAGCATCAGCCCTGGAGTCAGGAGCACCTGAGTTCAAATCTGTCCTCAGACACTTGATACTTACTAGCTCTGTGACCCTGGGCAAGTTGCTTAACCCCAAATGCCTCACCAAAACAAACAAACAAACAAAAACAAAAAACTGAGTGAATCTACTTGAAGTCAAAGAAACAGTTGAGCGTGCATTTTATTGTATACCCTCAACACATTTACATATGACTGTTTTTAAGGCTAAAAAGTTAAGGCTTAACATACAACTAGGATTATTAGTTTTATAATCAGCAATTACTTAATTTCTTAAAGTCAGTTACTGACCATTAAGAGTTTCTGATTTTGGTCATTAGAGTGAAGGACCCAAAAGGAAAGATGCTAGGATGCCAGCAGAAACAATCACCTCACAGGAAGAATTAAGCTACTGCATTTGGGAACCTGATAACTGGAAGATAACTAAATTTTCTTGCACTTTTAGCTATTGCCATATATCTCCCTCTGTAATTTGTGAGAGGTGGGTAATTGATTGGTACTGCCTACTTTCCTTTTGGAAGGGAAAAACAAATGGGGAAAGATAGGCTTTGCTGCTGATTTATAGCAAGGACATAGTTGAAGATCATTGGGTGAAGCAGCGTCCTATTAAGTGAAGATTTGGTTGGTGTAGTTTACATTGCCATCCTGCTAGACCAGAAAGAAAGCAACAAGAAGCAGTTTTACGTGGTGCAGGTTGTTTATTAAGGGAACTAGGACATCAAAAACTACAGTTTAGAGTTACAACCTATCTCAAACCTGGATTTTCTTCACTCGTGTAACTTTGTGCTAGGTTTCTTTGAACATGTGCCCATTATCCCTCAGATGACCTGTTTGTATTGGTGAAAAAGTGTGACCCAAGGTTTTTGTGTGTACTGTGATAATTTGACTATTCTGCATTGATTTTATTTTAATTACTATGATGTTATAACTACTGTTTCTTATGCCTAATCATTAAATGACTGTTTCATGTTTAAAAATTAATAATACTTGGGGCAGCTAGGTGGCACAGTGAATAGAGCACTGGCCTTGGAGTCAGGAGGACCTGAGTTCAAATCCGGCCTCAGACACAACACAAAAACTAGCCGTGTGACCTTGGGCAAGTCACTTAAGCCCAATTGCCCTCCAAAAAGCAAAAAAAAAAAAAAGAAACAAAAATTAATAGTACTGGTGGCAGCCAAATCTGTGGTGGTAGGAGCAACCACATTGACTACAGAAGCAAAGTATGACCTAGTTCAGCTCATCCCAGCACACAGCTTCCTCTTCCTCTGTCAACTAAATGTTCTTTCTGATCAGTTTGTGACTATGACAAAACAAGTGGACTGACAGACTCAAGAGACCTGCACCCTGAACAGCATAGCTCAGTGATAAAGGGGAAAAAAATGGGAAACAGTATAGCAAAAGTTAAAAAAACAAAAAACAGAGGGGTTTGTGGAGGAGAACATTCTAGACTGATAGTGAATAGGAAAATTGAATATGTTTTTAAATGGAAAGGAATTTAGATGCTGAAGACATGTAGGAGCCCTCCCCTCCACCCCCCCCCCCCCCAGTTTAGGTTGTCGTCCAGTATACAAAGAGTGATTGCCATGATAGTGCCTAGCTTACCATTAGGCCTATCTTGTGATCTAGGGAGAAGAGCAATGGGAAATGAAAGCCACTATGCCTTTTAAAAAATATAACTACTTAAAGTCATAATTCCCTTATGTTTTTATAAAGAGTATATCATTTATTGTAAATATCTGTCAATCACCTGTCACTTTAAAAAATTAACTGGCAGATATTTCTCTCTATACTAATAAAATTGTGTTCATAGTGATTAGCTTGAGGCATTATAAGATACTAAAGTGATTTCTTAATTCAAAAAAAGAATAATTGGTATTCAGCATAATTTTAGTATTCTGTTGGCTTCTTTTATCTGGAATATTTGGTAATTTGCTCATCTATGTATGGTACACATATATGGTAACCATCTATTACATGGAATATTTGCTTACCCATGATGCCACCATTCTAGGAAATGCTCGACAAAGGAGAAAGGGAGGAATTTTATTATAGAATGAATATCAAATGAATGTGTGTGTCTCTGTGCATTTGTCTGTGTGATACAAACACACATATTCTTTCAGGACTTTGTGTGCATAGTTTTTACTTGGATAATCACTTAAAAATTTGAAAATATTTTATTTATTTATGACTAAAGATATGCCTTAGAAACACATAATTGTTCTAAAAATTTCTACTTGCATGGAAAGGAATTAAAACTCAGGGGACAGAAATTCTTCCTCATAATTAGGATTATCCAAGACTGAAATGGGCTATATTAAAAGATAGTAAATTTTCCCTTACTATAAGTCTTTAGAGCCAAACTCGATGATCACTTAGAGATGTAATAGTGGCAATTGTTGTTCACATAAAGGTTGAAGTTCATTGCCTCTGAGATTACTTCTGATTACATAAATCTGTGATTTTAAGATCCTCTAATTTTTTTTTAATCTGTGAGGAAGGTTCAAGTCAATGATAGCTTATGGGAAAAAACACACACATAAGTATGGGTACATATGTGCTTATACATACATGCACATATATGTGTATATGTATAATATATGTATATAATAGTATACATACACACTTTTAATACACATGTATATGATGAGGAAATAAAGTCCATAATACATGCAAACTAAGTAAGGCAATTTTATTTTTCCTCTTTCTTCATTGCCATCCACAATTAGCTGAAATATAGGTGTAAGTTACTATGTCCTTTAGAAATTGCTTTTTCATGTGTAATAGTTTGTTGCTGAATTGTCTGTTAAAATTCTGAATAAAATAATTTTTCACTACCCAAAACAGTTTCCTATCCCATTCTCCAAAAGCTATTCTAAATCATTCCATCCTTCCTCAAGTCTGCCACTATGTCTCCCCCTACAATCTCAACTGAGGATCTTGCTACACAGAAAACAAAACAAAACTGAGGTCATTTTCAGACAGTACCCTCTTTTTCCTCTATCCTGCTCTCATATCACTCAGCAATCGTCCCCCCACAATATCCTCCTTCATGCCACACACGTAACAAGGTGATCCTTCTCACTGCCAAGGCTAAATAAACACTTCTCCATGCATGCTTATTTCCTTCTCCTGCTTACTTCTCCAAAATCTCTCTATCGTTCCCATTCTCTCTCCAATATTTCCCAACAAATACCCCCTTCTCTGATATCAATAAATATGCCTGTTTCCAACTTTTTGCTTGAATAATTTCAATACCTTTCTTCAGTATCTCTTCATTCCAATCTATCCTTTAGTCATTTTTCCCAATGGTCTGCTCTATTTCACCTCCCTTTTTAATAATATCCAGCTTTACCAAAATTCCAGCAGATATCTATTACCTCCAAGATCTACTATAAAATCCTTTGCTCATGATTTCAGTACCTTCACACCCTAGCTCCTTTCCACATTTCTAGTCTACACAATTTAGGATCCACCTACTCTGGTCTGCTAGCTTTTCCTGCCACATAACATTCCATTAAAGAGTTTTACTCTGATGTGTCCTGGATGTGCCTCATAGTTGGAAGGAATGCCCCTTTCCACTTTCAAATTCTCGCTTTCTTGAAGGTTCAGCTCAAATCCAATCATCTTCAGGAGACCATTCCTGTGCCATACTACCCTTTCCCTTTCTCCTGAGAAAGCTATAAATTTATAATGTATATTTGTATGAACACAGGTATTTATATATCTTCTTCCTCTTTAGAATGTGAGCTGCTTGAGAATATGGACTATTCATTGTTGTTATTTCTCATAGTGATCATTTTTTGTTTGCTTTGTTTTGTTTTTCCTTTCTTCTCATCCTCAGAACTAAACCCAGTGTCTGGCCCCTAGGTAATCTTTAATAAATGCTTGCAGATTTGTAGAAACAATATTATGACTTGTAACTTTGAGACTTGATCATGTTTGATATGATAAGCTGTAGAATATTATAGCAACAAGGACACCAGAACTGCTCAGTGATTATGGGACAAATGAAATTTATGTGATTATACAGAGAAGATGACAATTTGGTTACTAAGCAGAACCTTAGGCAGCATCTTTCTCATTGAAAACTCACATTCCTAACCCAAAAATATAAGAGAGATGATGCTGGAAATGATAGCTATTACAACTGTTTAGGAACAAGGCCAGCTGAGATCTTCATAGCAGAAAAGCAAAGATTTACTAGTTTGTCTGACATCAGACACAGAATGATGTTAGTCTAAAACTTAGTGTCCATCAACCCAGTTAGTAGTAGTAGTGAATGAATATTTTCAGTACTAAAGTTACACCCATCCAAGAACTTTAATAGACATACGTATATATGTATGTTTGTGTTTTTAATTAAAGATTGTTGACCCCTTTAATATTGCTTTCCTTTAGTAAAGCAGATGAAAGAACCTGTGCTAGAAGCCATCCTGGGTATGCTAGGGTGCTTGTTGTTACACCATCCCATTTCTTAGCAGGAAAATGCAATTCTAATGTACTGGAATGAATACTATATTTGAAGTCAGAAGTCCTGGGTTCAAATACTGGCTACATTCCAAAGTGTGCAACCTTGGGCAAATCACTTAACTTTTTAGGCCCCCATTTCTACATCTATAAAATCAAAGTATAATCAAACTTGATGTCCTCTGTTAGTCCCTTCTATCTCTAAATCTAACCATTTTAGCATTCTAAATAATTGTAGACCGCATTCTCTTACTTTAGTATTCCAGATTTGTCCAGCAATATGCATAGGTACATTATCAATCTCTCTCCTAATCTCCTACTATCATTCTATGAAACATAAAATAATTCTGAATTGATCAGATAATTCTGAATTCTTTTTCATGGAGGAAAGAAACACTGATCTCTGTAGTAGAAGATAATAATGAAGTAAGGCAGGGTCATTCCAAGTTATAAACTGACATAAGGTATTGTAATGCACTAGCTTTTGGAATATGCCATGTCTGTGTGCATGTATGTATGTGTGCATATGTACATATATGCATATTTATATATATATATATATATGTGTGTGTGTGTGTGTGTATGCATGTGTATATCCATTGAAAAAGTTGTTGAGCTCATAAGTGGCTTAGTATTAATGACTATTATTTTGTTTGCTATTTGGCATACATCCATCTGCTTTTTGTATGTAACTCACATTTTTGTCAATTAATACATGTAATATTACCTTCCTTATCTAAAAGTGAAGGACCCATTGCAACAATTACCAGCTTCACAACAGGGGGACTGCAGCAAGGCTCTAAGCCTTAGGAAATCCATTAGTAAGACTCCACCATCTTCTAAGACAGCAGTCCTAAAGGCAAGCCAGAAATCTGCAGCACCAGGCCCCATTCCAGGGGTCTCACTTCAGTATAGACCACCAGCAGGCCTTGTCCCAATTGCTGAGCAGTAGTAAGGCCCCTGCTCCTCAGGCTGGCTAGCAGTAAGCCCACTCCCCTCAAGGCTACCAGCAGCCAGACCATGCCCATGGAGCTCACCAAACAGCAAAATTCCTCCCCCAAGGCCACCAAGCATAGAGTCTCTGTTTGCATAACAATTGAGGAGCCTGCCCTGGGGCAGGCAAAGAAGGAGTACTATCAAATTCTTTTTACCACACAAATGTGGTGAAACTGGAAGCATCAAAACAGAGAAAAGAAGAGAAAGTAATTTCCCTAATGAATATTGATGCAATAACTGTAAATAAAATATTAGCAAGGAGATTATAGCAATAGATCACAATGATTATACACTATGACCAAATGGGGTTATACCAGGAATGCAGGGTTTTTTCAACATTAGGAAAACAGCATAATTGACCATATAAGTAACAAAACTAAAAGAAAACTTGAGATTATCTGATTAGATGCAGAATTTTCCTATTAAAAAAAAAAACACTAGACAGCATAGAAAATAAATTGAGCTTACCTTAGAATATATAATATTTGTATAAAACCTTTAACAAGCATTATCTGTAATGGAGCAAAACTAGAAGCCTTCCCAATATAATCAGAAGAAAGGATGCCCATTATCACTTCCATTATTCAATATTGTACTAGAAAAGTTAGTTATAACTAATAAGAGAAGAAAAAGACATTGAAGGAATTAGAACAGGCAATGAAGACACAAAACTATCACTCATTTTAGATGATATGATGCTATACTTAGAAAATCCTAGAGAATCAACTAAAAAACTACTTGAAATAATTAACAATTCAGCAAAGTTGAAGGATACAAAATAAAACCACATATCATTAGAATGTCTATATATTACAAAGTCTTCTAGTGAGAGAGCAAAAGAAATTCCATTAAAAGTAGCTGTAGACAATATAAAATAATTGGATTTCTACCTGCCAAGAAGAAATCAGCCACTATATGACCAGAACTACAAACACTTTTCAAACAAATAAAGTCCGATCCAAGTAATTGGAAAAATATAAACTGCTCATGGGTAGGCTGAGCCAAAGTAATAAAAATGACAATTCTAGCTAAATTAATTTACTTATTCAGTGCCATGCCAATCAAAGAACTAAAAAAAATTATGTGGAGCCAGAAAAAAAAATAATAACAAATTGTTTTATTTTTTCCTGGAAGAACAAAAGAATATCAAGGGAATCGATGAACAAAAATGTGAAGGAAGGTGTTCTACTCATATCAAACTGTATTATAAAGCAGTGATTGTCAAAGCAATATTATATTATCTAAGAAATACAATGGCGGATCAGGGAAATAGATTAGATATACATTACATTATAGTAAATGAACATGATAATGTACAGTATGAAAAACCTAAAGATTCAAACTTTTGTAACAAAAAC
>NW_027186315.1:4901852-4906102 GCF_028583685.1 Petaurus breviceps papuanus | reverse complement strand
ATGTACAGTATGAAAAACCTAAAGATTCAAACTTTTGTAACAAAAACTCATTATTTGAAAAAATATACATAGAAAAATATAAAAATATATATATATATATATATATATATATACACACATCAAACCAAAGACCAAAAAATAAGGTCAACATGGGTGTAGATTTACACATAAAGCATGATGCAACAAGCAAATTAGGAAGAAAAAGATATTTTGTCATATCTATGGATAAGGGAAGAATATAGGGTTAATCAAAATATACAGAGCATTACAAAATGTAAAATGGGTATTTTGATTATATAAAATTGAAAAGATTTTGCTCAAACTTAACCAATATAACCAGCATTAAAAGGGGAAAGTAGAGAACTGTAAATACCTACACACTGAAGACATTACAATACAAGGTTGGATGTGGATATTGGAAGATTCTTATGCTGAAAAAGGTGGTTGCTATATTTCTTAACTTTGTTTAACTATTTTTCCTTGTTATGAGAGAGTGGCCTCTGGGTTGTGGCAGGGATGGAAGTGTACATCAGAAGATTACTATAATTTATAAAACAAAAGATATCAATAAAACTTAATTCAAGTTAAACAAAATCTCAACTATTCCCTGATCTACTTGTCCAGGAAGCCTATAACACAAGGAAATAAAGTTACCTATTTCTGAAGCCCTGATGTTTCTTAGTGAGATTGACTTCCTTTCATAGAAATATTCCTTTCCATTTTAAAATTCTAGAATTCCACTCCAGAAGAGTATTAAAACTGTTTTTTTTTTCTCAGTATGTCAGGAAATACCCTTTATGTGTGCCCTTTGTGATAATGTAAGCAAATTAGGAGACCATGGAATACTTTACTTGGCAGATATATGGACAAAAGAAGAATTTAGGACCAAACAAGATATAGAGAGCATTACAAAATATTAAATGAATAATTTTGATTATATAAAATTAAAAAGGCTTTGTACAACTTATTACTAAGGTTGCCACATAGTCTTCAATAAAATGTATCATTCAGTAAGTCACATTCTGAATCAATCAATATAAAGTACCCATCTAAAGTCTTCTTTCATCTTGATAGGAGACCGACTTCCAATCATCCTTAAGCATCCTTAAGGGGTGCAAGGCACAAAGGTATCTCACCCCTAGGTCACATTGTCTTAATCTCTCAGCCAACTCTAGCTACCCACGTGAACATCCTTAGATTTTTACTCAGGACTGACTTCCATACTCCATGGTTCTTCTTCCATGCTCCCGGTTCTTACCTAAATTCACCAAATTGTCACCTGGAATTCACAGGTAAGCAACTCCCAGCGCCGCTCCAGCTCCTACTCCAGCTTGAAGCTCACGCTGACCAGTGCACTTCAAGCCCATCATAGTTTCTGTTTCTGGAAGACAAAGCTTAACAGAGTCACAACAATACATACATACATCAAGCTTAGCAGAGCCACAACAATATTCACACACTGTCAGCACTATCATCTCAACTCACTTTCTGCCTGTGAAATCAATACAAGCCAACAGACAGGTGCTTCTCTCTGACAAAGTACCACAATCAACAGAAAGAATGCTTGTCTGACAAAGTAAACAAATCAAGCACAAATCAAAACAGAAAGAAGAGGTGGACAGAGTGATGACACTATAAGTGTTCTCTCTGTTCTACTCTGTCCCAGCTTGTGCTCGATCTTTTATCTACTACTCCTTCCTGTTCCACCCTTCCTCTTAAGTCCTTCCTGTTTCTGGCCTTTAGCAAGTTACTCCCACTGTGGGCTTCACAGGTTCTGTTTCTGACAAAGACTAGATACAATCACAAGCAAGTCTCAAAGACACTTGAATGACTGAAATGAGTGAAGTACCACTTTGCTTGTCATTACAAAGAAAAAGAGATAAAACTATTTTCTTAACTTTCCTTGTAATAGAGGAGGAAAAAATTCTTAATCCTAAAAAAATACTAAGAATATTCATGAATTTGTTCTATTCTAAATTCATCAATATTCTCCCAAGCTTTGGTGAAGTCCTTGTAGACAAATCATCTTATCTCCCTTAGCAAAACTGACCACTCCTCTGCAAAGATCAAATATAAATTCAATATAAACTCTGTCCAAAATTTTCAAACAGTTATTTCCTGTATTCAAGGATTTTAGATTCTTGTTGGTGGACAATATGTTCAAGCCTATTTTGACATCCTATATGTATTATACTACTTGACAAGGAAAATACATCCTGTGTTTTAATTCCTTAAATTTTTATTCCAAAAGTGCTGAGCCAACAGTAATTCCTCAGTAAATATTCACTTACAGACTGACAATTCCTTAGGCTAGAAAATAAACATCTTAAGGGAAAGGACCAGTTATATTTTCCTCAGTGATTGCAGAAGAAAGCATGGAAAGAAAAAGATAAAGTAGGAAATAAAAAATTAATTAAGAAAGTGTTGGGAGTAGAAACAGGACTTCTGCTGGGCTCCTGCTCCCACCTCCCTCAATTCATGTAAAAGAGGACTCTGAAAAAACTTTGGAGCTACAGAAGCCACAAAATGACACTGAGAAGCTAACCTCCCACTGAGGACAGCCTAGCAGGATGGCAGGAAGTGGCCAGCATAGCACTCTGGGAGCCAAGCCCAGCCCTATGTGAACCGGAGGTTTTAGCCTCAGGGATGCCTGAAAACTTGCCAGTTGGAGGGACCTCAGATCACCAGAAGCTGCGGCATTTTCCAGAATTATCAACACATAGATGCTTAGGAAACAGTGAGATGTCAGTGAAGTGTGGACTTTGGGATCTGGTAGTTTGGGACTGTGGTCTGGCCCTTATCCCCTGAAAGGAGAAGCCACTGAGGTGACACAGCGGTCATACAGCCACCACCACATGGCAACTTCAGCACCTGGCTTACAGATTGTAGAGGGATGAAGCAACCAGGCTGAGGGGTAATTGCTCTTGCTTTAACCTGCTTGAATCTGGATTGTGGTCTAGGTTGGAGGTCCTGGGGTGCACAAACAGATTGCCAGAGCCTGTGGAAGCTTCAAAGAGGGCACCCAACTAATAGCTTTGGCAGCTGAGAAAACCCAGTCTTTTGGGGACAAAGCTCCCCTGTCTGGTAGCAGAATCCTACTGTGGCAAAAAGCTCAAAAATCAAGTAATTGAATGGCAACATGAGCAGGCAAAGGAAGCAAAGCAAGCAGAGCAATCCAACTTTACACTCCTATTATGGGGGACAAAAACGATAAAATCATGGAACAGGAGGAAGACAACAAAGTCAGTAATCTTGCACCAAAAGCTTCCAAGAATGATATGAACTAGCTACAGGCCATAGAGGAGATTAAGAAGGATTTTGAAAACCAAATAAGAGATGTGGAGGAAAAATTGTGAAGAGAAATGAGAATGATGCAATAAAATCACGAAAAGAAAGCCAACACACTGACTGAAAAATATAACACCTTAAAAATAGAGTAACTCAAATGCCAAAATAGTCTCAAAAAGCCAATGAGGAGAAGAAAGCCTTAAAAAGCCCAATTTGCCAGATGGAAAAAAGAATCTCAAAAGCTCACTGAAGAAAATTATTCCTTCAGAATTAGATTGGAGCAAATGGAAGCTAGTGACTTTGCTATAAAAATGAACCAAACAAATAAAAAAATAGGAGACAATGTGAAATATCTAATTGGGAAAATCACTGTCCTGGAAAATAGATCCAGGAAAGATAATTAAAAAAATATTGGACTACCTGGAAGCCATATAAAAAAAAAGATCATAGAAATCACACTTCGAGAAATTCTCAAGGAAAATTGACCCAATATTTTAGAAACTGAGAGCAAAATAGATGTTGAAAGAACCCACCAATCTCTACTTGAAAAATATCCCAAAAAGAAAACTCCTAGGAATATTGAAGCCAGGTACCAGAGTTCCCAGATCAAGGAGAAAATATTACAAGAAGCCAGGAAGAAAAAAATTTGAATACTGAGGGAACACAATCAGAATAACACAGGATCTGGCAGCTTCTACAATGAGTGATCAAAGGGTCTGAAATATTATATTCTGGGGGACAAAGGAGATGGGATTAAAACCAAGAACCCATCAAAACTGAGTATCAAGTTTCAGGGGAAATTATGGTCATTCAGTGGAATAGAGGACTTTCAAGCATCCTTGATGAAAAAACCAGAGTTGAGTAGAAAATCTGACATCCAGATACAAGAAGCAAGAGAAGCACGAGAAGGTAAACAGGAAAAAGAAATCATAAGGAACTTCAAAGTTCAAAAAACAAACAAA
>NW_027186315.1:4866853-4891852 GCF_028583685.1 Petaurus breviceps papuanus | reverse complement strand
AATTTAATAGTGATGAATTCCAAGTTTTATGATTGGGTTCAAAAAACTGTTTTCAGAAATGTAATGTGAGGAAGGCATGGGTATCTATCTATTATTTTTTAAAATAATATGGGGGATTTTAAGAAGTTAAAATTCAATATTAGTTCACACTTACTAAAGTAGTACTTATATAGTTGAATTAATATGGCTGCTGCCTAACCCCCATTTTTTCATCAGGCAATGATTTTTCTCTGTAGGTTGCCATAAATTTATTTTCTCAACTTAAAAAAAATCATTCCAGGGCATTTCTTCATATGAGAGGTTTTCTGACCTTCAATTTTTATACCAGGATTCATGTTATCTTAGTGTTTGCCACTAAATATACTCCCAAAATTGATACATTCTGAATCCTAGACATGGATCTACTTTATGGGACTTGTCTACTTTCTTCCAACTGTGTAAAATTCCTCAATAACAGAAATAGTATCTTCACTCGTATTAAGAAAATAAATTTCCTATAATTTACCTCCATGTTACACTGCCTTGCAGAATCTAGCATATGCTTAGGGTGGGAAGACAGCCCATAATTCTTAATATTTAAAACTGCTAAAAAGTCTATCCTTCATCAACTGTGAGGGAATTATTGACTCCTTTAGTTATTCTGCCTGTTTCTGCAATAAAACCATACTACTACAATGCATGAAACACTGATATGTTTTTTAATGTTCACAGGAAACTTTGACTAGCCAGGAAGGTTAATGTTATCTTAGATTGCAAGAAAAAAAGGGAATCATAGTATTTACAAAGAGGGAGATTTCCTTTTTCCTTCCCAGACTAGCTTAGCACATATATGCATACTATAAAATTCAAAGGGTAATCTTCTTGAAGACAGGGAGTGTTCTATTTTTGTGTCTAATATAGAATAGGCATTTAATAAATGCTTTTGATTGATTTTTAATATTTTCTGCACTGTTCACTTCTTTTATCATTTTATTTATTTATTTTTAGTTTTCAACATTCACTTCCACAAGATTTTGAGTTACAAATTTTTTACCCTAGAATAGCGAGCCTGCTAAATACCCCTTGCCCCAATCTGTTCTCTCTTATATCTTCCCATTCCCCCAACATTCTAGGAGGGCTAGATGGATTTCCATAACTCAGTGCCTGTATATTTTATTTCCCAATTGCATGTAACATGCATTAACAATTATTTTTTGAAATGTTGATTTCTAGAGACTTTCCCTTCTCACCCACCACCACTGGGAAGACAAGCATTTCAACACAGATTGTCCAGGGGTAGTTGCAAAAACATTTCCATAGTACTTATATTGTGAAAGACTATATTTCTCTCCATCCAATCCCTCCCCCGACTTATTCTATATTCTCCTTGGACCCTGTTCCTTTAGAAAAATGTTTGCTTCTGACTACCCTCTTCCCCAATATACCCTCCTTTCTATGATACCCACTCTTATCCCCTTCCCCCTTGTTTTCCTGTGGGGTAAGATACCCAATTGAATGTGCCTGTTATTCCTTCCTTAAGCCAATTTAAATGTAAGGTTGTCTGATTCCCTTTCACCATCCTGCTCTTCTCCTCAATTGTAACAGTGTTCTCTAGCTTCTTTTATATGAGGTCATTTACCCTAATCTCTCTCTTCCTTTCTCCTTCTCCCAATATATTCCTTTATCACCTCTTAATTTTATTTTTAATATATTGTCCCTTCATATTCAACCCATCCTGTGCCCTGTGTCGATGTATACATGTACACACATATAAACACAGTCACATATATTTATACACACATAAACCCTCCTATACATACATATGTATAGAGAAGTCTCATGAGTTACAATTATTGTTTTTTTTCCATTTAGGTATTTAAGTAATTCAACTTTAATAAGTTCCTTATGATTTCTTTTCCCTGTTTACCTTCTAATACTTCTCTTCCATCTTGTAATTAAAAGTCAAATTTTCCATTCAGTTCTGGTTTTTTCATCAAGAATGCCTGAAAGTCCTCTATTTCATTGAATGACCATATTTTCCCCTGAAGCATGACACTCAGTTTTGTGGTGTGAGTGACTCTTGGTTTTAATCCTAGGTCCTTTGACCTCTGGAACATAATATTCCAATCACTTAGATCCTTTCAGGTAGAAGCTGCTAAATTTTGTGTTATCCTCATTGTGTTTCCACAATAGTAAAATTGTTCCTTTCTGCCTACTTTTAATATGTTTTTCCTTGATGTGGGAATTCTGGAATTTGGTTATAATATTCCTAGGAATTTTCTTTTTAGGATCTTTTTCAAGAGGCAATCAGTGAATTATTTCTATTTCTATTTTGCTCTCTGGTTCTAGAATATCAGGGCAATTTTGTGGACAATTTCGAGAAGGATCATTTCTAGATTTTTTTTTTTTTTTTCATGGGTTTCAGGTAGTCCAATAATTTTTAAATTATCTCTTCTGGATCTTTTTTCCTGGTCAGTGATTTTTCCAATGAGATATTTCACATTGCCTTCTATTTTTTCATTTGTTTAGATCTGTTTTATAGTATCTTGATTTTTCATAAAGCCATTAGCTTCCATTTGCTCCAATCTAATTCTGAAGGTATCATTCTCTTCAGTGACTTTCTGAAATTCCTTTTCCATCTGACAAATTTGGCTTTTTAAGGCATTCTACTCATTGGGATTTTGTACCTCTTTTGCCATTTGAGTTAATCTACTTTTTAATGTGTCATTTTCTTCAGAATTTTTGTTTTGGTCTCCTTTAGCAGGCTGTTGACTTGCTTTTCATGATTTTCTTGCATAATTCTCATTTCTCTTTCCAGTTTTTCCTCCACTTTTCTTACTTGATTTTCAAAGTCCTTCTTGAGCTCCTCCATGGCCTGTGAGCAGTTCAAATTTTTCTTGGAAGCTTTTGATGCAGTAGTTCTCATTTCATTGTCTCCTCCAGTTCCATTCATTTATCCTTTTTGTCCCCCAAAATGGATTGTATTTGATTGTCCTTCCCCATCTTGACAATTACTTGATTTTTGAGTTCTTTGCCATGGTAGAACTATACTTATAGAATGGAGAGAGCTTTGTCCCAAATTGCTGGGGTTTTTGCAGCTACTGGATCTATTAGTTGGGTGCCCTCTCTGTAGCCTCCATAGGCTCTGGCTCACTGGCCACACACACCCCAGGACCTCCACCAAAGACTGCAATCTGGATCCAGTTAGGTCAAAACAAGAAGGATTACCCCCTGAATGGTCTCCTGGTCCTCCTGTGATCTGCCGGCCAGGATCTCTGAAAGCAGCTTATTTGCTCCTCCTGCCACTTCTCACCAAGGGGCTGCGGGCCAGACCACACCATTCCTTCACCCTTACAACAGAGTTCCCCACTGACTTTTTTTTTCTCTTTGGCATTTATGGGTTGAGGAGTCTGGAAACCAACATAGCTGCTGGTGATTCATTCTCCTGAAGTCCATTCCGGCCAGTCTGGGTACTGGTTGGGGCCTGAAGCTTGGCTCACTGGTGACTGCACTTGTCTCCCGGCATGCTGTGATATACCTCTTCTGTCAGTCTTCCAGGCTGCCATCAGGGGGAGATTTGTTTCTTTCTGTCTCTTTGTGGGTTCTGTAGCTTTAAATTTTATTTAGAGTTATTCTTTTACAAGTATTAGAAATGATTGAAGCTGGAGCCCATGGCAAGTTTCTGCTTTTACTCCACCATCTTGGAACTGCCCTCTGCAGTGCTCACTTTTTTTTTTAAAGCAATCGGGGTTAAGTAACTTGCTCAAGGTTACATGACCAGTCATTATTCCTGGGTGTGGTGCTGAGTATCTGAGCCCGGACCCGATCCAGGACATCCCGACACTGGAGCCGGCGCTCTTACTCGCTGAGCCACCTGGCTGCCCCTAAGCAATTGGGGTTAAGTAACTTGCTCAAGGTTACATAGCCAGGTGTTTCTGGGTGGGTGCTAAGTGTCTGAGCCCGGGATTCGATCTCCAGGTCTTCTCAACACTGGAGCCGGTGCTCTTACTTGTTGTGCTACCTGGCTGCCCCAGCAGTGCTCACTTTTATGTTTTGGAGTACTATGTTTTGGTTTATACTCTGCAATTTAGGAAAGAAATGGACAAGTCAAATCCTCTTCAGAAAGCAGAGATGAGGTTTGGGAGGAAATCTGAGAACTTGTCAAAACATATCTATTGAAGTAACTGTGGATGTTTACTCTGGAGAAGGGAAAGTAAGGAATATGGAGAGCTCAGTCTAGGAACAATGGATATAATTTGAAGAGAATCACGTGGGATGAAAACTTAAACGTTAAGAAAAACAATTTCCTTCTTTTGGAAATTCTCTCTCACCATAGGTCTTCATGTAAAATTGGCCATCTTAGTGATATTATATTACAGGATTCCTCCTAAACTATTGATGAGATTGTTTGAGTCCATATCTTGTAGTTCTTGTCCAATTTGGCCAAATATAAAAGTGACTTCTCCTCTGAATCCAGGTAGTACTTGCATTTATATGCTTTTTTACTCCTTTGTTTAACATTTAAACAAAGCATGTTCAGGTTCTAATTATTATTGTTTTAAATATAATTTGTTTGGCAACTTTTACCGATGCATTTTGTGAAACCCTGGTAAAAAACACAGAAAAATATAAAAACATGGGAATATATGAGGTATATGCTTGTTATACTATTGTTGAAAGAGACAAATTTGCCTTTGCCTTCAGACATATTTCTAATTGGTTAATAATTAATATCTTTAATTTTCTTCACTCTTCTGCACTTTGAAATCTTTGTATTTTAAGGAGAATGTGTTTAAGAGTGGAGAGACAGAAATTTTCTCTATTCAGTAGAAGTTCTAACTAAATCTTTGGAAAAACCAAATAGGGTGTGAAAGAAATATCATGAATTCAAAACTTCACACAAAAAATATTGAAAAAAGTCATTTCTATTATATAATTCACATCCCTGGCTTAGCTCAAGATATAATCTAATACGCTTTTTGGCAATGTAAAGTATGTAAGCAGTTGGATAATGTTTTTTTCCAAAATATCTTCCAAGGTAAAATGTTTACTATGAATCCTATACTACATTATTGAATGATATTCTTATATTAAACCAGGCAAAAAAGTTTTCTTACAGCTGATTATTTTTCCCTAGTTGTCTCCTATGGGAAAAACAAACAAACAAAATAAGAAAAAACTCAACAACCATAAAAGATGACTTACATATTCATAGGAACTTCCTGCCATGTAGAAAGACTTCCTTTTTCTTCTTTTCTTCCCTTTATTTAAAAATGAAAACAACAACAACAAAAACATGATTTTGAAAAGCAGTGAAAAATAGTAAAGAATTTCAAATCTTTAATTAGAAGGAAACTTAGAATTCTGTCAGTGAGTCTAAGCTCCTAACTAATTCAGAAATCTTTCTTGCCTTATAGATTGATAGATATACAACTTCTTCCTATACAGTACTCATTTGGCCAACACTACCAGTTACTACCTGACTCTATTCCTGAATACGCAAGAATTGAAGATCAAGGTGATTTGACCCAGACAAAAATCTGAGAGAAAAAAGCTTCTCCCCAGGCCTGTATCTTTGGCATTTCTCAACAGCAGTTTCTTGAATGAAGGGGGAAAACATCCAACCCAACTACATAATGAGTATTATATTATTACATATAAAATTGCAACCTAACCAGACTTGGAGTCTAAGCACAGAATGAGTGAAAATGTGATTTATAATGTGTTAAAAATTGGGGGGAATATGACTGCTAAAATAATAGATTGATGACAGTAAAACAAGTCTTAAAAACTGTGTGTTTTCTCAAAGACTGAATTTGAATACAATGTTTCTTTAGATCTAACACTCCTTTCGCCTTGATAGATAATCTACCATGTCCTTACTAAAATACACAATTGGTCAGCTAAGCAAAATAGCATGTTAAACTCCCATCTTGAAATTAAACTATAAAGCTAAGGTATATGGATATGTTGGTATATCACATGAAATTTTTATTTTTAACTTTTAGTCTATGTTTTGCATTCATAAACAAAGAAAGGAGGCTATTATATTCTGAAATATATATTAGTAGCTTATATATTCTTTCTTTCATCATTGCATTCTAATCTTTTTCATTTCCTCCCCTTTTCTTTGGTCCAGAAGATGCTGCTGCAGCTGTATTTATATTGATTTTACTTTGAAGGGTTACTCTCCTCACTATAGCAACTGTTTGTGGCTTTAGGAAAAGAGATATTTTATGTGTTTTTCCTTCTTAGTATTTTTTTTTCTTTCTGTTCTGTGCAATTACACTGCTCCTAGTAACCAAGGTGTCATAAGAAAAAGCAAGAATGTGCTAAGAAATAAATTTCTGTTATCTGATTTGAGTGAAAAGACTAAAAGAAGATTGGATTAAGATGGGAGTAGATATTGAAGATGTAAGATAAGAAGAATGAGAGGCAGAAACTGATGTTCATTGCAAATAGTAGCAGCCCCAAAAGAAATGATTGTAACTAAAATTGGAAAGACAGTCGCTATCTAAAGAGATCCATAGTGATAAATCAGGTTGGCATGATCTATAAAAGAGAAAGAAGTAGTTAGATTAGGATTAATGAAAATGAACTCATTATTTTACTGAGCTTGGACATTCAGAAAACTGCTACTTTTAAAAATTCACTAATGTATAAACGAATTATATTGGTACCAGTAAGTTTTTATAAATTCAAATAATTTTAAATCAGGAAATATCAATTGAACTGCTATTTTCCTTTGCTAATATGTGACATTTGCTTCCATTCAATAAAAGGTTTTTTTGAGTATATATGGATAGTATACAGTGTTAAAACACTAAGGAATGAAAAATGAAAATTAAAAAAAAAGCTTTCTGTCCTCAAGAAAGCTACAATCACATGGAGAGATTAAACATGCACACACAATAACTATATTAAATGTTTTAAATATAATAACCACATAGTAGAGGTCAAAAAGAGAAAGATGAGAGATTGGATGGATAAGGAGATATTTGCTTCTATCAGGGGCATTGGGACATCCATTAAAGAAATGGTACCTGACCTCTGTCTGGAAGAAAAAAATGGACTTCAAAAGACACAAATAGGTTATTTTTAAAGCATCACTGCTTTTCTATGTATGCATGCATACATATATACATACATGCTTATATATACACATACATACACAAAAAACTATATATTCAGTTTTATCAAATGATAGGTCAAGAGAAAGGTTTGCTTCTGACATTAAGACAAAGGCATGAAGGGGATTAGGGTCAACTTCAGCTTGAAAAATTCATTTAAGTTATATAATGAAGGCCTTTAGTGTTAGAATAAAGATTTGGCATTTTATCCCTTTTAACAGAATGTCAAAAACTGTATTGAGACTCATTGGACTAAGGGAAAATTTAAAAGATTCTATCTCCATTTCTAAAAATTTTTAATATAAACTACATAAAATTTCTAATACCAATAGGAAAGGTGGTTTTCCATCTTTCTTGATAAACAAATTCACAACTTATATTATCAAGAAAATTTTAGCTACAACTAATCTAAATCTTTCCATCTCTAGCAGGAGTGCATTTTCTCTTAGAAATGTACAAATTGTCCTTACCTGCCATATACTATGTTTATGCAAGACTAAAAACATCCAGGGTAAGATAAATTGTATTGTAAAATATACAGTAAACATATTTTTGGTAAAGACAATTGTAGGGGAAGGAATTATAGCATATTGAACAGAGTTATAGAAGTCCGTGCTGACATAAAAAGTGTTTTATTTTATATAATTAAAAATGTCTCTCTCTTATTTACACACCTAGATGGAAACATACTGACAAGCCAACAAATTTGAGCTTAGAGACATAAAAGTATGTCTGTGCTCCATGAATGTATGTACTGAACAATCCAAAAAGTCAAGAAAGGTGAATAAAGATGTTTACTATGTTAATGTCTATAGATTGGAGGTGAAGGACAGGATGAACAAATCCTGCAGATACGTGATAGACTATACATAACTGGTATATTTCACAAAATAGATGCTTAATAAATATTTATTGAATTCAAACTGAATATCCTCAATTCCCTCCACATATATATGTAGGAGAACTCTGTAATGGAGAAATCAAAATAAAACAGAAAAGCTACATTAATATAGTGTTTTAAGTTTTGCAAAGGATTTTGCATGTTATCTAATTTTATCTTCAGAACAACACTGAGATGGTTACTATTATCATCCCCATTTTATATATGTGAACACTAACGCTAAGGAAAATGAAGTTAATTTCACTGGACTGAATAGCTAATTAATGTTTCTGAGGCAAAATTTGAATTAAAGCCTTTCTCACTTCACTGCAAGCACTCTTTTCACAATGATATCTAGGTAACTATACAAAACATTCTAAAATGTGTCTAGAGGGACGGACACAAGATGTCAGAGAAAAGACAGGGATTTGCCCTAGCTTTCCCCAACCTCCTCCAAATACCTTTTACAAATGATTCTAAACAAATTCTAGAGCAACAGAATCCATAAAAAGAGTGAAACAAATTTCTACCTCAAGACAACCTGGCCAGTGTGAGATAGGAGCACATTATAGCTCATCCCATCCCAGCTCAGACAGGACCCCAGCAAACCCAGAGCAGGCCTGGGGTCACTGCATCAGGAGCAGCAGAGGCAGTTTCCAGACTTTTCAGCCCACAAACAACTAAGACAACTTAGAAGGTCAGCAGGAAAGGTCGTTGGGGCCCATTTGAAAGAGGAACCCAGTCCAACATAGGCCACACCAGCACAGACCTAGCCTAACCAAACCATGTTCAGAATTTGGAAGTTATTGAATCAGCAGCAGCTACTTCCAAAGCTCTCAGCCCACATACCACAGTCAGTAATGGGATTTGAACAACTAGTCAGAAGAAGATTACAGGGGTCTTTGTGCTAACACTGAGGCAGAATTCTGTTGCTTTTTCTGTACTTGGATCACAGTGCTGGGTGGCAGTCCCAGGGAAGTCGCAGTGGAGGAGGGATGCAACTCAGTTCCGGGGCAGAAATGGTGCTTGTGGTCATTCACAGAATGGAGCACAGGCCAGGAGAGAAGGAAACACCTCTCCTTGGATCATAACACCTTGGAAGAACAGAAACTTAAAGGTCCCTAGAAGTATCTCTAAAAAACAACTGCACAAAACCCCTGGAGTTTAAGACAATGCATCCTCCACACTGGAAGCAGAGGCTTACCTTAATAAAGAGTTAATAAGTCAAGTAATGGGCTAGGAAAATGGGAAAACATGGAAACAAACTCTGACTATTGAAAGTTACTATAGTTACAAAGAATATCAAGATACACACTGAGATAAAGACAACAAAGTCAAAGATCCTACAACCAAAGGCTCCAAGAAAAATATGAATTGGTCTGAATTCATGGAAGAGCTCAAAAAATATTTAGAAAATCAAATAAGGAAAAGAATTCTGGGAAGATTGCAGAGTAGGTCAGAAAATTCCAAGCTCCCAAGATTTTCCCTCACAAAAGACATAAAATGGTACCTTAGGGTGAACAAAGCCTGGGTAAAAACAAATATGAAAAGGACACAACAGGGCTCTACTTGGGACAATTTGAGAAGATCAGAAGAAAAATCCCAGGATGACATTTAGTCCTTATAAAGAGTAAACACCTCGAGGATAGGGCTCACTTTAACAGCAAGCAGCAAGCCACTTAAACAAGTGGTAAACACTGGGATTTGTTGGGTTGTTGTCCCAGACACAGGAAATTTTCTCCCAGGCAGTGAGGAAAGTTGGGTGTCTGAGACCAGGAAGATTAAGCTATCCTCTGCTGACCAGGAATGCCAGGCCTATCTGTGCTGCAAAGTATGAAGGGTGCAAGAAAAAAAAAACACATGACCTGTAAGTACAGAAGCAGTAGGGCAGAAAGCCCCTGACTGTGGTCACTTACAGGAGATTAGAGGTTTGGTTTGGTTCCAGCCTAGAGGGGAGAATTGAAGATATGGGACAAGAGAGAAGAGTCATCATTCTCCAAACCCCAGGGCTAGAGGTGATTACAAAATTAACCTCTTACCACAAAAAAATGCACAGGCATATGAGAAAGAATCCAACCACAGAAAGGTATTATGGGAATCAAGAAGAACAGGGTTCATCTTCAGAAGAGGATATGGAAGTAAAGAAATTCCTGAACAGTAATGTCAAATGGTCACCTGCCCCAAAATAATTCATAGAAGATCTTTTACAAGACTTTAAAAATCAAAGGACAGAGATGGGGAAAAAAATTGAAAAATGATAATAAAAATAATAATAATCCAATAAAAATAAGAAGATTATGAAAGGAAAGCCAACCAATTAGAAAAGGAGATAAAGAATATATTTTAAATTTTATTTATGATTTGTTTACAACATTCAGTTCCACAAGTGATTGAGTAAAAAATTTTCTGCCCCCCTGTGATAGTAATGGAATATAAAGATCCCCCTGTATTGTCTTGGTTTTCAAATTGATTGTGTTAAAACCCAGAACTTGTTAATCCCACCTATGGGATGGACTTGTTGACTTGAAAAGAGAGTCCTGAACTGGGAGGAGCTGGTGAAGTAGATTTGGAGAGTCACAAGAGAGAGGCAGAAGAACTTTTTGGAAGCAGCACCCTTGTGGAGGCAAAGAGAGACTGACAGGATTGCTGAGGGCCACTTTTAATTGCCCAGGACTTTTGAGACCTGCCCCTGGAGCTGCCAAGGACTGAGGAGACATGGATGTTTTGCTGGTACTTTGTCTGTCTGTTTTGATGTTGTTTTGCCAGATTTGTCCACTGGTGAAAGACAGTCCTGTTGTTGAAGAAGTCCTGGAACCTTTCTGTTGGTTCAGAGCAACTGAGACTGTCCTGCAGACAGAGAGTGAATACTGTGCACTGGTGAAGGACAGTGCTGTTGTTGCAGGTGTCTGGAAACGTTTCTGTTGGTTCAGAAGCTGACACGAGGCAAGTTCTCAGCAATCTTAGTTCCTGGGGAGACAAGGCTTAGCAAGGCTACAAGATACATTGCCAGTCTCTTCATTAATTCATCCTCTGTCTGCAGAACAGTCCTAGAACCCCTGAAAACATTAGCAAAACCCTCTCCCAGGATTTCTGTAAACATACAACAAGAAAATCCTTCTTCAGGGCTTCTGAACCAACAGAAAGGTTCCCAGACCCCTGCAACAACAGCACTGTCCTTCACCAGTGGACAGTATTCACTCTCTGTCTGCAGGACAATCTCAGGAGCTCTTAGCCAACAGACATGTTCCAGGATTTCTTCAACAACAGGACTGTCTTTCACCAGTGGACAAATCTGGCAAAACAACATCAAAACAGACAGACAAAGTACCAGCAAAACAGCCATGTCTCCTCAGTCCCTGGCAGCTCCAGGGGTAGGTTTCAAAAGTCCAGGGTGATTCAAAGTGGCCATCAGCAATCCTCTCAGTCTCTCTCTGCCTCCACGAGGGTGCTGCTTCCAAAAAGTTCTTCTGCCTCTCTCTTGCCTCTCTCCAAATCTACTTCACCAGCTCCTCCCAGTTCAGGACTCTCTTTTCACATCAACAAGTCCATCCCACAGGTGGAATTAACAAGCTCTGGGTTTTAACACAATCAATTTGAAAACCAAGCCAATACAGGGGGATCTTTATATTCAATTACTATCACACACACCCCCACTCCCTCCCATGGAAGCATGCAATCTGATATAGGTTATAAACCTATCTTCACATTAAACATTAGTGGAGTTGTAAAAAAGAACTATACCTAATAGAATGAATAATGAGAAAGAAGGAAAAAAAAGAGAGTAAGTAGTTTGTTTCCATTTGCATTCAGGCTCCCTAATTCTTTCTCTGGATGTGGATCGCATTTCTGTCATGAATCTTTTGGAATTGTCTTATAACCTTGTGTTGCTGAGAAGATCCCAGTCTATGAAAGACACATACACACATATTCAGTAATAATATTACTTCATTTTCATTTAACAAGATATAGTTTCCTCCCTTATTTCTTTTAATTAGATCAATTTTTGCTTTTTCTTTGTCTGAGATTAAGATTGCTAAACTTGCTTTTTTATAAAACTTTAGCTGAAGCATAATATATCCTACTCCAGTCTTTCACATTTACCCTATGGGTATCCCCATGATTAAGATGTGTTTCTTGCAAACAATATAATGAAGGATTATAGTTTTATTTTGTTTTTGTTTTTGTTTGTTTTGCCTTTTGGAGGGCAATAGTGATTAAGTAAATTGCCAAGGTTAACACGGCTAGTATTTGTGTGTGTGTGTGTGTGTGTGTGTGTGTGTGTGTGTGTGTGTTAAGTGTCTGAGGCTGGAAACCGAACTCTGGTCCTCCTGACTCTGGGACCAGTGCTTTACTCATCGTGCCACCTAGCCACCCTAGGATTATGGTTTTTAATCCATTCTGCAATATACTTCTGGTTTATGGGACAATTCATCCCATTGACATTCACAATTGTGATTTCTATCTGTATCTTTCTCTCCATCCTTCCCCAACCATTTATGCTTTTATTTCTCCCTTATCCTTTCCCCTCCTCAAAAGGGTAAAAGAGTAAATCTCAAAAAATTCTATACCTCTCCCCTACTTCCCCTGTACTATAATACATTTTTGTGTTTCTTAATGTTAAATTCATATTCTTAACTATGTTATAACCTCCTTGAACTGAAAATAATGAAAGTAAAACTCATGAGTGCTTATCTCCCTCCCTTTACTATGACACATATAATCCTCTTCATGTGATGTAATTTACCGTTTTCTGCCTCCTCCTTTCCTCTTCTTCCATAACAACCCCTTTTTTCTCCTTAGATTTTTTTAATCATCATATCTGTTTATTTAAAGCCGCACCCTCCATCTATGTGTCTCCCTTTTTAAGTGATGTAATAATTATATACTTCTAAAGATTAACAACTATTATCCTCCCATATAGGGATATAAACAATTTGCTCTTATCAAATAACATTTTTCTTTGTTTTTGTCTGTATTTGTGTGTTTATTTTTCCCCTTTTTACCTTCTAATGTCTCTCTTTAGTCTTGTATTTGAAGATCATTTTTTTTTCCCTTGAGCTCTGGCCGTTTCATCAGGAAAGTCTGGAAGTCCTTTATTTCATTGAATGACAATCTCCTTGCCTGAAAGATTATGTTCAGTTTTGCTGGGTAGTTGATCCTTGGGTGCAGTCCAAGCTCCTTCGTCTTACGATGTATCCTATTCCAAATCCCTCTGATCTTTCAATGTAGAAGCTGTAAGGTCCTGTGTGATCCTGACTATAGTTTTCCAATATTTGAATTGTTTCTTTCTAACTACTTGAGGTATTTTCTCCTTGACCTGATAATGCAGGAATTTGGTTATGATATTCCTTGGAGTTTTCAATTTGGGATCTCTTTCAGGAGGTGACCGGTAGATTCTTTGAATGACTATTTTGCCTTGTGAGTGTAGGAATTTAGGGAAGTTTTCTTGATTATTTCTTAGGAGATACTGTTGTAAAGCCAAGAATGAGCAGCTTTCCAGAGGATGGCTTGTGTGAACAGTTTAAGGCTCTGATTACACAATATAGTGAACACTTTATTTATTCAATAACAAATCAAAGCAAAACATTCGTGGAAAATCAAGGTACAGCACTCACAATGTTACAACTTATCAGAGAAAATCAAAATACAGAATTCACAATGACATAATAACTCAACATCTTATCGTTAAAATGGTCACAGAATTTTCACCACAGTGGTCACATAGTTTTGAACAAAGTATTATCATTTAGTTAATCAATCACTTAGTAATTCAATCATTAAATCATAAAGTACAAAAGGTCAAAGTTTTCCACCCATGGGGCACACTGTTACAAATCAGTCACTATTCAGTCATCAGCCACTATTCAATTATCAGTCACTACTCAGTCATTACTTACTTCTCAATACCCATGGAGAGGTCTTTTCATCTTGACTCCTGGCAGGCTTTCAGTTTCCATGACTCCTCTTCCATGGTCGCAGCTTCTGCCTGAATCTAACCAACTACCACCTGGGTTCAAAGGTAGACAGGTCCCAGCTCCTTGTCCAGATCTCCATGTAGTTGCTAATCCACACTGAAGCTCACAGTGTCCAGTGTACTTTAAATCCTTCACAATCTCTGTTTCTAGGAAGTCAAGTCACAGACAGAAAAGATACCAAGACCACAGTTGTGCTTCTTCTGGCATCTCCTCAGCACCTCTGGCTGGCCCTTGGAAGTCTTCAGCAGAAGTTTCAGATGTTTCCAAGAATCAAAATTACTTCATCCAGGTTCTCAAAATAAAAATAATTCCCTCCAGCCTTGGCCTCTCTTCCTCAGCCTCCAGAACTTTGCTCCAAGAAGATCTGAAATTCCAGCTAGGGCTTCTCCTTATATACCTACTGGCTCCTCCCTGTTCTGCCCCTTCCTGTTACATCATCAACTTCCTTTTATTAGCTACAGGAGTTCATACCTTTTGTTTCTTAACAGAGGCTTGATCTAATCAATTTCAAACAAGGTGCTAAGTACCTGTTAGCTTTTCCAATACAAAGGGATCAAATTACATTACTATTACAACTATCTAGGATCTTTCTATTTCTTATTAGGTCTTTGCAAGAGACAAATAATTCCTCAATTCTCTCTCCTGCATCTATTTTTCCAGGTCAGTTGTTGTTTTTTTTTTCCATTGAGATATTTTTCATTTTCTTCAATTTTTTTTTCATTTTTAAAAATTTTATCATACTGATTCTTGATGTCTCACAGAGTCATTTGCTTCAATTTGCATGATTGTAATTTTTAAAATATTGTTTTCCTTGGGATGGCTACATGGTGCAGTGAATAGAGTACCAGCCCTGCAGTCAAGAGGACCTGAGTTCAAATCTGGCCTCAGAATCTTAACACTTACTATCCTTGAGACCTTGGACAAGTCACTTAACCCCAAGTTCCCATAATGCCAAGCAAAGGCAACTCCCAAGGTTCAGAATACCAGCATAGTAACTCTCCATTTTATTCAGTGACAAATTAAGCAAAACAATCACAGAGAAGAGAAAATCAAAATTCAGCATTCACCAAGAGTAATTGAATAATTACCAAGTACTACTCTACCCCTGTGTAGTACATTCATTTAGTCAATCACAGAGTCTCTCTTCTCAAATGAAGATTAGTTTTCAATCATAAACAAAGTACATTCATTTGGTCAGTCACAGAGCACAAAAAAAGTCAAAAGTTTCTCACCCCTGCATCACAGCTGAATTACAATTATCATCAGTTAACACAAAGCACTTTTTCAAAAGGGGCAGTGGCTAGCACAGAGGCCATCTACCCTTGAGCTACAGTAAGGTTAAGATATCATAACAACATTTAACACCCAAAGAGAGGTCTTTTCTTCATCTTGTCTCAGGCAAGTTCTCAGCAATCTCTGTTCCTGGGGAGACAAAGCCTTAAGACACATTGCCAGTGTCTTCATCAGTTCACTTTTTGTCTGCAGAACAGTCTCAGGACCCCTGAAAACATCAACAAGACCCTTTTCCAGGATTTCTGTAAATGTACAAGAAAATCATTCTTCAGGCCATCTGAACCAATAGCAAGGTTCCAAAACCTCTGCGACAACAACACTGTCCTTTACCAACAGATAAATCTGGCAAAACAACATGAAAACAGAGAGAGAAAACATCACAGCCTTGCCTCCTCAGTTCTTGGCATCTCTGGGTGGCAGCTATCAAAAAGTCCTAGGCAGCTCTAATTTGCCCTCAGTAATCCCCTCTCTCTCTGCTCCATGATGCTGCTCCAAAAAGTTCTAATGCCACTCTCTGCTTGGGTCTTCGTTCTGCTTGGGCCTCTCTCTAAATCCACAACACTAGTTCCTCCCAGTTCAGCCCTCTCTCTGCATGTCAACAAGTCCATCCCACAAATGGGATTCACAAGCTCTGGGTTTCAACACTCAACCCAAAAACCAACCCAATACAGGGGGATCTTTAAATTGCATTACTATTATAGTGCGCTACCTTCTAATCTTCAAAAAGTTAAAAAAGAAATTTGTTTTCCTCAGTTTTTAGATTTCCTTTTTTTCATTTGATCACATTTTACTTTCAAGTACTTATTTTTTAACTTCCTTCTTCCTTTGGGTAATTATATTTGTTCAGGAGTTATTCTCTTCAGTGATTATTTTTTTTATTTTGTCAATTGTATTTTTAAAATAATTGGTCAGTTTTTCTTCTACCTCTTTAATTTGTTTTTTAAAACCCTTCTTGAGCTCTTCCAACAATGCTTTAGGCTTGAGATCAGTTAACGTTCCCTTTTGAGCCTTCAGATATGGGTGTTGTGTCAATGCTGACTTCTTCTTGCTCTTCCCTTTCACCATAATAGGCTTCTAAAGTCTTTTATTTTTTCCAATTTGTTTTTTTTTTCCATTGTGATTGCTGGTTTTCTGGCATTTAAAGTGAATCTCTCCTGAGGTGCAGAGGGTTCTGACCCATGCCTCTGAATGGTATAAAAAGTAAAACTTCTCAGGTAACACTCCATATGTCTGAATAGAATTGTAATAAGGTAACAACGACTTAGGACTTAGCAGCCTGAGATTCTTGCTCTATTCCCCTGGCCATGAGCTGCAAGTGTTGCTGACCTTGGCTAATATGTAGGAAGGGAAAGTACATGTTCCTTAACCTTGGCTATGGACTAGTTTCCCCTTGAATAGAGCAAATACCGATTTAGAAAGATTACGGTGACCTACAGACTGGTCATCGTGTTCCAAAATACTCATGACGCATAGGATATTTCCTATCTTCCTGTTGCAAGTAGGAAGGTCACCATGACCTTAAAGGTCCTAAATTCACATTATTTATGGGATATTGTCTGATTTCATATCCATGTTTCGATTATATTAAGGTAGTTAATAATACTGATGACATATTTTGTCTGTTTTCTAGATAGATATGGACCTTCCACTTTTTGATATTACTGATATTTTCATCTGCCAATGCAGATTCTTTTGTGGTTAGATTGTGTGCCTCAGTTCCTGATTAACAGGAACAGGACAGGACAAAGTGGGGGGAGAAGGGGTGGTCTCTTGGGTATATAACCAAGCTTTTCATTTTGTATTTTGCCTCTCCTACTGCCTCTAGTAGCAAGACTGCCCTTCTTGCAAGAAGAAATAATTACTGTCTTTACTTGGAGATACCTCTGCTTATTATATTTTGGGCAGGGGTCTTGTTATCCCACACACTTCTTATTCTGGTAGTTAGGGGCCTGGTTATTGTCTTTGTGTGCTTTGGTCTCTGAGTGCCTAGACTGAGGCTAAGGCTAGGACTCTTGGCATTTCCCCAGGGTTACACTAAAGCTCACAGCATGAGGATTGTGGGAGAAGTGGTCCAGAGTCTTTGAGATTCTGCCTCTGTACCTCTGGGATAGAGCTCAGGCAGGTTTAACTGCTGGTGGCTGGGCTGCACTGGTGTCTGTTAATTCCTCTAGTTGTGCTTAGGCACACCTGGGGTTCTGGTGTTAGTGCTTGCTGGTGCCACCTCCCTGGGGTTTGGTATCCCCCACTGATCAATTGAGATGGGACTTTTTGGAATGCCTCATGCACTGCACTCTAGCCTCAGCACACCCATAGCCACACTCTTCCTCTAGGACTCCCAAGCCTCCAGCTGGTTCCACTATTTCAGGAATTTTCACTGGGGTGTTATTCTCTGGGTTTTTCAGGATCAGAGAGGGAAATGAAAGCAGCTAAGGTTTATTGCACCACCTTGGCTCACAGAAGTTCAGGTAGTGATTTTTAAAACTTTCAGATTGTGGGTTGATAGTCCTAGGAGTAGCTGCTGCCTCTGCCTCAGGCAGCACTTTTTTCTTATCCAGCTCCACCAGACCCTGTCCTGTGGTGAAAGGTTTGAGAATAACCCCTGTGGTGGGTTAATCAATTTGCCCAGCCTCTCTCTGGCTCCCCTATGGTCATTTCTGTGCTGGTGCATCTACCACATTTGCTCTCCCCCACCCAGCACAACAAATCCTAACTGTCAGTTTTCTGCACTATCCTGAGCTGGAAATCTGTAACCCTCCATCTCTCAATGAATTCTACCACTCTAAAATCCATTTAGATTCACTTTTTAGGAGTAACTGAAGGAATTCATGCGTGAGCTCAGGTGAGTCACTACTTTCAGCAACATCCAAATTCTTAAGGAAGAAAATGAAACCTCAAAAATTAGAATTAGGCAAGCTGAAGTCAGTGAAATTAAAAAATATCATGAAATAATTAAACAAAATATGAAGAATGAAAAATAAAAAAATGAAATATAAGAAAAACAACAGACTTGGAGAATAGATCAAAAAGAGAAAAAATAAAACTAATCATAGTAACTGAAACTTGTGATCCAAAAAAATAATTTTGATAGTTTAATACAAGAAATACTTAAAGAAAATTGTTCTGAAGCATTAGAACAAGAGGGGTGGGATGGGTAGAGAGTAGAGATAGAAAAAAAAAGCATTGATCACCAGTTAAAAGGTATCCTATGAGGAAAACCTATAGGAATATCATAGCCAAATCCTGGAATCCCCAGATCAAGGGTAAAATATTAAAAAGTAACAGGAATAAAACAATCTAAATATGATGGTTCCACAATAAGGATCATACAAAACCTAGCAGTAGAGACATTAAAGGGCCACAGGTCTTGGAACACTGTATATCAAAAAACAAAGGACCTGGGATTCTGGCCAAAAATCTCATACCTAGCAAAGTTAAACATAATCTTGAATGGGGACAAAAAGGATATATGACAAACTCTCATAGTTTCAAGTCTTTGTTAAAAAAATAGACAACACAAAATTTAATATACAAGAGCCAAGAGAAATATAAGGTACATATCAAAGATTGATTATAAGGAATTCAATAAGAACAGAGTGTTTATTTTTATATGTGTAAAAATATAAAACATATGTCTAACATTTTATTAATGTTTGGGTAGCTCAAAAGAAAGATTGGTATAAACATGAGTATGATATGAATTTTAAAAGTAAAGTCATTTAGAACAAATGTAAGAGGAAGAATCAATAGAGAGGAAATAGATGGGGGAGGAGAGATGGTAGTTCTGGTAACCTACTGTCATAGGCAATGGATATAAGAGGGAACTATATTTACATTTAGAAGAGTATAAAGTTCTTCTAAATTCTGAAGAAATTAAACAGATTAAACAGTAGGGGTATAGGCAGGGGAGAGAGATCAAGGGAGGGATCTTTAGAGTGGAGGGGCAGGAAATAAGTAAAAGGACAGTATAGATTTATGAGAATGGGAGGATAGGGAAGGGATCTTTCGAGGGGAATAGGCAAGTAATGGGAGGGCAAGGTAGAAGTAAAGTAGAGGAGATAGGAGTGATAGAAAACAAGAGATATGCACAAACATAAAAACAACAATTAGGAGTAAAATTTGTTTAGTCAAGTGTATGTCTATTGATAATCATTAAATATCATTCTTTGGCCCTCAGTAAGATCCAAGGCCTGAACTAATCAATCAGACTGCTTTGCCTTGCTTTAAAAATGTCCTATCCTGTGTCTGTAACTTGAAAGACCAGATAAGATTGACAATGGGTATTTCTTCCCATTTATGACAGGAAGCCTGAAAATTCATAATAATGGAATATCTCTTATCTTGGGAGCATACTCCATATGGGTGGGGGTGGTAGAGAAATCCTGAGATAATAAATTCCAACTGCAATCTTTTTTTACAACTAAGAAACTTCCTTTCCCATTGTATGGATAGAAAACACATGGAGACCATACATTTGAGAGACAAAAACATCCTGTAATTTTCCTGCCACATATAAAAACTTTGTCAATCTTGTAAAAGGCAGTCAAAACTTAGGTTTTGGCTCCTTTTGTTACAAGCTTGCCAGCTTCATCTTGCTTTAAGGGAATAATCAATGTGACTTTACATATCACCTAGCCTGTTTGTCTCCTTTAACCAAATTATAAGGTTGACACTATGTATGTATGTATATATCTACAGCTATAGAGAAACATATCCAAACCAAATTGTAAACTTCTTGCAGGATGGGGTGGGAAGGGGAAACAAAATAACAAAGCAAAAATGTGCACAGCAGAGAACAAAATAAAACTTACAAGGAAGCAAAGAAAATATGGACAGTTATCAACACAGTGTTTATTATTTATCATACAGTCTTTCTTGAAGTGAAATTTTATTGTTTCATATTTTGAATGCCCTCTTATGTTCTGCTATGGACATAACATTTTTTGGTCCTTCTTTGCATTTAAATTACAATATTTAAATTTATAATGTGTTTTTATTTCTTTTCTTTATTCAGTATTTGTGTTTTGTTGTTTGAGTCTAAAATAAAATTAAATACAAATAAGAAAAATAAGAGAAGTAGAGGAAAAATTTGGAAGAGAAATGAGAGTCATGAAAGAAAATCATGAAAACAAGCCAATAACTTGGTAAAGGAGGCACAAAGAACCACTGAAGGAAATAACACCTTAAAAAAAAACAGACTAGGCCAAATGGTAAAAGAGATCCAAAAAACTAATGAAGAGAAGAGTGTATTAAAAAGCAGATTTGGCCAAATGGAAAATGAAGTACAAAAGCTAAGTGAAGAAAATGATTTCTGAAAAATTAGAATAGAGTAAATGGAAGTTTATGACTTTAAAGAGAATTAAAAAAAATCATAACACAAAGCCAAAAGAATGAAAAAATTGGAAGACAATGTAAAATACATTATTGAAAAAAAAACAATTGACCTGGAAAATAGATCCGGGGGGATAATTTAAAAATTATTGGGTTACCTGACAGCTGTGATCAACCAAAGAGCCTAGATATCCTCTTTCAGATAATTATCCAAGAAAACTGCCCTGATATTTTAGAACCATGGGGTAAAATAGAAATGGAAAGAATCTAACAATCACCTCCTCAGTCAGGTCCCAAAATGAAAGCTGCCATCCATATTTTAGCTAATTCCAGAGATCCCAGGAGATAATATTGCAAGGAGGCAGAAAGAAACAATTCAACTATCATCGAGTCACAGTTGGGATATCACAAGATTTAGCAGCTTCTACCTTAAGGGATCAGAAAACTTGGAATATGATATTCTGAAGGGCAAAGGAACTGGGATTACAGCAAAGAATCACCTACCCAGCAAAACTGATTATATTACTCTTGAGGGCTAAAAATGGATATTCATTGAAGGAGAGGAATTTCAAGCATTCTTGAGAAAAGACTAGAGGTAAATAGAAAATTTGATTTTCAAATTCAAGACCCAAGAGAATCATGAAAAGGTAAAGAGGAAAGATAAATTATAAAGGGATTATTAAAGTTAAACTGTTTAAATTCCTACATGGAAAGATGATATTTTTAGCTCATAAGACCATTTTCAATATTAGTGTAGTTAGAAGGAGTATATGTGTGTGTTTGTATGTATGTATATGTACATATGCATATATGTATGGTTATGTGTAGATGATATGTATGTGTGTATACATGTATATACACAAGCATATATTATGTAAGTGTATGTGTACATACATAGAGCACACATTTGTGAGGTGAATATGAAGGGATGACATTAAAAAAAAAAGAAAATTAAGGCATGAAAGAAGAATATGCTGGGAGAAAGAGAAAGGGAGAGGTAGAATGGGGGTAGATTATCTCCCATAAAAGAAGAAAAAGCTTTTATAGTGGCAAAGAAGGGCCAGGTAAGGGAGAGTGACTGATCCTTACTCTCATCAGAATTGGTTCAAAGAGGGAATAGCATACACACTCTGTTGGGTATAGAAAACGATCTTATCCTGCAGGAAAAATAGGGAGAAGGGCATAAGAGAAGGGTAGACATGACAAACGGGAGAACAGATTTGGGGAGGGGGTAGTCAGGGACAAAACACTTTTGAGGAAGGACAGGGTGTAATAAGAGAGAGAATGAATAAATGGAGGTGGGAAATAGGATGGAGGGAAATAGTCTTTCACAACATACCTATTATGGAAGTGTTTTGCATGACTGCACATGTATAAGCTATATCAAATTGCTTGTCTTCTCATAGAGGAATGGGGAGTGAGGAGGGACCCAGGGAGAGAATTTGAAACTCAAACTTTTAAAAATGAATGATAATATTTTTTTACATGTAAGTGGGGAAAAATAAAATTTTAATTAGTTAAAAAAATAAAATGTCTATAGTTGGTCTTAAAAAAGAATTGCAATGTTAATGCTGCAGATAGACTTTATTAATTGTGCCTTAATTTAGCCGATAAGCAAACCATTTTACATTTCATGACCGCTTCCCAGCAAAACATGAGAGACAAATACTGGCTGGCAGACCAGGGAAGATGAATGAATATAAAATTTCACTTCATCAAATTCACACTCATGTTTATTTCCAGTGTAAACAAATGTACATATGTATGTATATTTATATGACAGGGAGGATGAGATTTGGACTTAGATTTAATTGTGTTTTTAATATTTAAATGATATATTGGTGATGTTCAATGTATATACATATGTGTATGTGTGTATATGTATGTGTGTGTATATGTGTATGTATAAACACAGATGTGTGTGTATGTAGTTAAAATTATCATTGTTAAGTGTAGGCCTTACTGGGCTGGGTCCCTAGAGAAGGAATAAGCATTTATACAGCACCTATTTTGTTCTAGCTACTCTGCTAAGCACTTTACAAATATTATCTCATTGAACTTCACAAAAACCTCATGTGGTAGGTGCTCTTTTAATTTCCATTTTACAGTTGAGGAAACTAAGGCAAACAAATTTTAGTGATTTGTTCTGGTTTACACACCTAGAAACTGACTGAAGTCCCAGTTGAACTAACTAACTGTCTAGCTATTCCTCCTTGAAGACATGAATCGAATTATTAGAGTAACCAGAAAAATTCCTAAGAGTACATCAGGGGTAAGCAAGAAAAGTCTGCAGATTAGGTGCTTGTTTTTAAAAGGCGTAAGACACTATTGACACTGCTGTTTAACCTGGGTATTTGTTGAGATAGAAGAGAAAAGAGCCCAGAAATATTGCCTCTGACCATCTGTTAATAGGAGCTGATAAAGTTAAACAACAACAACAACAACAACAACACAGCTCAGGGCAGCTTTTGTTTTTCATCCAATGTCAAATAAAGGAATTTTGGAGATTGTCCTATTTCTGGGCTGGTATTTCTAACAAAAATGAATACACACAAATACACACACACCTAACGTGGCAGATTGTTTCTGTGAATATATAATGGCAAGTCATATGGTTTTATAAGGAATACATATTTTGACAGGAAAAATGTTTATTTTTGTCTGTGTGTGGGTGAATGATAAATGAATAAATGACCAACTGGCATCCTAGAAAAGTTTTATGATTTTATATTGTGATTCATTAATAATATTTTTGTGGGTAAAAACAAAAGTTGATCCAGGTAAACTAAAGCAAGGTATACCTATATTTTTGAAAGATCTAAGAGTACATTGTGCAGTTCTTCTACTATTTCAAGAAAGTTATTAATCAATAAACATTTGTTAAGATGTAGGGTGGCTACATGATGATGTGAATAGAGCACTGGCCCTGGAGTGAGGAGGACCTGAGTTCAAATCTGGCCTCAAACACTTAACACAAAAACTGTGTGACCTTGGACAAGTCACTTAGCCCCAATTGCCGTTAAAAAAAAAAAGATGATATTTTGTGTCACACACTATGCTAAATATCAAGGATGCAAAAAAGAGGGGAGAAATAGTCTTTGTACTCAGGAAAGAGACACCAAGAAAACAAATACATATGAACAAACTCTATGGAGGATAAATAAGAATAAATTTAGAGAAAGAAGGCACTAGAAATAAAAGTGATTGGGAAATTCTTCCTGTAGTAGATGAGATTTTAGTTGGGGCTTAAAGGAAACCAGTAGGTAGAAATGAGGAGGGAGAATGATTTCTGGCATAGAGCACAGCTAGAGAAAATGCCTGGACCCAAGAGATGGAGGGTCCTATTCAAGGAAGCTAAATATCTTTGGTATCTCTCCCCAAAAACTTCTGCAATAGAAAGTTAATTTTAGCCAGGAGAAATAATTTCATCAATTTTTGTTATAAGAATTGAAATTAAGCTCACTGGCCTATAGCTCACTATATTCTCTACCATATTTGGAAAAGTCAACATTTGTCATTGTATAAGCACTTAGTTACACACCTTATTCTCTATGATCATTCAGAAACCATAGACAACGAATTCTGTATAAGTTCTTTAAGTTATCTAAGTTATATTAAAGAACTGTATCTAGTGCCTTGAGTTCAACACAGGCAACTAGGTTTATTCTTTTCATTTTAATTAACATCAGTCATATTTTCTCTGACCTTTGTATTCGAAATATAAATATAAACACACACACATGCATACACATATATGTATCCCCGAGGCCATGGAAACTAATGAAACAGTATGAGTAAGATTCTGGCAGTCCATTATAATTTCCCCTTCTAACTTGAAGTGACTCTATTTTTTTAAATCTTGCTTTACTCAATATACCTAAATTTGTTTTTTAAAAAGGATTTAAAGTTGGTATATAAAGCAGTCTATTTATTTCAACTTTCTCCTCTTTTAACTTAAATTACTTGGCAATGGCCTAGATATGACTATAAGTCAGACTATTTCTCTATCTATATATTATTTCTTTAAGTTTATACATTCAACCCTGATGTGTTCACTAACACTGAAAGACTCTTTCTCCACTGGTCAGAGAATATCAGTCTAGATAAAAGTATTTTCTCCATTAATAATTCATAGTATTAAAATGAAACTTTGTATTTAGCTTGGAGTCATTTACAAAATTATCATATTTTGATTTTATATGCTAATTTGGTCATATTTTTCATTAAAATTACATTAAATCTTCACATGTAACATATTCTTTCACAAAAGGTTTTAGTGTGGAGAAGAACTCAAAATGGGTAGAGGCTAATTTTTGGATATGGTATGATTTATATATTTGGATGTGATCTATCTGTCTGTCTGTCTGTCTATCTATCTATCTATCTATCTATCTATCTATCTATCTATCTATCT
>NW_027186315.1:4831013-4866843 GCF_028583685.1 Petaurus breviceps papuanus | reverse complement strand
TCTATCTATCTATCTATCTATCTATCTATCTATCTATCTATCTATCTATCTATCTATCTATCTATCTATCTATCTAGACTTATGTCTTCCAGATTGTCCTTTAAGGTTTCTGTGGAGTTGTGTTTTTACAAATGCAGCTGGAAGAATTTTTTGACATATAAATTAGATAATTTTAGATTTCACTTTTCAGTAATACCATCATAATTATAATGCATTTAAGTGCCTAATTTTATCTCATACTGAGCTAGATCCGATATAAAATGCACCTCCTAATCATGTCCCAGTCCTGCTGGAGCTTTAACTCTCAGTCAGGAACTGCAAATATTCAGTGCTTTTCAGATCACTTTTAGATGCTCATACCTGATTTCCTCTTTATTATACGGACATTTAAAATACCAACCTAAAAGGAGAAGTCAGTGTTAATTGTCAACTTATTCTTTGAATATCAGCTTTTTTTGATGACCCTCGACAGAGAGGTAATAGCACAAGAATGAAAAGGAGCTCCTGTGGTTGTTCTAAACTGATACAGATCAATAGTGTTGAAACCTAAAGCGTTGACACTGGATTAGAAGATTACCCTACTCATCTATACTCGTTGTTACTTTTAAATATTTCAAATGACATTTACAGAATAATGTTTCAGCACTTAAAACACATCAATTCTAGCAAGTCCAACTTGAGAAACATGAAAATTGCCTTTGTGGCCCAATAAGATTCAAGATGGGTACAAGAAAACACAACAAACTCAATTTATGATGGCGATATAAGTAATATTCTTAAATACTGACTATATTATCTATTTACCATGTAAATTCTTCAAGGTCTAAAGCATATAGTTACCAAATTGTTTATTTTTTGTAATGTCAAATTAGTATTTAATATATTATTGCTGTCTTCAATCCCCTAAGAACATATGATTTCATCAATGCAGGGACTCCCTCCTCTAGTGACACAGACAAAACAACCATTCTATGGTGGGGAGGGAAAAAAAATCAACAATGAAAAAGATCCTTGGAATTGGGTCACTTTAAAAAGTCATCAGAGAGGGGTGATTAGGTGATGCAGTGAACAGAGCATTGGCCCTGGAGTCAGGAGGACCTCAGTTCAAATCTGGTCTCAGACACTTAACATAAAAACTAGCAGTGTTACCTTGGGTAAATCACTTTACCCCAATTGCCCTCAAAAAAGCTAAAAAAAAAGTCATCAGAGGGTACATGCATCCTTCTTTGTTGAACGTGAACTGAATCAGAATGACCAAAGATTTCTATTCTGTTGTAATATATTTACTGAGACCCCAGGGTCACCTCTATGCCTGTCCAGATAAACTTCAGAATAATTTTATCCCTCCCTCAGGGAATTCACAATTTATATATTTTATTTTCCTTAAGTAGTATTTTATTTTTTTCCCAATTTCGAGATATGGATTCTTTCAATGACTATTTAACCATGTGGTTCTAGGATATAAAGGCAGTTTTACTTGATAATTTCTTGAAAGATGTATTCCAGGCTCTTTTTTGGACCATGGCTCTCAGGTAGTCCAACGCTTCTTAAATTATCTCTCCTGTCTCTGTTTTCCAGGTCAGTTGTTTTCCCAGTGAGGTATTTTACATTTTCTTCTATTTTTTTTCCTTCTTTTGACTCGATGTCTCACAGAGTCACTAGCTTCTATTTGCCCAAATGTAATTTTTATGAAATTATTTTCTTCAATTAACTTTTGCACCTTCTTTTCCATTTGGCCAATTGAATTTTTTTTTTTTTGGAATGGGGAAGACAAGGCAATTGGGCTTAGATGACTTGTACAAGGTCACAAAGCTAGTTCCAAAGCTTGACACATGTCAAGTATTGAGATCAAATTTGAACTCAGGTCTTCCTCACTCCAGGGTCAGTGCTCTTTTCAATGTGCCACCTAGTGGCCCCACCAAGTAAATTTTTAAGGAATTGTTTTTTTCATTCAGTTTTTGTCCTTTCTGTCTTGCATACCTCATATTTCTTTTTCCAATTATTCTTCTGCCTCTCTTATTTGACTTTTAAAATCCATTTTGAGGGGCAGCTAGGTGATGCAGTGAATAGAGCACTGGCCCTGAAGTCAGAAGGACCTCAGTTCAAATCCGGCATCAGACACTTAACACTTACTAACCATGTTACCTTGGGCAAGTCACTTAACCCCAATTGCCCTCACCTCCCCCCTCCAAAAGGCAAATACAAAAATCCATTTTGAGCTCTTCTAAGAAGTTTTTTTTGATTTTGAGACCAGTTAATATTCCCCTTTAAGGTTTCTTATGTAGACATTATGATTTTGTAATATTCTGAGTTTGTAGATGCCTATTTCCTTGCTTTTACAGTTGAGCTCTGTTCCTGAAGCACAGGGGCCAATGTCCCAAGCTTCTTGTGATGTTAACCAGGGGTCTGGTCATAGATTTTGTGCTTTGGAGCCTTGGGTGCTGGAGGCTTTCTCACTGCCTTGGTGTGGCCTGGCCTTAGTCAGGCCTATTGTTGCCTGGTTTCAGGGGCTGGTAATTTGCCCTTCTGTTCAAGGTCTGAAGGCCTCACAGTTAGCCTACTGTACCACTGCCCTGTTCAGCCAGGACAGAGGGGCCTGGTTTGCTGATTTTTGCTGTGGCCTAGAACCTCCCACTGGCTTGCCTGGATGCTCTCTGCCCTGGGCTATGCTACGCTGTTCTTGATTGCACTGCTGTTTTATTCAAGTGAGAGAGACCTTTCCTCACATCCCTCTAAGTTATCTTAAGTCAGAAAATCATTTCACTCCATCTTTTTTGTAGGTTTATTTAGTAGGTATATGTATGTATATATACATGTATACATACATATACATTCATACATACATACATGCATACACACATACATATATACATATATAGATACTTTTAGTCTTATTAATCTCACCTGCCTTTTTCAGAATTTCCAATTTGGTGCTCAATTGGAAATTTTTCATTTGTTCTTTTCCTAGTTTTTGTTGTTGTTGTTGCATGTCCAATTTATTGATTTGTCTTTTTTCTATTTGATTCCACTTTCTAATTTATTATGCAATCCTCTTCAAATATTAGGATGAGTTCATCGCATTCACATTCATAGTTATGATTGTTAATTGAATATTTAGCTACAGACTGTTATTTTATTTTTTTCTTTCTTTCCGTAACTCCTTTTTACGAAGAACCGGATGGTGAGAGAAAGAGTTAGTACTCAGCACCACTGACATGTTTGATATAATCTACTTTCACTCATTTATCCTTTTCTCTCTCACTTGCCCAAACTAAAGTCAGGTGGCCCTTACATTTTCTTCATTACCTTTTGAATTCTCACTTTGTGATTTATCCTCTGAGTTCAGAATTTGTTTTCTTTATGATTAGCTCTTCATCTTATTACCCATATCCTTGATCTCTCCTGTCTCGCTGTCATGACAAATTTACTTCTATAATCAGCACTATGTGTGTATTCATGTATATATGTGTATTCTATCTTCATCAACAAGCATCTATTTAGTGTCTGTTATGCAATCAGCATTGTGCCCTAGCACTAGTGCTAAAGATATAAAAAGATAAAAGAAAAAGTCTCTGTCCCCCTAATGGTACAAATAAAAAAATATTTGGACTATTTTAAGTGGGGGAAAGTAGTTATAAATAAATTCAGAGATTTTTGGTAACAAAGATATTCCAAAGCTAAAGAATTAATTTTATTTATATATTATTTTATTTTATTTTGCCTTTTGTAGGGCAATTGGGGTTAAGTAACTTTCCCAAGGTTGCATGGATAGTTTTCTGTGGGTGTGGATGTTAAGTGTCTGAGGCTGGAACTGAACTATGCCACCTAGCCGCCCCTAAAGAATTATTAAGAGAGAATTATTTTCTATGCGATCTACACATAGTATTTTTCCTTAGTGAAACCTGAAAGTCTTTCCTAGCTAGTCAATATTTATTTAAAGTCCTTGGAAAGTATTTGTAGAAGCAAATCACAAAAGAGGTTGTATTTCCTGTTCAATTATCTTGAAATTTCATACTCATTTTTCACCATCTAATCGAATCATATGTCTCTTCTTCTTTGCATATGTCCACATAAATCTAACTGAGATTAGGCTATGCACTTAAAGGTGATAACATGAGCTCGTTTCCTATGTAATAGTTAATAGAATCACATAATAAAAATAAAAGTCATTTTTTTTTTTCACCATTTATGTGCTCACATAAAGATCCGGCATAGTGGTAAATGACAAATGGTATTTTATGATACCCCTTTTCACTTGTGCATGCTAGCCAGCTGAGAACTAGGGCTGTAAATTTATCTTTTACACTGTAGTATATTTAGCAAATTCTTTATTTCTACCCCACCCCATTTATCCACCTTATCCTTCTATGAAAAGGTCCTTATTTAAGATAGTTGTACAAGATACATTATTTTAGTTGATGTCTATAATTAAAATAATTGACAGTTATTTATTTTCATTCTTCTCTTTGTAAACCTTAAAAATTCCCTGATTTAATTTTTAAACTAAAAATGTGTGTTTGTGTTTGTCTGTGTGTTTTTCAAATTGATTTTCAGTTTTTTAGATACATATTCATATATAAAAAGATACACACATATATTTATACACATATGCATATGTATGTTATATAAATTTACTGCTTCCTTTAAGCTTTGCATTAACAAGCCTTTGTTCATGCACATTAGAATAAATAATGGTAAGAAATAGTTACCAAAAGTAAGGAAAGTACAGCAGGATATGCAGTTGGCAAGAAGTTGAAAATATTTAACTATAATGGAAACCACTTTGCAGTTTTTTTATAACTATAAAAGTTTCTGCATCACATCTATCTCTTGAAACATGTCCAAAATTCATTGTTATTTGTCTATATATTTCATGGTGAAAGAAAAGTATGAATGATTCTAGGTTTGATTTCTTTACTTGTATAGGGACACTATTTCTATGAATAGGTATGGCTAAATTATATTCAGAGTTTATTACCTCTTGTAATAAACAAAATCATAGAGTCATAAAATTTGAGAGTTGAAAAGGATCTCAGAGGTTGTATACACCATCTTATATATAAGTAAAAATCTTCTATGCAGTGCTCAACAGTCATCTAATCTTCATTTGAAAGTTTCAGTTGATAAGGTATCATTTCTCTCTCAAGCCAGCTATTCTACCTCTACACAACTCTAATTTTTAGCAAGTTTTCTTTTTTCTTATGTAAAAATGAAATCTTACCCTTTTCAGCTTTCATTCTATCTATTCAATGGGTGCAGAAAGGAGAGGAAGAATGTGGCAAGTTCTTTCAAATCAAGAGGAACTAAAGATCTACTAATGTAGTGGAAGGGAAAATGGTAGGGTAAGGTGGGTGAGAAACATCACTTGTACCTTACTCTCATCACTATTTCCTCAAAGAGGGAAAGATATAGACAATCAGATGAATATAGAAATCTATCTTACCTCACAGGGAAGTTGGAAAGGAACAGAATAAGTAAAGGATGGGGATCCAAATAATCCATCTTGTGTATTTAGGTAGTGTGTGACTTGGGAGAAGTGACTAGGCATGGGAGAAATTTTGATATGCTTCATGTTCTGACAATAATAGACATGCATATTCCCCTAAGGATGGGAACAAATGAGCTTTGACAGATGAAACCAGCTTGATTTGATTTCCCTGCTTTTAGTTAGTTTTCTTCCATTCCACATCTCACTGTCCTCTTTTATTTTGTTCTTAATTCTTTGGATATTATTCCAGGATAATGTTGGGAAGTTTTAGCATTTAAAAAGCATACTTTAGTGACTATTAAAGATTTTTCAGAGGCTACTGACTTGTAGAAATAAAGTGGTTTAATGGTCATTCAAAATCACTATGAAACAGAATTTGGTTGCACTGAAGCACAGAATGAAGTAAAATTATTTTTCCATTCATGTTTACAATAAAGCTTGTTAGAAGACACACAGGTGAGGATATGATAATCTGGGCATCTTCCAAGGTATGCAAAATATATACTCAGGAAAAAAATAAGGTTGGGGACTTTTACTTCCAGTTATCTTGGGTATTTTTTCTCCATTGGAAGAATGATGAGCTCTTAATATATTGATATACAGTTATATCTAATAAATATATTAATATACTTATTATGTGCCCCATGCTGCACATTGTGGAAGTCTAAGAAATTTGTCTAAGAGATAGATATAGTCATGCTTCAAAGGTCTTGGAAGTTTCCTTATTTAAAGTACATTAAAATCCTATGAGCTATCAATGCTAAGGGTGAAAATAGACTTTCACCAAAGGCACATTTAATAGCCAATTTGATAAAAGTGTGGCTTTGCAATGAAGAATTAAATCATATGTGTCAAAATCCAGAGATAATGGTGAAGAGGGAGGGAATTACAATCATGAATAAAAACTATGTAAAGGTTCTACCAGAGGGATTAAGAATATCATGTAAGGGTGGCCAGGTAGCACAGCAAGTAAGAGCACCGGCTTCAGTGTCAGGCTGACATGCGGATCGAATCCGGGCTCAGACACTTATTACCCATCCAGAAACACCTGGCCGTGTAACCTTGAGCAAGTTACTTAACCCCAATTGCTTAGGGGGGCCAGGTGGCTCAGCAAGTAAGAGCACTGGCTCCACTGTCAGGATGACCTGGGGATCAAATCCAGGCTTAGATACTCAGCACCACACCCAGAAATAACTGGCCATGTAACCTTGAACAAGTTACTTAACCCCAATTGCTAAAATTATATATATAATGTAAAGGGGAAATTAAATAGACCAGTCTGTTGTAGTGCAGAATGTTTGAGAAATAATCTAATGAGACTAGAAAGGTAAGATAGATCAAAACAGAGAAAGATTTGAATTTCCATACAGATGGATTTGTTAGTTTATCATAGCATTAGTTAGAGAGCCCCTGGAGTCTCTTGAAATGGGGAAGTAAAATGATCACATTTATGATTTAAGAATATCATTTTGGAAGATGTGGGGAAGATAGAGAGACTCAATCTAAGGAGACCAGTTAGGAGATTATTGTAACAGAGCAAGTGAGAGGTGATGGAACAGCTTACATAAGGTCTTTATGGTTTAAATAGAGAGAAGAAGAAAGATGTAAGAGTTGTTGATGTAGAATCAACAAGACTTAATAAATGATTGGATATGGAAGTGTAAAGAGCTGAAAATGATTTCCAGTTTGAAGAAATGACAACAGGACAATTTTTGTGATCACTATGCCCTTTTCTAAAGTTTCTTTATCTCTTAAATAACATATTCTAGATTTTTCCAGCAAACAAAATGTAAATATTACTTGTTCATAAATCATATATTCTACTCAAAATTCTGTTACATCATAACAATTTTGTATTGCTGTCCAGGAATAAAAGGTAAGGTAAATTTAAATTAAAAGTAAATGTGAAGTCTAAATAATAATAATGTGAATTTTAGCTTAGTTTTAAAATTCATCAACAATTACTTAGTGAATGTTGATTAGATTCAAATGAATCCTTAGGTAATATATTTAAGTGACATATTTTTGCATGACTTTGTAACCATACATGGAGTAATTCTCACCATTTTGAAGAGGTCTACATTCTAGAATGTGGGTTAAGTTCTTCTACAAAGAAATGCACACCAGTAAATATTAATAAGAACAATCAAGCACACACGCACATGCACACATACAGCAAAAACCGTATTACCCCTTATATATTCTAAAGTAAGAACTCAGCTCATATATATTCAGTAAGTGCCTACTTACATTCAAGGTACTGAGCTAGAGTTTAGATATACAAATTTGTAAAATGAAACACTGTTTAAATTATCTTCCATTTTATGTGCGAGAGTGGATAACACACATATACAAAAATATACCATATGCTAAAATATGATTATGTTATTCATATGTCAAAACTCTGATATAAGATATTTTTAAAAAGGAATCATATTAAAGCTTCATGGAGGACCTATACTTCCAAAGAAGAGATTGATATCAATAGCTCTTGGGAGTTCCTAGAGAAAATGGGTCAGTATAGTATCACACAATACAAAACTCAAATATTTAGAAGAGAACAGGGAAGTCACTTAATCCAATCCTCTGAGAGAGAAAAGGAAATGTGGATTTCCTCCTCTTTTTTTTCAGAAATGATAAACTTTCTAACTTTAAGGAATCATTACCGGGTTCACAAGGTCAATATGTATTACACTAGCTTTTAGTTGTTTACTTTGACATATTAGGACAATACTGGTTTTGGTGCTTGGAACTCTGTTCTCTAATGATAGGTGTTAAGTTCCTTTTTCTCATTCTCTTCAATTTTTCTCTAGGTGAATACGTACTATTCTTAATAAATCGGGTGGTATTGTCTTTTTTTTTACATTTGTTTTCATGTCCCAAAGCCTATGCTTCCAAGGGAGGATCAAATGTTATTTGTTCAAATGTCTATCCAATGCTTTGACCTAAATGTTCTAAATAAAAACAGTCCTTTTGGTTCACTTGTTAACAGTTAAATCCCTCCCCCATCAAAAAAGATGGTTTTTTTGTGGGGAAGAGCAGGGCTACCATACACATTCAAGATACTGAGCTAAGTAGATCATTATCATCCTCAAATACAAAGTTAGTGAATTCAACAAACTCAAGACTGCTTATCAAGTGTTTATTAAAGGCCTATACCACCTCAAACAACCAGATAAAAGGAAAAGAAAATTGGGGGGGAAATAAAGAAATAACACAAGGGAGACAAAGAGAGACCAAAAAACACAAGTGTGGTTATTCTCACAGAGAAACTCCAGACTCAGTCTTCTAAAATGAGGAGCTCTCCCAACAGAAATAAAGAGACTTAGAGGTATGCTTAAGCTAGCTCAGAAGAGCCCATTGTGATTTTTTTAGCATTATCATTTAGGCCACAGAAACCTGCAAATGTTACAAAGTAGGGTTGGATTATTGTTTTGTTGATTGTCTAAACTCAAGAACAGAGTGAATAATTTCCTTGTATACAGATTAGAAGTCAACCTATGTTAAATTAAACTTCGTTTATGATTCCCTTCAGAACAAAGAGGCATGAAAATAGAGGTCCAGGCAAAGCATTTCTAAGTACCACTCTAAAAAATAGGGCATACCCTCATTTAGCCAGGCATGCCAACACACATAGGGTGATGTCATAAGACATCCAGCCAAGCCATTCAGTTACTATCTTCTCCAAGAGTCCTGGAGTAGTTGCTAAAGAATCATTTGAATGCTTTTTGAGGAAACATGTATTATAATTTGTTTTTCCAATATGACAATTTATTCCAGAAAATGCTATGCATTAGAAGTGTGTAAAATGGAGTAAGGTGCTTTTTAAAAGTTATAGGTGTTGAAACATGTTCTTATTTTTCCAGAAGATATTTAATACTAGTGAGCACCAGAGTGGGCCCTAGATTTACTGTCAGAGCCTCTGAATTTATATCTTGGCCCTATAATTACTTCTTTGATCTTTACCAATATCTAGGCTGTGACTTGCTCTAGGCTTTAATTTTCTTAAGAGTAAAATGAGGAAACTTGAGCAGACAGTCTTTCCAACTCTTGCAATCTATAAAATCCTGGTGCATTTTCTTACTAATATGTTTTGTAAAAACAATATTTTTAAAGTAATAATTTATTTTTTGTTGTCCTTCTTATTCCTTGTTTACATAACTCTGAAGTTCAAAATTAGAGTCTCATTGAAGCATGTCAACTAAAAACCACTATGCAAGGTCATGATTTCCTATAAAAAGATAAGTACGGTATTAAATCAAATTCAGTATATTAAATCATGAGAATGCCCTTTCATGAATGATATTTTCCTTATGTTCTAAAATGCATAAATGTACATATTTATAATATACATCAAAGTGCTCACTGTGTTTCATTTTTAAGCACAGAAAAGAAATTAAGTAAGATGAAAACACCACCAATATATAAATCTTAAGTACTTGGGATTGTAAGAGTCTGTTTTTTTTTCTTTTTTGGTGGGGCTAAGGCAGGACAATTGGGGTTGACTTGCCCAAGGTGACACAATTAATAAGTGTTAAGTATCTGAGGCCGGATTTGAAATCAGGTCCTCCTGACTCCAGGGCTGGTGCTCTATTACTCTGCAACCTCGCCGACCCAAGGGCCTGGTTTTTTGCTTTTATTATTTGAAATGATGAGAATTTGCAGATATGTAGTAATTTCTACAAAACTATAGATCTATCAGATGAATATAAAGAATTCCATATGTATTTGAATAGTATATTTGATATGCTGAGAGATATTCCTTAGTCTTTTCCTGTTTTTCAATTTGTCAGCTATGTTTAAAGTTAATCTAATACATTTTATTTCCAAGTGTAGGGACTATGTATCTCTCTATGTCTTGAACTGCAAAAATACTTTTAAGGGGAAAAACATATTGTGACTAAAATGAAGAAATTTTCCCATTAAATTGGAAAGAAGAAAAATAGTATTTTACAGAAGTTCTTTCTCTTATGACATACTAATGCTACTAAGGCACACCAAAGTATTGATTCTGCTTAAGGCCCCACAGTTTGAGAAAACATAAAGATTGTTTGAAGGTCATTTCACCTTTTTGAAGGATGGGCTTAAAGTAATACCATGATAGTCATTCTTAGTGCTTCTGATGAGAGTATTATCCCCGTGGAATTCCTTCAAAGTGCTGTTCTGAAACTCCAAACTATGCCTCATCCTGTTGTGTTATGTGGAGCTGATTCAGCATAGAGTTTCAAAGCGTAACTTCAAAGCATGTATTTAATTGGCCCTTAGTGCACAGTGATGGTTCCTAAGTATACTTCTGACTTATCATTGTCATTGATGAACAGAGAGTGAGAATGAGACTGAAGAGAGAGAGACAGAGAGAGAGAGACAGAGAGAGAGAGAAAGAGAGAGAGAGAGAGAGAGAGAGAAAGAGAGAGAGAGAGACAGAGACAGAGAGACACAGAGAGAGAAGGTTGCTCTGTTGATTGTAAATTTCTTTTGGGGATTTGGTAATAATTATGTCTAAGTTGAATGCATGCTAAATCAATCACTTAATACATTCTAAAATTTTATAGAATGAAACTTAAAACAAAACTCTTTTTTTTATTTGTTTGAGAAGGGAATGTAGGGCAATTGGGCCTAAGTGACTTACCCAAAGTCACATGGAAAGCAAGTGTTAAGTATCTGAGACTGGATTTGAACTCAGGAACTCCTGACTCCAGGGCCAGTGCTTTATAAACTGTGCCGCCTAGCAGCCCCTATTTATTATGATTTTAAATGATTTGTTTCAGTTTTCTTTGCCTAAATACCTTGAAGATATTGTGACCCCAAGGATCTAGATTAGGGTTCATAAGTGGAGGTCAGAGGAATCAGAGTGAAGCAAAGAATCATCATTCAGTGGACTGGGCAGATACCAAGATGTAAGATTATGTGTCTCTGGCCTTAGGAACCAATATTGCTGAATTATGGTTCACCCCGGTCCATAAAAAATCCCACTACAAAGGCATCTGCCACTGCCTCTAGAAAGATCGTGTTTTATACAGAAGTTTCAGGCAGCAATATATAGCATATGTCAAATACCCACCAGACGCTAGTTAGGTTAGTCCTTAAAGTTTATTGGTATAGTTACAGGAAATTACATTGCAATAACTGGAGATTTTTGTAAAGAGGTGTGATAAGATTGGTGGTTGGGGTGGATGGATGTGAGTAGGTGTGAGGGGACAGATTAAGGAAGGAGGACAGAGGAAGGCTCCCCTTGACCCACTTACTGGAGGTTATTTGCCTCAGAGTAAAGCCGTAGGACACAAACAGGATTTTCCACTTTAAATTTGAAGTAGTTTTCCTGGTTTCCTTCCAACAATAGCAATGTTAAATAATAATAGCTGACATTTATGTGACATTGTAAAGTTGAGAAAATTTTGTGTTCATTATCTCATTGAGGCAAGCAATAACAGTTGTGAGGTAGATGATTCTATTAACCTCATTTTACACAGGAGAAAAATAAATTGATGTTTGATGAAGGCTATGTGTCATGATCAGACAATATAATTTAGGTAGATAAGGAAGAATTCAAATCCAGGTCTTTTTGAATGTAAGTCTAGCATTCTACCCTGTATGCCATGTTGTTTATTATATTTGTCTGTGATTTACCTTAGGAATAGTGCAAATTGATTTTTTGTGTTCCCATGCATGGAACTCTCTCCTTCTTATCTCTTTCTTCTAACTTCCCTAGTTTCCTTCAAGGCTCAAATAAAGTCTCACCTTGAGTAAGAACTCTTTCTAAGGCCTCCTTAATCTTGTGCCTAATTTCCAATATTAACTCCAATGTGCAATAAATAAATATATAGATAGATAAATATAGACATACTGACAAACACATGTATATAATCATATATAAATAAAATCATCTATACATACTCATATATGCATGTACATATATATATATATATGTATGCACACAAACATATGTCTTATTTACACATAGTTTTTGCACATTGTATCCCCTATTAGATTTTGAGGTACTTGAGAGCAACAATTGTTTTTTTTTTCTAATTATACCCAGTCCTTAGCACGATATCTTCCTGGTTCATATTCGTCACTTAATAATTGCTTGTTGAATTGTCTTGACTTAGACATATGTCTTAAAATAGTCACTTAATAAAGCTGACTAACAATTTATGGATAGTTATCATTAAAATATGCTAATTTCATGTCATTTATTTTACTTTTTAGGCTGGCATATTTTTAGTATATATATTGATTAGGTCTGGTCTAAAAAAGACAGAGATTGATGTGAAACATGAAAAATTCAGAGGAAGCTAAAAGTCACCACTTTGGACTTATGATATAACTTGGAAAAAGGTTAACAATGAAGGAATTCTTAGGTTAGACTATCTAAATAATAATATTAACCTTTCATATGGGTAAAGGAAAAATCCTTTGTAGCAAAGTTAATAATTTAGAAGACATTAAAGGGAGGGAAGTGTCAAGTCAAAAACAGATGAAAAGAGAGGAAAAAATAAGAACACTAAAAAGTGAAGAAGACCCCAGGTGGGCAGATTAGACTAGGAGATTTCATGTTGAATAAAAGAGAAAAATACTTGAGAAGTCCTTGTCATAGAATGAATGAGTATAGATGATAATAGGAAATGACAGGAGATAGTGATGCTTTGCAACTAAAGAGGAAAAAATTACTTGATTCATTTTTTAAACCTTTTCACCAATATATTATCTTGCATTTATGGGATTTATAAAATATTATCTTACCATTGATCCTATGAGACAAGTACTACAAGTTCCATTGTACAGATGAGGAAACAGAGACCTTAAGAAAAAAGCTTATTCATGTTTGTAAGATTTCATAAGGGTTAGAATTGAGAACTTGAAGACAGCTCTTTAGGTTAAAAAGACTTCAAATGTATTGCTATTCCTACAACACCATATAGCCTCTCCAGGTATTTAGAACACCAATAAAATATCAGGAAAATAATATTACATTTATTTCTAAATTTAGCCATGCAATTTCAACAAATATACCAGCCCTTCTCACTCACACTGCGGTTTTGCGTATGAAGGAAGATTAACACAGACCCAAATTCAAAGGTACTCTTTAGATGAACATTCCCAAAATCATAACACACAAGCTATTTCCAATGTACTTGTCATTAATAGTTACCAATAGACACAAATAAAATAAAATAATTTGTTAAGAAGGAATAAGAAATCAGTCACAGTAATATATTCCACACATTAAGCTGGCATATACTTTTCTCCAATTGCATAAAATGTTAGTAGGAAGAGTGGAAACAAATTTAGAAAAAAAAAAAGAAGTGAGAAACACACCTAAAGAAAACATGTGGCTAAGGAAATCCATGTCTCAGATACTACAGAATTCTGAAATCCTTTTTCTTCTTTTATCTGTCTTTTTTTTTTTTGGGTGATGGTGGTGGTGTAGCAATCAGGGTTAAGTAACTTGACGAGTTAACACATGTCTGAGGATAGATTTGATCTGAGATGCTCCTGACTTCAGGGTCAGTACTCTATCCACTGGGCCTCCTAGCTACCCCATTTGTCCTTTATTTTCTATTTTTCTTTTTAATTAATTTTAAGTTCATTCACTTCCACAAGATTTTACTGTACATTCTCCTAACTCACCAATAATCTTAGGGTCTATTGGTTTCCCTCAACATGTTTTAGTTCATCTGTCAAGATAGTTTTCCCAAATTGTTGCCACTGTGCCTGCTAGAGCTTCTTCTCTTGGTGTAGCATTCATCTAGATAGCCATCTAAGCTGGGTTCTTTGGGTCTTCTTCTCTTCTTTGCTGCTAAGATCACACTCCTTGGAGCCAACTCTACTGACTTTGTTTTTAGGATTGTATCTTTTTAAATTTTATTTTGTGTTCTTTCTTAAGTCTAACAGGGAAGTATCTCAACTTTGACTAGCTAAGGTCAAGCTGCCTTCTAATTTCATTGGAGAAGTAATTCATTATACCTTATAAAGCCTTGATCTGCTCCTTATATACTTTCACAGATGGGGGGTGGTGAAGTAGAGGGGGAATCAAAGGATGTCATAATTAGTTCTCCTGACTGGCTGACTAACAAATATCTGACACTTCCTCCTTGAAAAACAAACCTATAGACTTTGTAAGATTTTATGAGAAAATATATGTATAAGCAGAGAATCTATTTTGGTGAACTTTTGTTTGTACTTGCCATGTGGAAAAACCTTTAATTTAAATAAAATTTAGGCATAATTACAGCCTAAATTGTTCATATTAGAGAGTAGAAGTATAAATTAATTTCATCTAACTAATTAATTGAATAGTTCAGTCTCTCAGCTACTTTGCTTTCCATTTGCATTTTCCAGTCCCAATTTCAATAATTATCATATGACAACCAATCACTCTTATTTCTTAGTGGTAATAGGGGAGCATTAAAAGAATCCTTAGTGAATATGAAGCTTAGAAAGTTGATTTAATGTAGTTGATAATGAGCCAGATTTAAATTCATGAACTTTAATTTTAAATATTATTAGGTTTTATTTTTATAAACAAATCAAGATAGTTTTATCTAACAATTCTGAAAGTCCACAGACATTTCAGATAAATTTATTTGCTCACAATTCACAGCTTTATGTAATAGTGAAGTGACAAAGTATAACTATCAATATAATTAAGATGCTGTAAACTAAAAGGAAACAAACAAATTAATAAATTAAAAATTGAATTAAAAAAATAAAATACTTTAAAAATGAAAAAAATATAATTAAGATGAATATAGAAATATGATGAATATTGTAATTCATAGTCTCAGAACTTGTCAAGAAAGAAAGACAAAATAATCCATTTTATCACAGAAAATAAAGCTATCAGTATCTTGCAAGTTATGGGGTTAAAACTAGTATAACTGTATAACAATCAAAGATATATGAAGAAAAGAGGGGAAATAATTGTTTTAGTATATTGTTATATTGAAGAACATGCCTTTCAAATATAAGTGGGAGGGAATGGAAACTAACTTCTATAATGTGTTACCCTAGTCCAAATAGAGAGGTTTAGAGATGCCAAAAGTATTATGAAATGGTGGAAAAGTTGTAAATGTTTTCTGAAATTTGTCATTCTGGGACCTTGCTGTGCTATAGAGAAGCTTTCACATTTAATTACTTATAATTGGTAGAAAATAGCATCACATAATGTCAAAATTTTTGAAAGGAGACCAGATTATTATCAATAGCAAGGTTAGCACATTTTCTTGTTAAAAAATAGATCTCTCTTTATTTATGGTCTATGCTTACGAAACTTTATTCTTATCACTAAGTTCAATAAGATGATAATGAGCATTAATAGCTGTCACAGTGCCTCATGGTTTATTAAATGCTTTGCATCCATCATATAAATTGTTCCTTATAAGAATACAAAACAGATACTTCCAAATTGGTTAAACTTACAAAGCATGCTAGTTTAATGAAAACTAAAGATAGATATGTAGGGTAATGACACAGTAATATTTTTTCTAATATATTTTGTTATTTTTTTCTTGCTTTTTTATTTTCATAATCTTTTTTCCATTTTTTGTTTATCTTTATTTTTATTTTACATCATTCATCTCCACAAGATCCTGAGGCACAAACTGTCTCCCTATCATTCCCCCACCACCACCCCAAAATAGAGATTCCACTGTATACCCCTCACCCATTCTGCTCCCTTCCACAACCTCCAACACCCAACTTTCCAGTAGGGCAAGATGGATCCCCATACCTCAGTGGCTGTACATCCCACCTCCCAGTTGCATGCAAGAAAAAAAAAATAAAATTATATATATTTTTTAAACATTTGATTTTAAAACTTTGAGTTCCAAATTCTTCCTTTCCTCCCTTGTTACACACCCCCACTGGGAAGACAAGCAATTCAATATAAGTTGTACATGTGTAGATATGCAAAATATTTCCATAGTGGATATATTGTGAAAGACTAACTATATTTCCCTCCATCCAATCACACCCCCACCTGTTCTATTTTCTATTTTGACACTGACTCATTTTCAAAAGTGTGTGGTTCAAACTTACCTGCCCCCAAACTTGCCTTCCCCTTCATCATCCCCACTCTCATCCCCTTCCCCCCTACTCTCCTGTAGGGTGAGATATACTATTTAGTGTATATGTCATTTCCTCCCTAAGCCATCCTCAATGAGAGTAAGGTTGATTCATTCATTTTTGCCTTCCTGTTCTTCCCCTCCATTGTAACAGGCCTCCCCTGCCTCTTCTATATGAGATAATTTACACCATTCTGTCTTTCCTTATCTCCTCTAATTATTTTCCTCTCTCACCTCTCAATTTTGTCTTTTAAGTATCATTACTTCTTATTCAACTGGTCCTGTGCCCTCTGTCTATGTATACTTGTACACATATATACACACACTCAATATGTATTCATATGCCCATATACCCCCTCCTATATAAACATATATGTAAGTGTATATATCTATATCTATTTCTATATCTATACATACACATTTATTATCCCTTAAACTATTATCACACTGAGAAAAGTTCCATAAGTTAAAATTATATTTTTTCCATGTAGGAATGTAAATAATTCGACTTTGATTAGTTCCTTATTATTTCTTTTCCCTGTTTACCTTCTCATGCTTCTCTTGCTTCTTGTATCTGAATGTCAAATTTTCTATTCAACTCTGGTTTTTTCATCAAGAATGCTTAAAAGTGCTCCACTTCATTGAATAACCATATTTTCCCCTGAAATATGATACTCAGTTTTGCTGGGTAAGTAAATCTTGCCCTCAATCCCAGCTCCTTTGCCATCTGGAATATCATATTCCCCACCCTTCTGCGCCTCAGTGTAGAAGCTGCCAGATGCTGTGTTATCCTAATTGTGTTTCCACAATATCCAAACTGCTTCTTCTTGGCTGCTTGTAGTATTTTCGCCTTGATCTAGGAACTCCAGAATCTGGCTATAATATTTCTAAGAGTTTTCTTTTTGGGATCTTTTTTGCACTCTGGTTCTAAAACATCAGGGCAAATTTACCTGGGAATTTCTTGAAGGATGATTTCTAGGGTTTTTTTTTTTGATCCTGGATTTCAGGTAGTCCAATAATTTTTAAAATTATCTCTCCTGGACCTATTTTCCAGGTCAGCGGTTTTTCCAATGAGATATTTCACATTGCCTTCTCTTTTTTCATTTGTTTGGATCTATATAACAATATATTGATTTATCCACTAGCTTCCATTTGCTCCAATCTAATTCTGAAGGAATGATTCTCTTCCATGAGCTTTTGAAATTCTTTTTCCATCTGGAAAATTTGGCTTTTTATATTTTTTTTTGCTTTTTGGAGGGCAATTGAAGTTAAGTGACTTGCCCAAGGTCACATGGCTATTTTGTGGGTGTGTGTGTTAAGTGTCTAAGGCCGGATCTGAACCCACATCCTCCTGACTCCAGGGCTAGTGCACTATTCACTGTGCCAACTAGCTGCCCTCTAAATTTGGCTTTTTAAGGCATACTTCTCCTCATTGGCTTTTTGATCCTCTTTTGCCATTTGACATAGTTGGTCTATTTTTCAAGGTGTTATTTTCTTCAATCAGGTTGTTGGCTCTCTTTTCATGGTTTTCTTCCATCATTCTCATTTCTCTTCCCAATTTTTCCTCCACTTCTCTTATTTGGTTTGCAAAATTCTTCTTAATCTCTTCTATGGCCTGTAAGCAGTTCATATCTTTCTTGGAAACTTTTGGTGCAGGAGTTTTGACTTTGTTGTCTTCCTCCTGTTCCATGCTTTGATCCTTTTTGTCCCCAAAAAAGGAATCCAAAGTCAGATTGCAGTGCTTCCTTTGCTGCAGCTCCTCAGCCGCTACTCCCTTTGGGGGCAGAGGCTGGACCACACTCCTGGATGCCCTGTATCCAAAGTTCACACCGACCTCTCACTTTGTTCTTGGCATCTATGGGTTGATAATTCTGGAAACCACCACAGATGCTGGTGATCCACTCTTCTGAAGTCCCCCCAGCTGGCGGCTGGTCATGGCCTTCCTGGTGCTAAAATCTCAAATTCATAGCAGGGTGGGCTCAGCTCCCAGAGTGCTGTGATGGACACTTCCTGCCAGCCTGATAAGCTGTCTTCAGTGTGAGGTTAATTTCTCTCTGTCATTTTATGGGTTCGGTAGCTCTAAAGTTTATTTAAAGTCATTTTTTACATGTATTAGAGGAAGTAGAAGCGGAAGCCATGTAGAAGTCCTGTTTCTACTCTGCCATCTTGGTTCCACTCCCTATATTTTGTTATTTATTGGTTTATTTGGATTCTCATCACGTAGTCTTGCTTTCTCTATATTTGAAAAATAATTGACTGAGGAAAAAAATGACCTTACAATATGAGCTTTCTTCTTCTTTATATTCCTTCACAACTTTCCCACTCACTCATAAATGTAGAGTAACCCTTCCTGCTCCCCGGCACAAAAACACAAATGCCTTGTTCCTTAGTTAGTTATTCATAGTATGTCATTTATTTCTAGGTTTACATTTAAATATATAATAAATCAGGTTTTTGAAGATAGTTAATTAATTTTAAAAACTAACAAGAGAAGTTTTCTGGTTTTCAGTGTCATGTTAGTGTTTTTATCCCTAGTAAGAACATTTTGTTCTTCACTTCATCTTTATTTTACACACACACACACACACACACACACACACACACACACACACACAAGAGATACCTAGTTTTGTTTCATTTCCTTTTCCCTCCATCTCCACCAAAGTTAAAATATATATATATATATATATACCAAGATAGCTTATTCCAACTTTATGTTTTCAATTATTGTTTTCCTAGAGTGGCCTTAAAATAAATTCATTTTGGGGGGTGGCTAGGTGGCACAGTGAGTAAAGTGCCGGCCCCAGAGTCAAGAGGACCTAAGTTCAGTTCCAGCCTCAGACACTTAACACACACACAAAAATACTAGCTGTGTAACCTTGGGCAAGTTACTTAACCCCAATTGCCCTCCAAAAGTTAAAAAAAAATAAGCATTTTGCGTGGGTAGGTGGTGCAGTGAGTAAAGTGCTGGCCCCGGAGTCAGGAGGACCCGAGTTCGGTTCCGGCCTCAGACACTTAACACACACACACACACACACACACATACACAAAACTAGCTGTGTAACCTTGGGCAAGTTAATGCCAATTGCCCTCCAAAAGGCAAAAAAAAAAATCATTTTTACCACATTTTGAATGAGGAAAAAAAAAACTACATATTCCCAACACATATGAAGCAAAAGGTGACCCTTGCTTTGCATTAAAAGCTCAAGAATGATGGCTAAAGCACCAAGTTACATCCTCTATAGGGATCTGTATTCATGTAAAGCTTTTTAAATAAGGTCTTGATGAGAAGTTGACATTTCCAAAGGTCATGGAGCTCCTCAGCACTAGTCAATTACTGAACAAAGAGTACCACTGACAGTTTAAACACTTGCTGTGAAATGAGCCAAAGTACCCAGAGACACAGGGCCCTTTGGACAGAAACAGTTTGAAAACACTTCAAAAGAGTCCTATCAAACTTTCCTAGTCAGTTCTTTCTCCCCTAGCTAGAGTGTCTTCAGTTTTTTTCCTTATCTTTTTTTTTCTTTTTACCTCAAGGAGAGGCTAGATTCTTTTAGAATAATATGTCATAATTCATCTTCAGGAAATCTAGCCTCTCTTTTGTGTGTACATTTATAATTACTGCTAGTTTCAAATATAAATATTAAAATTGAGAAAGATAATGAATTTAAAGTACATTGAATTAATGTGAAAAAGTACCAAACTTGACATAAAACACATTTTAAAACATAGAATCAAATGATTTAATGAAGAATAAACAATGAAAATATGTATTCTTTCTATTTCACTGTTTCTGTCTGTGATTAACATTTACCACAGTGGCTGACATATAGTAAGAACTTAATAAAGAATTGGCTGGGTTGCTGAATGATTGATGAATGGATAGATAAATGAATTTTCCAAGATCTTTGAATGTTTACTTCTTTTGCTTTGAAACTTTTTATTAACCTATCTTTCATCTTATAATTTTGATGACATTGAAATGGGAAGGATATTAGGACAAGTTGATATCTTGTTATTATTATTTTATATGTAAAGTCCTGTGTTATATGAGTGAATAAAACAACTATTTTTGATGAAAAAAGTATTAGGATGTATGTCATCTTCTGTAGGCTGAATATATGCTTTTGAAAGCATTATGAATACAATTCCAGGAACTGATGGGAAAATAGGAGTGACATATACCTCATCTCGTTCCTATGTGATTTTGGCATTTTTATCTAGTTGTCTAAATATCAAGTTTTTAACTCTATGTGGATTAGTGTAAAGAGAAGAACAAATAGTTTTCCAGAAGAATGCTTCTGTGAACAGCTTTTCAAGATTCTGATTACATGGCATAGTGAACAATCTATGTATTTAATAACAAATCAAAGCAAAACATTCACAGTTAATCAAGGTACAGCATTCACAATGACATAATAACTTACCACAAATAATCAAAATACAGCATTCACAATAGCTTTTAACAGTAAATGGTCACATAGTTTTTACCACAGTGGTCACAAAGTTTTGAAAAAAGAACAATCATTTAGTATCTCAATCATCATTAAGGAGGTTTTCCTCCTTAAAGGACACCAAGTACAATAGTCAAAGTCCTCCACTCATAGGACACACTAAGTAACAAATCAATTACTTATTCAGTCATCATTCAATTAAATCATCAGAAAATATACAAGCCCTCTACCCCTAGGTCATTAGTAAATTATAATTTCTCAGTCAGTACACAGTATCCATATAAAGTCTTCTTTCACCTTGACTTGGCATGGTCTCTCAGCTTCCCTTGATCCCCTTCCATTGTCCCAGATCCTACTTGGATTCACCAAACTGTTACCTGGGTTCAAAGGCAGGCAGCTCCCACATCCTTGTCCAGCTCTGCACATAGTTCTTCTTCCATGCTGAAGCTCACAGCATCCAGTCCACCTTAAATCCTTCATAGTCTCTGTTCCTGGGAAGTTAAGGCTTAACAAAGCCACAAACAGGTTTATACAAAGTACCAGCATCACAGTCAAGCTTCCTCAGTCTGTGGCAGCTCCAACTGGCCCTCGGACTCAGCAACTCTTCAGCAGAAGCTCCAGTTGGTTCCCAGAATCAAAATCACTTCACCCAGGTTCCCCAAATCAAAATCATTCTCTCCAACCTGGGGGCCTTTTCCTCTTCAGCCTCCCTGGTGGCAGGAGCTTCTGCCTTCAAAAAGCTTTCTCCAAGATCTGTCTTTCCCAGTCAGGGTCTTTTCTTATAAACAGTATTATTCCTCCCTCTTCACACCCTTTCTGTTATGTCAGCAACAGGGCACCACACCTTCTGTTTCTTTAAAAGAGGCTTGATTAATTACTAAGGGCTAAGTACCTCTTACCTTTGCCAATACAAGGGGATCAAATTACATTACTATTACAATTAGAAATTATGAGAATTTTATATGACAACTCTTAAGGAAAAACATGTTTTTAAATTTTAATGAATTAATGTTATGACCAAAAGGTTATTAGTATCACTTTAGTCAGTAATGATTGTGCAGTTGCTATACAATTAGTTGTTTGAGACCACTAGACTACTTTTTTTCTTTTTTTAAGCAATCAGGGTTAAGTAACTTGCTCAAGTTTACACGGCCAGTTTTTCCTGGGTGTGGTGCTGAGTATATGAGCCCGGATTTGATCCAGGTCTTTGAGCTAGTGCTCTTACTCGCTGAGCCACCTGGCCACCCCTCACTAGACTACTTTGAGTGCTATATTTCTGGAATGAGGATTTTTCAGCTGTCAGTTTATGAAAGAACATGTGTTTCTTATGTATGATTCAAACTACCAGGTCATTTCTCGCCAGTTTATTTGACAGATCATACATTGTTGTCTTTGTTGTTGCTAATTGTTTTTATCAGTTAGCAGTAGCATGTTGCATAGTTTCTACAATTTCCTTGAATAATCTATGTTGGTCATTTTGCTTAGTATCCTTACAGATGAAAACTTTGTAATTCCTGGTATCAGTGACTTATTCCTGAATTGCCGATTACAATCCTCTTATTTTCATTATGAGGAAGTGTTCCTTTTTCTATAATTATATTAGAATATTTTATTTGATATTCCATTTGTATTGTATAATTTTTTGCTAATGTTAAAATATTTTTCAAATCTGTTATTATTTATTCTATTTTGTCTGTCTTAGTTTTGAAATTATACATTAAGACTGGTTTAATAAAGGTTCATTATATTAAACATATTAAGTGTATTTTCCCCCATTCAGTTTTGATTTCAACATTCCAATAAGCTATATTTTGTTATTAGAAGTAGTATATTAATATTAACACTTAGAGTAGAACACAATTCTCATTATTTTCACTTTGCCTTACAATAGTCTATAAAGGTGTTTCTGTATTTGTTATGTGTTTTACTGTTATATTCTTTGACATAATATTCTACCATATGTAGCATAATACATGAATATACTGTCATTTACTAAGCCATCATTCAATTATTAAAAATAGATAATATTTCTAGGTATTTTGGGGGAGAGAGAGTGCTTTTCAAATAAATTAGCTATTAATATTTTAGTACTAATGGGCACGTGTTTATGTGCATGTATGTATATTCACTCTAGTGATATTATGGGGAAACAGTAACTCTGGAAATTGTAAACTGATGCAAACGTTGTGAAGAGTGATAAAACTGTATATTGAGAGTTACAAAATTAGCTACATCTTTAACATTATGATTACATTGCCAAGAATTTTTTTTTAAAGGAAAAGGGCATTTTAATACTAAGATTAAAAAAGAACACTTTTTTTTTTTACATTTGTTCTTGTTGTTTTGTTGTTTCAGTCATATCGAAATCTTTCTGCCCCTGTTAGGGGTTTTCTTGACAAAGATACTGGAGTAGTTTTGGCATTTCATTCTATAGCTCATTTTACAGATGAAGAAACTGAGTCAAAAATGGTTAAGTAATTTTCCCATGGTTACACAACTAGTATCAAATAATTATAAGGGAAAATACTTATGCTGGAATGAGATATGAATGATTGTTATAAAAGATTTACTCACAAGTAAAAGCAATTCTGTACAGTGTGAAATCCCAAAAAATATCTAAGGATATTGGACAGATGACATAAATGCTTGTGGTATCCAATGTAGATGTTTGCCTTCAACATACATGAGACTTTCCATACTATAACATATGCATGATCAGTATATCTTCCATTTAACATATGTCCCTGGGTTTTCAGACTGAAATTACAATGTAGAAGAGGTTCAGAAGACACCAAAACTATTTTGTTCTTTTTAAATAGAAAGTAGAAATGATCGCCTATTTTAAAGTAAATATGTTGCTATGTATTTAAAGAAAAAATATATAAATCAATTTATCCTTATTTTTCTATTGTATCTGACTCTTTGTGGCCCCATATTAAATCAACAAAATAACGTAATGTTAAAATTTGGAAAGTAATTTTTTTAAGGATGAAGTATTCCATTTGATTTTTATTACTCTACTTAACCTTTACAAGTTCAAATTTTGTTGTGTATAAATATATATATGATTTTCTGATGAGATGAATAAACATTTAATTCTGTCTTCTAATAGGACATGAATGTGAAGATATGGAGATTGGAACTCTAGGAAATATGGGAATTGAAATTAAATGAATTTTATGTCTCTTCCCTCTCTTCTTTGATGGCAAAATATTGACTACAATCAATCTCAAGTGTCATTTCTGTTCCTGAAAGGTAATACTTGTCTCAGAAAGTGATAATTATTAATTAGTAATTCCTAATACAAGAGGAAAGCACTAAAAGGGAATTAAGCTTAGAAATTTTCCTGCAGTATTTTTACTTTTCCAGATAACTTTAAAATAATTTGAATCCTAAAACTAAAGACTATAGTTATATTGGTTACTCCCAGAAGATAGCATATGGGGCACAGTGTGGATAAGAAATATTTCTTCACTTTTTCTGATCCTCTTTCATTTTAGTTTCTTCCCTTTGTTGATTACTTTTAATTGATCCAGTTTATGGCTTGTTTATATTAAGTTGTTTGCCTGTCATCTCCCTATACAGCCAATGCAATATTCACAGCACTGACAGTGGCTGTCAATATGAAAGCATAGTTCTCAATTATAAAATGTAACTGACTCTCTATATAAAAGAAAGAAGTAAAACATTTATTCAGACACCTGAAAACCAAATCTCACAACCAGAAAGTCAAATTCATTATAGTAACAAAGAAGTTAATATACTATATCACAGCAGAGAACTGCACGATCCTTTAGCCATCCCATAAATAAAATACTCACAAGTCTATCACAGAAGGGGAAAAACAAACACTTTCAAGCCTAGCTGTCTGCTTGGGTATGTCCTCTCCTCCCTTCAGCTCTAATTCCCAACTTCCTGTTGGCTCTGCTCCACCATTCAGCAAATTCCTCCCACCACAGGCTCCATGTGATTATATTTGGCCTATTAAGGGGCAGGGAAGATCTTTGAAGTAGGGAAGATCTTCAAATTTCCATTACCATTACACTTGCCTATTTGACTTGAGACTAGGGGCTGCCTTTCACTTCTCCTTGTGTCTTCAGCACTTAGCACAATGCTTGTCAAATAAAAAGGCCCTTTTAAATGTTTATGAACTACCCACTCAGTCTTCATAGTCTTGACTTTCTTTTGACTCACCTGTTCCATTACTACTTGGGGTTGAGCAAAATCCAAAAGCAACTTGGTAAGAGCTGTAATCTTGGATATAATGAGATTAACTTTTTAGGGTTTTAATCTAGGGCAAAATTTCCTATTCCAGTTGGCTTTCTTTCTTTGAGAAACAAAAAAAGAGTTTAAAAATACAGAATGCAAATAAAACTCATAAAATGTTCTAAGACCATAGGCAATCAGATAATTTCCAGCCAGAAGAATCTTATACCCAGATGAACTGAATGCAGTTATCCACAGTTTTTCATCCACTTTCCTAGTAAAAAGAAAAACAAAACACAAAAAACCTACATATAAACATTGAGAAAAAAATCCTCAAATGCAATTAAACTTAATTTATCTTTATCTAGCAATAACCATATATTTAAATAATCAAAAGAACCTTAGTAAGTGGGGAACCCATAGGGATTTGGGATTTGGATAATGCATAGAGGAATGCATATAACTGCCTCACCTGGTCTCCACTGAGGCTTAGGGATATTTAGGGGAATGTATAAATTATCACAGGAGGAGGAAAACATACACTCACATCTAAAGTCTAGAGGCCTTTGTAACAAAAGGGAGAAATGGAGAGCATCTGAGGCCAGATTTGAACTCAGGAGGTCTCGCTCTCTATCCACAATGCTACAGCAGCCCCAAACATTCCATAACCACTTATGAAGTCCCAGGTCTGGGCCTAAGCCCTGAGCATACAAATAAGGAAAGGAAAAATAAAAGATCATGATCCACAAGGAGCTTACAATAAACACTCAAAAGTAATCTGAAAAGGAGTGTGTGGAAGGAAGTATGGGTCCAGTCCTCTATTAAGGAAAACTTTGGGAGAAATTTAGTGTTCCACCTTCCAGTCCTCCATTTGCAGGGGAAATGAGGCTGGAGAAATTGGAAAAGTATTGAGTTTCTGGAGCTGAACTTGATGATGAGCTTTCAGGTGTTCAGCTTCTCCTGGGAGGCACATCATATACCAAGCAGAGCTACAGATGAAAAGTTGATTTAGCTGGAGAGTCCAGATTTGGACTGAGCAGAAAGTATTTCTCTCTGTTTTTGCTATTAGTAACCCTCCATATATTAAAAAATAACAAAAAATTTTTTAATGCTACTCCCACAAATACCTGAATTTTCCAGAAATTTTTTGTGCTGATTCATTTCAAATTTTGTCTAGCACTTAATGTTTTCCTTGGAACTAATATTAAATGGTATCTACACACACAGAATGTTACACACACACACACACACACACACACACATACATATATATATATGCCATACACACATATATATTCTTCACAGGAGGCACTGAAGCTTTGGGACTCCAGCCTGTAACACACAAGTAACACCAACTATGCCAGTTGTTGGGCAAGAGAACTCATGGAAGGACTGCTAGCAGGTGTTCTCGCATTAGTGCAGTTTCACTCTTGATCCAGGTAGACATGAAGACAGGAAGAGAGTCATAAGCAGGAGTTAAATAAGCTAGTTTTATTCTAGTCTATTCTCCTCACAAGGGTTTTATTGATAATAGGAACATCAACTCCTCAGACTTCTGTAATCACCCTTATCCCAGGGGCTGGCAAGAACGAGGAGCAACTCCTCCTACATCTCATCGGTGTGAGTCAAGACAGGTAGAGTGTTGCAGCTTATGCACTCACCTAAAACACCCTAAGCCTCAGTGGAAGCCAGTTAAGGCAGGTACATGAATTACTCTATGCATTATCCAAATCCCAAATCCCTACAAGATCCCCACTTACTGACCAATGACCACTTGATTAAAAGGGTAACAGAGAAAAAAGATATCTCGCCAACAATAGCCTCACAATTTTTACATTACCTCATCCCTATATCTCACTGCACAAACATGGAAACTGTTTTCAATCACAAACATGACAACTCATACCTAAAGATAACCTAGAGATTGTTATAGTCACTGATCCTTCAGGATCTAAAAAGAATAACAAAATCTTTCTTACTTACATAGATATACAGATAGGATATATAGATGAAAATATGTATGTATATTTAAATAAAATTATGCTTTTCTAAATTGTCAAAAATGTAGCTGCTGGTGCAGATTTTATATTGTATTTCAGTTGTAGAATACATACATATGTATATATTCTCAAAGTTCAACAATTCTACTCAGCCTGGTATCCATTACTTTTCCATTCTGTATATTTTTTGAAGCAAGTGTTCCTTTAACTTATTCCTGATGATGTAGGTTTATCAAGAAGAATTCAGAATTTTAATCTATCAATGCATTTGACTGATATTTCATACATCTCATAACAAGATAGGCATTTAGAATATTATTGATAATTTCTTCAGGTTTTTGTCTTGTAACTCCTCAAAGACCCTGTAGTCACTTAAAAATGAATAAATAAAAAGGTTCCCATGGCTTCCTTTAAGTTAATTCAAGTGTTTTCCACCAACATTTGTCTTCATTATTTGAGAATCTGTAAGTATCTACTATTTACTTTTATTTACTCATTGTTTCTTTGAATTGTTTTCATATTTAAAAAATTTAATTCTTTTAATCTATGAAAATAGAAATTTTCATTTATTCAAATTAAATGTGTAATTATGATAGTACATGTTTAATATACTAACCAAGCCTGGGCTAACCAGCTATTTCTTTCCTAGAATCAGAACCTTTTAATAGTTGATATGAACATGTTCTAAATCACATAAAAGAGAAGCAACTTTCATGTCCCCACAGATAAACTAAACGATTTTAAATCTTAAATACTTCTTAACAGAAGTTTTATGTTATGGTTATAATATGGTGTCACCTTGCAGAAATGTCCATCCTTTCAAGATAGAAGTTTAAAATGTTTCTTGATGTTTAGATAACAATATAAAAATGGCATTTAGGTTTCCTTTAATTATTAAATGATGCTCTGAGGATAGGGAAGTTACTTCAAATTCGGAATCTACCTCATCGATTTCTGAATTTGTTGTGATGAGCCTAACAATAATTTCTTTATTGTGTAAAACAAGGTTTAAAACTGAGAGCAGCCTTGGATATTGTATAGTATGTTTAGACTTATTTGTTATATTCCTTAAGTAAAAATAATTTCTAGTGTTGACTTTTTGCTGTTGTTGTTCTAAGTCAAAACAATCAGAAGTGGCTTGCAATGTAATATATGTATCAGTTAATCAAGTATTAATACTACATAGATGAAGTTCGAAAATTGTATCCTTCACCTATATTTAAGACAAATAATTAATATGTTAACTGAAAGGTAATATTTCATCTATTAGATTTGACATTGGTCCACTAGATAACTAACCAAAGTTACTAGTATTATTCAAAGAACTATGAAGAGAATGGTGAACTTGAGATACACAAAAAATTCATAGATGTCTGTGTATGTGTATACACATACATATGTACATATATATATACACACACACATATATCTATATGTGTGTACACATATATATCTATATGCGTGTACACATATACACATACACATATTAAAAAAATAGAAGTCATTAAAAAAAACATTTTTAAAGTGCTGTGCCAGGGATAAAAAAAAAAGAAAAAAACAGTTCCTTGCCTCAAGGAACTCATGGCCTAAAGATAGAGACCACCCGGAAACAAATATGTACAAATGAGCTATATACAGCTAAAATTGAAGGAAAATGCTAGAATTAAGAGATTTTGTGAAAAGCTTTTATAGAGCTTATATATAAGTTGGAACTTAAAGGAAGCCAGGGAAACTGGGAGGCAAAGGTGAGGAGGGAGAACACTTTAAGCATTGGAGAGAGTCAGTGAAAAATATCTGGATTCTAGATTGACAGAACAAAGTTTCATATGAGTTTCACTGTATGACTGAGCATGTATAAACACATCCCATAGTGAATAAATTAGAATTTCACATAGCAATCCAGAAGCCAAGAATATCTCATTCTTTCTTATCCCCTTGAGTTAAACTGTGCTTTATTGCAAACTAATATCATATGACTCATATCTGTATATACATCTACATGTTCCCATTAGATTCTGAATTCCTCAAGGGCATGGACTCTCTGTATTTATTTGTATGACCAGCCCTTTGCAGAGTTCATGGGACTTAATAGGCATTTAATAAATGCCTATTGACTGATATCTACAATTACATCTGTATTTCCACTTTATTTATGTTTATGACTATATCACCTAAAATAACTTTAGCTATAGCTATATCTAGTCTTAATTGTATATTGTGATGCATCAAGTTTTTCCTGAAAAAATCTAGGTAAAGATGGAAATAAAACCTTAGTCCTGCATATGTATTTGTGTTGTATATGATGGATGTTTTGTATTTGTTCTTGGATTTTGCATCAAAATGAATATAAAATACCAATAAATTTTCATGTGACAAAATGTTTTGAATAATGTAATCAATAGGATAAATTGAAGTGATTTCAAATATTATATATTTCCATAATGCCTGTATTAGTCTAACATAAACACAAAAGAAGCTTTTTATTTTAAAGTGGTATTCTTTTCAATAAACACTAAAGCCTAATGGGATTTTAAAGTTTGTAACCCTTTAAATGAATTTTTGGATTGTTAAAAGGGGGTTTCCTTTAAAATATTATTTATAAAAGCATGACTTCTCATATCTTCATCAAATACATACTTGAGCTATATGCAGATTTTTTTTGTTTAAATTTATTTATTTATAATTTTTAGCATTCATTTCCACAAGATTTTGAGGTACAAATTTTCTCCCCATCTCTCTCATACCACCCACCCCAAAATAATAAGCCTACTGAATATACCTTCCCCCATTCTGTTCTCTCTTAAAACCTCCCCCACCCCCCCAACTTTCTAAAAGGGACAGATGGATTTCGATACCCCAGTGCCCACATATTTTATTTCCCAGATGCATGTAAAAAGCAACTTTTTAAAATTTTGATTTCCAGATTCTTTCCTTTCTTTCTTCCTCTCTCACTCCCATTGGAAATACAAGAATTCAATATAGCTTGTACAACTGTAGTTATGCAAAACATTTCCATAGTAGTTATATCGTGAAAGACTAACTATATTTTCCTCCATCCTGTCCTTCCCTCCCACTTATTCTGTTTTCTACTTTGACCCTGTCCCTTTTCAAAAGTGTTTACTTCTAACTGCCCTATCCCCCAATCTTCCATCCCTTCTATCATTCCCTTTTTTATCCCCTACCCCTCCCCCCCACTTTCCTGTGGGGTAAGATACCCAATTGAGTGTGTATGTTATTTCTTCCTTAAGCCAAATTCAATGAGGATAAGGTTGACCTATTCCCTTTCACCTTCCTGTTCTTCCCCCTCCATTGTAAAGTTTTCTATTGCATCTTTTATATGAGATAATTTACACTATTCTATTTCTCCCTTTCTCATTCTCCCAATATTTTTCTCTCTGAACTCTTAATTTTATTTTTTAGATATCATCCTTTCATATTCAACTTATCTTGTGCTCTCTGTCTATATATACATTTATACACATATACACGCACTCACATATGTATTTATATACACATACACCCTCCTATACATAAATACATTTATATATATATAATGTATACCTGTATGTACATACATATTGCCTTCAACTATCATCATACTGAGAAAAGTCTCACGAGTTACAATTAACATCTTTGCACTTAGGAATGTAAATAGTTCAACTTTAGCAAGTTCCTTATTATTTCTTTTTCCCTTTAACCTTTTCATTCTTCTCTTGATTCTTGTATTTGAAAGTCAGATTTTCTGTTTAGCTCTATTTTTTTCATCAAGAATGCTTGAAAGTCCTTTATTTTTTTTTAAGCAATTGGGGTTAAGAAACTTGCTCAAGGTTACACAGCCAGTTATTTTATGTGTATGTGTGTGTGTGTGTGTGTGTGTGTGTGTGTGTGTGTGTGTGTGTGCCGAGATCTGAGGCCAGAACTGATTCCGGGTCTCCTGAAGTTGGGGCTGGTGCTCTTATTCACTGCGCTACCTGGCCACCCACATTGAAAGTCGTTTATTTCATTGAATATCCATATTTTCTCATGAAGTATTGTGCTTTTTTGCTGCATAGATGATTCTTGGTTTTATTCCTAGCTCCTCTGACCTCAAAGATATCATATTCCAAGCCCTTCAATCCCTTAATGTAGAAGCTACTAGACCTTGTGTAATCCTGATCGTGCTTCCATAATACTCAAATTGTTTCTCCTTGGTTGCTTATAATATTTTCTCTTTGACCTGGGGACTCTGGAATTTGGCCATAATATTCCTAGAAGTTTTTTTCTAGTATCTTGTTCAAGAGGGGACAAGTGAATACTTTCAATTTCTATTTTGCCCTCTGGTTCTAGAATATCAGGGAAATTTTTCTTTATAATTGCTTGAAGGATGATTTCTAGGCTCTTATTTTGATGATGGCTTTCAGATAGTCCAATAATTTTTTTAATTATCTCTCCTGCATTAACTTTCCAAGTCAGTGGTTTTTCCACTGAGATATTTCACATTGCCTTCTTTCTTTCATGCGTTTAGATGTTTTATAGTAACTTGATTTTTCATAAAGTCAGTAGCTTCCAGTTTCTCCAATCTAAATTTGAAGGAATCATTTTCTTCAGTGAGTTTTTGAAATTCTTTTTCATCTTGGCAATTTGGCTTTTTAAGTCATTCTTCTCCTCGTTTTTTTTTTTTTTTTTTGGGGGGGGTTCTTCTGCCATTTGTGTTAGTCTAATTTTAAAGTGTTATTTTCTTAAGGATTTTGGGGGGGTCTCCTTTACCAGGTTGTTGACTCACTTTTCATGATTTCCTTGCAGCATTCTCATTTCCCTTCCCAATTTTTCCTCTACTTCTCTGACTTGATTTTCCAAATTCTTCTTTAGTTCCTCCATGACTTATAACAAATTCAATTTTTCTTGGAGGCTTTTGACTCAGGAGTTTTGACTTTGTTGTCTTCTTCTGGTTCCATGTGTTGATCTTCTTTGTCAACCCAAAAAGGTTCTATGGTCTGATTGTGCTTGCTCTGTTTGCTCATCTGGCCGATTACTTGACTTTTGAGCTCTTTTCACCACAGTAGAGCTCTGCTTAGAGAGTGAAGGGAGCTGTGTCCCAAATTTCTGGGGTTTTAGCAGTTGTTATCAGAACTATGAGGAGGGAGCCCTCTCTCCACCCAACAGAAGCTCAGGAATGGGTGTTCCTCACCCCAGGGTCACCACCTAAGACTGTGATCCAGATCCAAACAGGTCAAAGAAAGAGCAATTATCCCCTGAATTGTCACTTGTTCCCCCTACATTTTGTAGGCCAGGAGCTCTGGGAGCTGTCACATGGCAGCAGTTGCAGCTGCCACACAACTGCCATCTCTGTCCTTGGGGGCAGGGACCAGATCATGCTCTTCTTTCACCCAGTTCCAACAGAGTCCCCTGCTGACCTTTTACTTTCTCTTTGGCCTTTATGGGTTGAAAAGTCTGGAAACCACCACAGGTGCTGGTTATTCATTTTCCGGAAGTCTGCTCTGGCCAGTCTGGGTTGAGTGCAGGCTGCAAGGCTGGGCTGGTGTGGCTCATGTGAACCTGTACTCCGCCCACAGCTAGGTGAGATAGTCCCTTCTTGTTGCTTTGCCTGGCTGCCTTCAGTGGGAGATTAATTTCTTTCAGTCACTTTGTGGGTTCTATAGTTCTAAAATTTGTTTAAAGTCATTTTTTTTACAAGTATTGGAGGTGACTAGAGAGGAAGCTAAAGCAAGCTCCTGCTTTTACTCTGCTATCTTGTCTCCCTGTAGATTTATTTTTTTTAACAGAAATGTAGAGATGTAGAAACTGTGATGTTGGAATACAATTTTAGTGGATCTATTTTATTTATGTAAAAAAAGGTTGTTGTAAAACTGATTCATTTTTTTAAAATTATTGTCTATTTATTGCTTCCAATATTATCCTTTAATGTTTGCAGTATGATCCAGCCAAAATGAATGTCTGGCCATGATTACTCTAAACTTATTTGTTTTCCTTCCACTGGTTCTTGTGCTTTTCTGGGATACTGATCCTTGTAATCTTCCTAATCAAACCTGAGATTTAACAAACAAATGTAATCATTTTGCAAAAGAATCTGGCTTATATTTCAATAAAGGAAGAAAACAGAAACAAAAAACAAACCTGGGTGATCCAAATCTTTTATCAGATAAGAATTTGGATGGTCATCCAACCAAAGGTCTTATATTAGACAGAAATGGATGCTGGGCAATGACCTGGATATGGAATTTAAAAAGAGGAATGAAAGCAGAAATACTTCTTATAAATACAAATAAAATTAATAATGATTCCTATTTTTCTCTGAAATTAAATTTTATTTTAAAATAACAATATACCAGGAGTAATGTGATATGGCTTAGACATATGAGATAATAAAAACTGAAGAATTAAAGTTGAAGATTTCCCAAATTGTAGTAGAAACAAAAATAAACCCTGTGAGGATACTGTAATAATCAAGAAATCATGCAAGAAGATACTGTTAAAATGTTTCATTGTAAAAATATACAACTCATAAATGAAAGGTGACAGTGGTGTTGCAAGAATGAGAGACAAATTTAGGGTCTTTCATGTTCCCCTGGTTTCTGAAAATGTTCAAATAAGGGAAATAAAGCTTCCAGGATGTTGGATGGCATTCCTGTAGTGGATTTATAAGACAATATACAAAGAAGTAATACAGGAATAGAAACCATAGCTAGTTTATAACCTGAATCATCAGAGGGAATACCCACATTGATGTGATCACACCTTCAACAAAACATCAAGTTATAAGGAGAGGGAGAAGAAAAATCATTTGTAGGACTGATTTGGAAAATTGTATTAAATGTGGCCTGTCTTCAAGATAATAATGAGTAATTGATTGTTTACATTTTTTGAGGTACACAATAGGTGAGGCTGAATTTATAAGAAATAAGTATTGGAAATGATGGATGTTAGAACAAGAATAAAATGGGGTGGGAGGTGAAGTTAGGGGAAGTTTGATAGGGCATATGAAACAAAACCCACATTAGAGAAAATGAGATTTGGTCTTGTGAGACACATGGAGACAAGTAGAAAAGCAGGATGAAAATTCCAAAGAGAAAGTCAGGCTAAATATTATCTATTAGGAAGATCAATTTGTAGAATCTGGGGATCCTATCGAGAATAAGACTAAATGCAAAATATCAAATGAGCTTATTAATACTGACAGTAAATGAAAATGGTTGAAAGATAACAAAAGGAAAGTCAAGAGGGAAAAATGTAATATAACTAGTATGGGGTGGAAATGACCTATGCCAACACTAATATATTAGCAATTTTCTGTTATGGAAATTAATTTTTTTGCCATTCAAATTTCCCTTCCTACCACTTTTGTGCTTCCAAGAAGTTTTCCCTAATCTGACATTAGCAGAATGCAAGCAACATTAAGGAAATTTTACTCAAAGTAGTGATTTTCAGCTTAAAAGTTCAGGCTGCTTTTATAACTGATCTCATGTCATTCACTCTTCCATATCAGCAGTCCCCTTGTGTCTCTGTAGCTTTCCCCAATAAGTATGCCCTTTCAGAAATCTTTTGAAAGAATGGAGTAGCATATCAAATTTTCCTTCTTACAAAATGTCTTTTGTACCATGAGTTTCACTTTTGTGATTTTGTTCAGCACTGTATTTGTTCAATTGTTTCTATGCATGACAATATTGAACTCACATGATGGTGACATATTTTATTGCAGCATAATATTATGAGAGAAGAGTTTGAGGTGCTGTAGATTGTGGCAAGTTGGATGCTTTGGCACAAATGACCTATAGCAAATGGTTTATCTACAAGTCTCTCTGCTTCTCATTAGTAAAGAAAAAAAAAGTTCTAGACCCTTTCCTGTTTTCAACTCTAGATATTGTTTTCTCTCTGAAAGACATTATTTCCCAAGTTCCCTGAAGAAAAAAAAAACAACACAATTGTATTTTATTACTTTTTTATTATAACAAGTACTTTTCTAAAATGAAGTATCAGATTTTCAGTCATGAACTTAAACAAAAATTATCAATAAGAATTGTGAGCCTTAGTGTCATTATCTAAAGTTAAATGACAATGTGTGACCACCAAGGGGAGTATTTTTTAATTCTTTAGGATTTTATAAAAAACAGTCAAAAATTATTCAGTGTAATTGTGTTGCATTTTCCCCCAGGAGATCAATAAAATATTTACAAAGGAAATATGGTTGTGGCTGGATTTCTTAATGTCTTTAATGGATGCTGATTTCTATGATTGAAATATCTGTTATCTTTAAACTTATAATAATAAATGCTATTCCCTTGCTAATCAGACCTTCTAAGAAAATGGGAAGAATTTGAATATCCTTTTTCTTTTGCTCAAACCTCTGTTCACTCAGTGGAAAAAAAAATCCATGGTTTTCTTCCCCCCCTCCCTGCTGGTTGACAGCTCTTTGACTATTTTTCTTTACTACTGCTATTTATGAATCAGTTTCCCTGCTAATTCTCTTAATGTCATTAATTCAGGCTATTTAGAATGATTAGTTTCCTGACCAGTGATTAGTACACACTTGCCAGCTTGGATACTTGCATACAATTGAAATTTTGTGTTGATTTTGAATACATCAAGCAACACAATGTCGAGAGAGAAACAGAGACAGAG
>NW_027186315.1:4824154-4830613 GCF_028583685.1 Petaurus breviceps papuanus | reverse complement strand
GGAAGTACTAGCATGACTGTTTCTAAATTGAGATTGCTTCTCAGGATCATTGCTCCAAGGGTTGGGTAGAAACTGGACTAATGATTTTGGCAGGGTATAAGGATAAAAATGTGTTGCCATACCAGGATTTTTAAGCAGATTATCAGCATTTGTTGCTTACCTGTTCCACAAATGAAAAATAAAATGAAGTAGTATGTGACTTCAAGAACTTTATATTCTCTGAATTCCAGTATTCATGTCCAACAGAAATGCTCTACAGGGTGTCAACCCAACATGCTGGTGACCTTCCCCTCCATCTCTTGCCATTATGTGGATAGCAATGGAGCATGAGCATTGTTTAGCTGTTATCTCTCACTCTCAATATTTGACAGATCTATCTTTTTTCATCATATAGCTGTCAGATAACATTCTTTATAATACTTCTGTTTAACTCATGGGTATTATTGTCATTCCACTTTTCTTTCTGAAGAGGATCAGTGACATCATGAGGTGATGTCTTGACTTGTGCATGAATGGATTTATGAGGCAGAGTTGTGCAAATCATCAGCCTCACTCTCTCTTTCAGAGTCGTCAAAATCCAAGGGTAAGACAAAAGTCAAGAAGAGGGAGGATGACCTGGCATGCAGTGCATGATAAAGGCTTCTCCAATATCTGGCCAAGCTCAAAGTGTTCCACAGTGACTCCCTCAGTCTCCTTCATGGGCACTGAAACACATTTTTCTCATGTGCTCCATTTGACAGGGGAAGTTTTCACATACTTGAGGTAGACACTTTTCTAACTCACCAGCAGATTTGAGACCTTTTAGTTACCTTTAACCTGGTTTATCCTATCTGTTGAGACAGTTTCACAGAGGTGTGGCTGCTGCACATGCTACAGCTTTTTGTAGTTACAGATAAGAGTTAGGTGACAGGTGGACTTGAAAGATGGGTGAGTAATCTTAGAAAGGGTTCAGCGAGCTCGCATACCATAGGTGCTAGTCTTCCCTGAAAACCCTCATTTGAAATATAACACAATTGACTAATACCCAACATTTTCCTTTCCTGCTTTTTCCTGGCTTTCTAACAGTATTGATCCCTTAAATACATTCAATTCCTAAATTTTCAGCCCTATAGCATCACTGAATGAATTCTGTACTAAAGAAATGGGACTTTTAGGTAGAGGCTAAGGGTGATTAAAGGTAATATCCTATATTCTTAAGGCAATGGAACTTATTTTATTCCTCTTTTATGGTTTTTTGGTCAGTTCACTGTCCACCTTTAGTGTCTAACCTATATGACCTAATGGGAAAACTGTGAAGTTGCCTGCTTTAACTTTATGTAATAGGCTAGACCCTAGATATTAAGGATTGTTCATTCACCTTTTTCCCCTGACTCAACAGATAAAACATGTCTGAGTAATAGTAGATTTCATTTAAAGTTTCTTAAGAATTCCAAAAGAAGTTGCAGTCAAATGGTGTTATCCACAAATATCGTTATTGTTTGTCCTTCATTCCTGAACTGAAACATGACAACAGGAAGGTGAGACCATGACTTGCAGTTGAATTGAGTTTAAGTGAGTGAGGGTGGTTCAAGGTCACCAGCTACAGTTTCTCTTCTGGAGCCATCTTGATCCAGTGACAAGATGGCTCTAGATGCAATGGGAGAACATGATCTTTTTAAGCTAAGTTCTGTCCCAGGTACCAGTTTGACTATGGTGATATCCATTCACTGATTAAGGCTAAGTAAGAAGTTAGGCAAAGAATGACGTCTTTTATCTTGTCAAAAATATCTATATCTATATCTATCTCTATCTATCTATCTATCTATCTATCTATCTATCTATCTATCTATCTGTCTGTCTGTCTGTCTGTCTGTCTGTCTGTCTGTCTGTCTGTCTATCTATCCATCCATCTATCTCACAAATAGGAAAATTTGGAGGAAATACTCTTTTGTTTAGACTCTGTACTAAATATCCATCATGATAGTGTCCAAAAAAGATTTGGCAAGCATATTCCTCTACATTTTGTTCCTTACTTTGATATAAATAATCATAAAGTTATTGAAGAAGTAAATTATTGCAATATCTTTCAAGATATCTGGAACATCTAGGTGGCAGAGTGAATAGAGCACCAGCCCTGGAGTCAGGAGTACCTGAATTCAAATCTGGCCTCAGACACTTAACACTTACTAGCTGTATGACCTTGGGAAAGTCACTTAAACCCAATTGCCCTGCCTTCCCCTCTCCAAAAAGAAAAAAAAAAAGATATCTGGAACATTCTGCCATTAACTTGGGACACACTTTGTTGGAAGAGAACTTTTAAGGTGATATTTTGCTATATTTAAAATTATTTTTAGTAAGCAACAATCAGATATAGTGGTATTTTACATCCTTTTATATTTCAGTCAATTGCATGACAATAACAATCTGGTCTATGCAGAATATCATTTGAAAGCCCTGCCTTCTAAAATATTAATCAAAGTTACCTTTGGTATGTGAATAGATTATTCTTTTTATATTTTGTAGAAGTATTGAATTATCATATAATTATTTTCTTATTCACATTTTTGGTAATAATAATAAAATAATAATGTGTTCCAGATTTTTATCTTTTTTAGCCCTGTCTTCTTTTAGCTATCTAAAAAGGAATCTTTCAAAAACTTCAATACTGTATCAGTAAGGGGATAGTTAGGGAGTGCAGTGGATAGAGCACCAGCCCTGGAATAAGGAGGACCTGAGTTCAGATCCAGCCTCCAATACTTGCTAACTGTGTGATGCTGGGCAAGTTCCTTAACCCAAATTTCCTTCTCCTACCTGTCCCCCCAAAAAACATGGGCTCAGAGAGAAACTCTATGTGTTTATGTAGCCTAGTCCAACCATTGTTTCCATCTTTGTTTTTCATGATGCTATTTTTATTTTCTCATTGAATACAGAGGATTTATGATATCTGTCCAAATGTGGTGGCTTCTCTGTATTGATGGGGGGAAAAGAGTTTACTATAGATCTTTTTAAAAGTACTCTCCACTTTCTATCTGTTGCCCTCTTTCCAGGTTAATCCAAAAATCCACTTAGTATTATGTGACTTATTTTGCTCACCTGTCAAGTTCTCAGTAAACTTGATTTCCTGCATTTTCCATAATTTTATGAGGTTAAGAGTCTAAAAATCACATCATTGTTAGCACTTTTTGACTCTTTTCTGCCATTCTTCTAGCATCGTTGCAGGAGCAGAATGGGACCATAAAGAATGGAGGATTATTTTTCTCTCTTAATTTGCTATTTCATATGTTGTCATACTCTGCCTCTCTGTTCCAAGTCATACTGTTCACTGGAGAACAGATCTATCGCCAGGACGATAGCAGAATACAACTTATCAGAGTTCGCATTCTGCTCATTTAATTTTTAAATATTCAGATATCTCCAAGACCCAATGAAGTATCAAAATAGGCCATAGGATTGAAATAGATTATCTTTATCCTTTAGTAAGATTTTATGATCTGTGATTCTAAATTCTTTCATCATGACACCATCTGCTTTTCACCTTATTTCTGCTGTGTGATAAATCTTTAAACAATTTTTTTAATGCTTCCCTAGTTAGAGGATTTTCATGTGTGATTTCAAATAGGTCATGTACTTAAAACTGCATTGCTAATAGTGGTGATAAATTTACATCGATTTATCTGAATGTTCACATTCACTCCATCTCATGACAAAAGACACTGATTTGTGAGAACTCTGACCAGAGTTAAATTAAGGAATTGGGCATGTTTCTGCTGGAGGAAATGAATTTTAGGGCATACTTGATAAGGTTTTTCAAGTATGTGAAAGATTATCATAAAGAGCATGGATTATTTTATTCACTTTAGCTCTTGAGAACTAGGGGCAATGGGTAGAATTTGCAAAGAGGCAAGCATAAATTTGATGTCAAGAAAAAAGTGGTAAAAAAAATTTGAGTCATTCCAAAGTAGCATAGACTGTCTTGAGAGTTATAAGTTCTCCCCTTTCTGGAGGTTTTCGAGCAGAGTATGGATGAACTCGTCAGGTTTGTTAAAAGCAGTTTTCTTTTCATGTGGGAATTGGATCAAATGGTCATGGAAGTTCCTTCCTACTTTCAGATTTTGTGATTCTATGAAAGTTTGTGATGTCTAAGTATGTCTAAGTATGGGACAAAGTGAAGTTAATGGGTCCAAACATAGTTAAACCTCCTGCAAATCACACTGCGTTCTTGTCTATTGAGGTAGTGAACCACAAATATTTGTTTTTGATAAGAAGATGACACTATCAATAAATGTCCCTAAATGTTTTTAATTGTCATGAGGAAAATTTCACCTTTTACACTTAAAGACTGAACTTTAATATGTGTATATATGTATATGTGTGTATTTATTTATGTATATGCATAGACACACACACATAGATCCACAAACTATGGGTATTGCATTTTAATGTACTAATTTAATATTCTTTGAATTCTTTAGTGTTTTGTGCTTTTGGAGTTTTCGGTGATTTCTGAAACAGTACCAAAAAAAAATGTTTAGTTATGTTGAAGGCCACCTTTCTCATAAATGATTATACTACAGATACTTAAGTGGTAATCATTCATGGAACTATTCAAGTGTTCCCAGTATACATTTGCTGCTGCTACTGGAATTCCCAGGGCTACATTAAGACATTTTTCTAGGATTCTTAGTTTTATTTAATTTTAATGATTTCTTAGTCATATCATGAACAACATAAAGTTCATGACATGATACATAGTGAAATATAGTATAAACCTAAAAGAACAAAATGATATATGAAAATATTATTTTTCAGTCATATGTTACAAATAATTCAGTAGTACCTATTTTGTACTAGACATTATCCTAGGCTCTGTGCTCTCTGGGCACTCATGGAGCTTACTTTGACCAGAAGGAAACAATATGTTCACAGGTTAGTAATTATATAATTTTTTCAAAATAAATATTTAGTTACTATGGGAAGGGACTTTAATAACTAGGGGAATCAGAAAACATCTTTTAAATGATGGGGTAATTTCTCAGGAGGGAGATAAAATTTTCAAGAGGCAGGGAGCGTAAGGGAGAGCATTTTGGACATTGAAGATGTTCTTCACAGAGTCACTGAGGTGGGAGATGGAATATTGTACAAGAAACCACAACTAGGCCAGTGTGTCTAGAGTCCAGAGCATGTAATGGAGAATAACGTGTACTCAATCAAGAAAGAAATCCTGGAGTCTGTTTGCATATAAAATGTATTTTATTCAAAAGACACTGAGAAGCTACTGAAGCTTCTTGCGCAGAGAAAAGAAATGCTCTGACCTGCAATTTTGTATGATCAATTTGGCAACTGTATGGAGGATATATGAGGTTTGATAAGAAGAGGAATGTGGAATCTGTGACCAATTAGCATAGTATCATAACAGTCTAGGAAAGAGGTGTAGAAGGCCTAGAGTAGGATGTTTATGGTAAGTACATTTCAAAGGGGATTAATTTAATTTTTGTGAGATGTTGTAAAGGTATAATCAACAATGCTTGGCGTGTAAATGGTATTAAAATTCACCCTCATCCAAGTAAACAATGTGCCATCTAATGTGTTTATGTTCTTTAAAAAATAGCTACCCAGTTTTCTTCTTGCTAGATTGTTCTTCTCAGATTTTCTACACTATAAATAACCATTAAAATCCTGGGAATATTATAATTTTTTATATTTGTTCTTATTATCATTTTTAATTAGATGCCTAAAAGTGAGGTGGTTTTCCAAAATACTTCTGTCTTCTGAGTCTGTACCTTTATATTGTCTTAAACCAAATCTACAATTTCTCACCACTGACATTTCATCTTAGTGTACTGGGAGGGATGAGGTAACAAGTTCTTACTACTCAAGAACCTTTCTAATACTCATGTCATCTACAGAATGAAAATTTGCCCAAATTTCCAAAGAAGCCCTTCTTGTGGTAATGGGTATGTAGTTCCATTGCTTCCTCTCCAGCTGAGCTATCATAGCTTGTACTAATCAAAAACCTCTTAAAGGACTCTTCTAAAGATGGCCTGTATTCTTAATTGTGTCATTACATAGACAGTACTTGAGTCTTCTGCTCAGAGCTTATATTGTCTGTAAGCCTGGAAAAGCATGATCTTACTCATCTGCCTCTACCAATGCTAGGTTATGTGGTAACACCTCTACTCAAAATTTTAATATTTAATTCTCCCTAAGTCACGTTTTGTTTTTCTATGAGCAAATCACAAATTTCCCCTGCAAATAATCTCTTAAAAATAAGTCATCCTTCTGGCGCGGCCAGGTGGCTCATTGAATAAGGGCACCGGCTCCAGCGTCGGGATGACCTGAGGATCAAATCTGGTCTCAGATACTCAGCACCACACCCAGAAATAACTGGCCATGTAACCTTGAGCAAGTTACTTAACCCCAATTGCTTTAAAAAAAAAATTCATCCTTCATGTAGCTGCCAAAATAATCCCTGTAATTTAT
>NW_027186315.1:4808152-4824144 GCF_028583685.1 Petaurus breviceps papuanus | reverse complement strand
GGAAGGAAGGAAGGAAGGAAGGAAGGAAGGAAGGAAGGAAGGAAGGAAGGAAGGAAGGAAGGAAGGAAGGAAATGAAAATTTATCAATCACCTACTAAATGCCAGACACTGTGCTAAGTGTTTTACAAATATTATCTCATTTGACTCTTATAAGAATTCTGGGAGGCAAGTACTATTATCATCTCAATTTTATAGTTGACTAAACTAAAGTAAGCAAAGGTGAAGTGCCAGAGTCACATAGCTAGTAAGGTAAGTTTAAATTATGACCCAGCACTCTATCCACTGTGCCATTTAGCTACATAAAATTAAAATTAAATTAAAAATTCATGAAGTTGACATTTAAAATCCTTCACAATTAGCTTCACTCTTCCTTACCTTTTCAGCCTTACTTCACATTATTCTCCTATGCACACTCTATGATAGAGCCAACAGGCCTATTAAGCTTTCTCAGAATGCTACATTCCATTTTGTGCTCCTAGACTAAAGCACATGCTGTCCTACATGCCTCAAGTAAACTTAACTCCCTCCTCACCACTGCTTCTAAGGTTTTTTTTTTTAATTATTCTTTCAAGGCTCAGCTCAGATGTCAACTTGTTCACAGAGTCTTTCCTGGTCTCTCTAATTTTATTGAGCTCTTCTTTATCAGATTATCTTGTACCTTCTTATCTCTTAGTATCATAATGAATTAAATTAGGAGAACCTGATCCTGATCTTTGAGAACAGAGTTTGTTCTCATGCTATCATTTTATCTTCCATTCCTCATACAATACCTTACACATAATAGGTACTTAATAAATGCTGTTGAATGGAAATGAGAAACCAGATCACTGAGTATCTTGAATTGAATGGAAGAATTGCAAATGATTCAGTGATTTACAATCTAATTTCTACAGCCACAATTACACCAATCATTTGTACCATAAAGATTACCAAAAAACATGTTTTCTGACAAGGGGCCTGTATTTAATTTGGTTCCATTTAAATGAATTTTTTTGCAAAGGAATTGTATAAGATGAGAGGATATGGAATTTGCACTTGTAGAAAGAGTAACCACAACATTAATTTAACTGCTAAAAGTGAACAAGAGCTTTCTTCAACCTGCTACCTTGACACTTTATTGCTCTGAATCAATTGCTTAGACTGAAAGAAAAATGTAAATTATTAAAGGTATTTAGAATTACATACCAGAAGACAAGTCAATATGATTTATTAGGTTTATCATAATTTCATAACACATCTCATGTTTAAACCAGTTATTTATAACGATGTCTCAAGGCATCTCTCAAGGATTTCGTACAGACATAAAAGAATTATCCACTGTTCCTTTCTGCTTTATGAGATGCATGTAATCTTCAATTCTTTTAATTAAGATTTGTAATAACTCTAAGGACTTAGCCCTCTCTATCTACGCAGGAAAGACCAAGTGGATGAAGACTGTACATTGCCAAGATTTCAATATGTAACTGTGGAAGAGTTCAATACCTGTGAGTTCTGAGGAAAAATTTTTTTTCCCCAGAAAAGGTGAATGCTGAGAACAATGGAATAGTTGAGATGTATGAATGAAGACCTTCTGTTTTCTTGTCTATGTCAATACAAGGAAGATAAATTATTCTTTTAAAGGATGCCCCCAATATCTAAGAAATTTCTGGCCAATGCAGGAAATCTGAATAAATCTAAATGAATTTCTCAGAGGAAAAATCCTAATCTTTAGCAACTCCTATGAAACCAAAACTTACATACTTATTGCATTTCTATTGCACTCCAGAATTCTGTTAATTATATGCAAACAGTAATTGGGTCTGAACAATTATAAATCACAGTCTATGCCTTAATAAGCCAAAACTGCTCAAGATACAAAATTATTTTCTTTCTCAATGCACTAATAAATGTATTTTACTTTCAGACTACTGTTTTTTTACCTTTTTTATTTCCTCAGTTATATGGAAAAACAATTTTTTTAACATTCAGTTTTAAAACTCTAAGATTTAAATGCTCTCCCTTTCTCCCTCCCACCTGAACTCCAAATTAAGGGGAAAAAATCATTTCCATAGAGCTTATAATTGTGAATTGACTATGGCTGGGAAACTTTCATAACACATTTTTAGAGATGCATTATAAAATGTATCTAACAGTATTTATATGTGGTACAATCAACTCAGGTGGAAAACGTACTGGGTCTAGAATTGAAAAGGAAAAGAAGAACAGGTTTGGCTGCTTTGGAGACATAACACGCTTCTTTTAGAGTCCCCAAGGTTCTTATGAATTTCAGTATTAAGATTTTACCAGAGTTGTTACATGTCAGCAAGTTGTGACAATGCCCATCAAGTGCTAAAGACAAGTGTCAATGGGAGACATTTACAATATTTAGGGTGGTTATTAACAATTATAGCATATAATCCATAAGAACTTTGATGAAAAGCAGGAGCAGAATATTTCATCAAGGATTTATACAACATGAAAAATAAATGGGCTAATCACATGTTAAGTATGAAGGAAGACTGGTAGATAACTAGATTGTTCCATGTGTAACTTGTGTCAAAAAAAAAGTCAATGAAGTCCTTAGGAACAGTCAATCTTCAACTTTTGTGGGGATAATATTACTAGAAAATTACATGAAAGTAAAAATGCAAATGTTGATACATTTGATACATTGAGCTTATAGGAAATAGGGTGTTAGTTTCCCTTGGCCACCAAAAACTATAATCTTTCCATAGACATTTCTGAATATACTTTTTTTCTGCATACAATTATTTATAACAAATGATTAATTCTTTAATATATACTTTTCCTAGCACTGTGACCATGAAATAACTCATAAAATGCAGTAAATTAAATAAAATTGGTAAGATGTAAAACATTTCTAGAAGGCTCTAGCACCTTCTACATTAAGGAATCACAGGGCTTGGAATACAATATTCCAAAGGTCAAAGGACTAGGATTAAAACCCAGAATCACTTACCCTGTAAAACTGAGTATAATGCACTATTTCCCTCCCCAGCTTTTCCATACAGGCTTGAATCCTGTATCTCATCGATGGCCCACAATCTTTTGGAACAAGTCCTTAAAGACTTGTATCACCTGCTTGTTTCTCAGGGTATAAATGATGGGATTCAGCAGAGGGCTTATTGAAATATTGAGCACAGCTACTCCCTTGTTGAAGGTGGCCTCATGCTTTGCTGGTAGCTTGATCTCCATGAAGATGCAGCTTCCAAAAGAGAGAGAGAGGACTATCATATGGGAGGAACAGGTGAAAAAGGCTTTCTTCCTTTGTTGAACAGAAGGAAATCTGAGAATCATCCTGATGATGTTTGTGTAAGACAGCATCATAAGCCCTAGGGTTATCACAAGTGTCAGCACAGCTAAGAATGAATCAACCAATTCTGTTAGGCTGGTATGTGAGCAGGAGTGTTTCAGAAGAGGAGTTGTATCACAGCAATCATGATTTATGACATTGGATGAGCAGAATTTCAGATGATTTGCCATTAAGACTCCTGAGAGAGAAGTCAGGAACCCAGCCAACCAAGAGCAAAGAACAAGCAGGGCACAGATTCTGCTCTCATGATGATTGTATAATGTAGGGGCTTGCAGATAGCAACATAGTGATCATAGTCAGTCAGGAGGTAAAACTCAGTGTCCCCCAGAATTATGGCAAAAATGTTTTGAGTGAAGTAGCCAACAAAGCTGATGATTTTGTTCCCTGTTGAGATACTCTACAAGAGTCAGGGAATAAAAACAGACATGAGGAAAATTTCTAAGATGGAGAAATTCCAAAGGAAGAAATACATAGGTGTTTGGAGGTGAGAGTCCAGCAGGTTGAGGGTGATGATGGTCAGACTGCCAATGATGCTGAACGTGTAGGTAAGAGAGAGAAAGAGGAAAAGCACAACCTGGAACTCAGGAGCATCTATCAGACCCAACAGAAGGAAATCAGTCAATGTGGTGGAGTTTTTCATTGTGACCTTGACTAGATCTGAAAGTGAAAAGAACAATTAGGTGTAAAGATGGGAGATGTAGGAGTCAGGCTGCAAGATCCAAGGCAATCAATTTATGAAAATTTCTTCTATCTATCATGTTGGTTCTGTGTAGGACATCTTGTCCAAAACGTCTTCATCAAGGCTTCACTATTTTGCCCCTCATAGAGAAATAATATTCCATGACATTCCCGTATCCCAACTTGTTCTGAGAACAGGCCCCAGGTCAAGATAAAAAGACCTCTCTATGGGTACTGAGTAAGGATGTAGTTTACTAGTGACTTATGGGTAGAGGTTTTGTGTATTAATGATACTTAGAAATTGATTGATAAGTGACTGATTGAATTAATTTAGTTGCCCCATGAGTAGAAGACTTTGAATAAGTGACTGATTGAGTTAACTTAGTTGACTCATGAGTGGAAGACTTTGACTATTGTACTTTGAGATGATTGTTCTTTGTTCTAAATATTGTGACCATTTCGGTGAAAACTATGTGGCCATTTTAATGATAAGCTGCTGAGAATACTACTAATGATTTTCTGTGATAAGTTGTAATATTGTGAATACTGTACCTTGATTTTCTGTGAAGGTTTTGCATTGTTTTGTTATAGAATGAATAGAGTGTTCACTATATGGTATAAACAGAACCTTAAAAGCTGTCCACATTACCATTCTTCTGAAAAGCTGCTCATGTGTGGCATTACATTATAGCATAGTTGGAAGGATTACAAAATATAGTGCAGTAGCAAGAAAGCACCCCAAGTGTCCTCAGGGTGGCTGCCAACACAGGTTCTTGGATCTGCTTTGTTAAAGGAAAGCAACTCAAAATGGTTTAACAAGTTTACTTTAATCAGTCAAATATGTATTGTTTACCTAGTTCAGGGGGAAAAGGTCAACACCCCCGACTTCAGAGTATACAGACAGAATTATCAAGACAGAGAAACAGATCAAGTACACAGTTTTCCAAATTGTCCAACCATTACATCCATAGCAAATCAACATCTGGGTTTTTCAAAAGGGGGGGGGCTCTCAACAATGGCTTCCCAGAGTTGCATCTGATCAAATCACAAAACACTTCTCAAAGTGAGCCCCCAGAACAAAGCCTCACATCAGGGATTATATAGCCTTCTCCTGACTCAGAGAATGTAACAACCTTCTGGACCCATTGGCCAATCAAGAAGCATCTACTGAAAAACAAGCCTCCCACCCCAGGCTCCAGGTGCACTTTAGCCTAGGGACAGGGAAGACCTTAAAAATTTACATTCCCGTTACAAGTGACTCTATTTGTTCCAGAATCCATGGCCATTTAAATTGAAATTGTAAGGCCACAATCCTGGAGGGGTGGAATACAATGGTAATGTAATTTGAATTTGAAGATGCCTTTAGGTTGACAAAGATAGCAGGTACTTAGCACTTAGTAATTGATCAAGCCTCTGTTGGGGAAACAGAAGTTATGAACTCCTCTCTCCTGTTGCTGATGTAACAGGAAGGGGTTGGCTAAAACAGGAAGTAGCTAATGCTGTGTATATGAGAAAAGCCCCAGAGAGGCACAGTCAGAATTTCTTGGGACCAGCATCTGATGGCAGAGATGCTAATAGATGAGAGAATGGAGAACTGAGCCAGAATTTCCTGAGAACGTGTGGGGGTGGAGCTTCTTCTGAACAGGAGCCCAAGAGACCAGGAGCCCAGGTGAAAGAGGAGCCAGGAGAAGACTGAGGAAGCAGAAGACTGAAGAAGCATGACCAGGATGGTGAGACTTTGTCTGTTTGTGCCTTGATTGAGCCTTGAATTCCAGGGAACAGAAATTGTGAAGGATTTGAGATGGACTGGACCCAGAGAACTTCAGTATGGAGCAGGACCTACCCTGAAAGCTGTACAAGGAACTGGAAGCTACTTGCCATTGAACCCAGGTGACAGTCTGGTGAATCCAGGTGGAATCTGGGACCATGGAAGTGAATCCAGGGAATCTGAGAACCAGCCCTAAATCAAAATGAAAAAGCCTCTCCTTGTATATTGAGTAATGATGAAATTGTAGTTTACTAATGACCTAGGGGTGGAGGGTTTGTGTCTTAGTGATTAATGATACTTAGTAATTGATTGCAGAATAAGTGACTGATTGAGTTAATTTAGTTGCCCCATGAGGGGAAGACTTTGACTTTGTACTTTGAGATGGTTGCTCTTTGTTTTAAATGGTGTGACCCCTTTGGTGAAAAGTATGTGGCTTTTTAAAAAGTATGTGGCTATTTTAATTCTAAGCTGTTGAGAATACTATTAAGGATTTTCCATGATAAGTTATAATGTTGTGAATGCTGTACCTTGATTTTCTGTGAATGTTTTGCTTTGATTTGTTATGGAATAAATAGAATGTTCATTATACTGTGTAATCAGAACCTTAAAAGCTGTTCACAGGGAGCATTCTTCTGGAAAACTGCTTGTGCATGGAACTGCATTGAGGTCTTCTGATTTCCAACTATGAGATGAATGATGGAGGTTTATTCCACTACAGTTTGATAAAGGAAAAGATTGTGGAAAGATATCAGAAGAGCTTTAGGATCAGGGATACATAAAGCTAGACTGCTAGGATTTAAATTCAGCATAGACATTTCTTTCTAGTTGTTTTATTTCTACCTTCTTTTTTTCTTTCCTTCTCTTTCTTTGCTTCTTCATGTATATATGTATGTGTGTATATATTTGTACATATATAATAAGAATATGTCATAATTTTATATGTTTATATATTTGTGTTTATGCATATATTAATATTTCATAATTGTGAATGAATTATTGAGAAAAAACATTAAGTGCCTACCTTTTGCAAAGCACTGTGCTAGACTGTTTGCAAATTTGAATATGTGTGTATCATACATGACCTCAAATAACTTACATCCCAAGAGGAACATTCAAGATGTAGAGGGGAATGATGACCAAGAAAAATTTTAGTTTAGATGATAAGTGGGCATTCCACATGTAACAGTAGTATTTATTTATTTGTTTATTATTATTTATTCCTAGAATAATTGGTGGAAATAAGGGTGGGGGGCAAGATAGTCTGGGTGTGCATATATAAAATATGTAGCTGGAGGAAAGGGAGGAAGCATCAAGGTAGATATCAAGAGGTTCAAGTTGTATGTATAACATAATTTTAAAAATCATTCTCTTGTTTTAAGCCTAGGGATCCTAAAATCATTGCTAAGGTTCATTGCATCCTCCACTCTATGTTTTTAGAAATTTATATTAGCTGAAAAGTTTTGAGTTCGATCACAATTAAGTCAAACCCTTATTTAAGAACATGTGTAACATTTAGACAGAATTTGATCTTACTTCCCAAATTTACTTTTATATCCTCTCATTAAACCCTTTTCCTGTAAAGAAAATTCAAGTTACTGGAAACTTTTAAATACACCAGTATTATTGTGGTTGTGTGCCTTGTCTTTCATTCTGGAAGAGGACCATGACATCAGGAAGATGATGACATGATATGCAATTGAATTGTATTTAGGTTGAGGAAAAGGTGTGCAAAATCACAAGCCTCAATTTCTCCTCCAGAATCATATGGCTCCAGTGGCCAGACAAAAATCAGGATCACTGGAGATGGCCCAGGATGAAGTGGGAGACCTTGTCCTTTTTAAGTTAAGTTCTCACTTTGAGTGAGACAATACCCATTCAGTGATTAGGCCTGTTTAAGAAGTGAGTCAAGGGTTGGCCCCTTTAATTTAAAAATTAAATAGAAGAGAAAGACCCTCTGGGTTGCTGGCTGAAAGAGAAACAATTACAATTTACATTCACTCTGAGATTAAAAAAAATAACCATTAAGTGATGCTTGGACAGGGACATATTGTTGGCCAATCAATGAGAAAGAGAGTGAATTGTTTTTAAGGCACGAGCTTTAAGAAAGAAGTCTATCGAGTAAACCCCAAGATAACTAGGTAGGTTTCAGCCATTAAAATTTACCTTCCTTTGGACATAATACTCTCGGGTAAAGGAATGATAGCCCATGTAGGGACAGAACAGGAAAGGAGAGGGGAAGAAAAGGGAGAAGAAGGAAAAGGATTAGGAGGGGAGGAGGAGTTGAGTTGCCCAAATGGAAATGGCTAGCTGGGTCCCCATTGGAGCAGCTAGGACTACTAACAGATTGTGATTTGGCCTTTGTTCTTGAAGACAGTGGACAGTCCTGATATCAGAAAGATGATGACATGACTTGCAATTAAATTGAGTTTGAGTTGAGGGAGATCTGTGCAAAGTCACCAGCCTCACTTTCTCCTCTAGAGTCATATGGGTACAGTAGCCAGATATAGATCAGGGCAACTGGAGATGGCCCAGGATGAAGTGGGAGACCTTGGCATCCTTAAGATGAGATTTTTTGAGTTGCCACTTTGAGTGAGGCAATGACCATTTATTGATTAAACCTGTTTCAGAAGTGAATCAAGAGATGATCCCTTTAATTAAAAAAAAAATCCAACTATGGGGAAAGACCCTCCCTTCTTAAGGACTGCTGCTCAGGTCCCAGCCACTGGTCTTGCTGAGGTGCCTCCCTCTGTGGCCCCTCTCCTGAGGCAACATCCACTCAGGCCCTATCCCTGAGGCAATCATAGAGGTATCTCCTCTTATGACCCCTTCCCCTCCTCAGGTGCTGGCCGAGCTTCCTCCTTGCCAGCCAGATCCCCTAATCTTGTAGTCTGATCCAGTTCAGCCAGCACCCCTTAGTCACTCTCTCATAAGAAGTGGAACTTCCAATTTGCCTTCCCAAGCCCAGCTCCATACTGCCTTCAGGGCTTCTTCCCTTAAGGGAAGTGGCTCTCTCCCCTGGTGGGAGGACTAGAGTACATGTCCCATTCTCCATTTCTGATCTCAGTCAAATTAAAGAAAAGTTGGGTAGGTTATCTAAAAAAAAAACCCAACAAAATTTACTGAAGGCTTTTGGTACTTATCCCTGCAATTCAAGCTTTCTTAGGGTGATTTGTATATCCTCTTCTCTACCTGTTGTTCTATTGAGGAGAAGAGGAGAATGTGGGATCAAGCCCAAAAATTTGGGGATTGTCTGACTAGCAGGAAATTCTTGGGTGAGCTATTTCTGCCATTCCAGTATTTGTTTTTGACTCCTGGTTCCTAAAGTGTCCCCCATCATGTTTAATATCCAAATAAACCTATGGCCTGGGAAGGACTACAACCATTAATTACTACTCAAGTCCCTGACTCATTCTGTCTGGAGTGGGGCCCAGACCACCAGGTGAAAGCTTTTGATACTTTGAAAATTAAATTGACTACAAGCTCAGCTTCGCCCAATATAGAATAACCTTTCACTCTCTATCATGATGAAAGGAGAAAACAGGCTTTGGGAGTTGTTGCCTGTTTTTGAAAACGATTACATTCTGTGGCTGCTATTGCTTTCCATGTGCTAAATGTCCATGGAAAAATTTGGAAAGGAAAGGAATATCTGACAATATTTTGGTTTTGCCATAATCATCTTTAATTCCAACCAGGGGAATTGTCTTTTCTCATTTTTTTTTTTGGTTCCTGTTTGGTCTTCATTTGTTTAACCTCCTCGCCAGCTTTATCTCCTCCAGGGTTCAAAGCGTCAACCTCTGGATGACCACTAAGGCTATGCAAATCTGCAACTGGATCCAAGTTCTCCAACCAACTGGACCTGTTATCATCCACATTCCAGAGTCTGACCCCTTTAATGTGAAGTCTTACACCCTTGAATGAGACCCAGAGAGACAGGAATAACTATGTCCATTGCCAGGAAGAAGTACTTTCAGAAGATGAGACCTTCACCCTTTACCCCCAAGTAATTTGGGTACCATTTGTTTGAGATGGGAATGATGAGGTATGGGCTCTGGGAGTCCCCTTGAACTCTGATTAAATCATCCCATTTGATGAGGCATTTGCATGAGTCCATAAGCCTTATATTGTGGCTGGGCCCAAACCTCTGTTACTAGACTTCCCATCCTTGAACCTATCAAAATATCAATCTACCCTTAAATTGGCCTAGCCTACCATTGTCTGTAGTCTCCAGGTAGCCTCCAGCAACTTCCCACCCTTAATCCCTCATTGTCTTCATCTGATTTCTCCTGAAGAACCTCCCCAAACTCCTCCTTTAGACTACCCTAAAATTCCTCCCACAACTTTCAGTATACAATGTCCCATCTTCCCTCCATATGGTGTGAGAGTGCCCTATAATTTTCTGCCACAGACTTACTCTGTGTCCAGTACAAGCTAATTTTTAATAAACTTACTTTTCTTTGAGTGAGAAGACTTTAGTCGAATTCATTTGGCAGGACCTGGTGTGTTGATATTTTGGGGTCTCCAGAGCACGCTTAACCTCTTCACTTCATAGTTTCTGTTTCTGGGAAAAAGAAAGCTTTAAAGATCCAAAACATTATTCACACACATTTCTGGCACCATCAACTCACTATCTGCCTGTGAAATCAACATAGACCCATAAAAAAGGTCTGAGAAGTCAACAAAAATTATCAGCATAGTCCCAGGACCTCTGAAACCATCTTCCAGGATTGCTGTAAATAGACATAAAGAAAAAGCTCTTCCAGGGCTTTAAAAAGACTATTAAAAGAAAGAAGGAAGCAGTAAGAACTAGGAGACACAGGAAAGTCTTCCTATATAGGTGAACTGCACATGGGCTGAAGCTCAAAGATCTTCCTTTGGATAAAGATGACCTCTACTCATTTAAAAGGAAATAGTTTCTAGATTTTCTTTGAAAGTAGGTATATTTGGATTTCTCTAACTTAATAATATATCTGTGCTATTGGGCTAATGGGAATGGGATCCTTTTATTTATCTTACTGACAGCAGAAGTTGTAGAACTCTCCAATGTGTTGCTCAAAATAAAATGGTTAGAAATTTGTATTTAAATAATTATGTGTGGTTTGGAGCCCAGACCTGCTACCTGAAGCCCATACCCCCCACCCTTCTCCCCTTCTGTTCAGTTCTTGCAATAGATTTGGGAACTTTCAGTTGGGCTACAAATTGATCACTAGACAACAATCATTAAGCAACACTGTCCTTTGACTTCTGTATTTTCCTGCTTGCTCCCCTTGGTGACATTTATGTTGTGGCTTTTGTCAATATAAATCCTGAGATGTATATGCTTGGGGCTTCCTGATTTGGGTATGACCCCTGGCAGTCCCCAGGTTAATTATGCTCCACAAATACATTGCATTTAAATGACTAATGTTCTCACCTGCTGTCATTCATGTTGAAGGTCCCACCAATATAGCAACATTCTGCGTCACTTCAGAGACCTCGGAATCTTGGATTCGGGAGGGGAAAAAGCTGGCCCTGTGTAACCCTGAAGGGAGCCAGTATCTGAGGAAAAATGGTTCTTTCCCAGGGCCCCCAGTCTTGGACAGATTTAGCCAAGTCCCTCCTTGACTCTGGTTTGTTCCTACATTCATATGGAGATAAATATGGGTCCTGTTCTCTAGGAGTGAGTGTCCTGTCTCTAGAGGTGAGTGTCTTTTCCTGAGGGTACCCATCTGGTAGGGACTGAGTGGTGGCTTGATGCAGCTTAATGCCCTGTCCCAAAGTTCCCCCAAGACATTGAGTAGAACTTCTGTTGTTAAGCCATTCTGTTTAGACTTGTGTTGGTCTATTTTGGCCTGCCATCTGGTGTTAAACCATTTGGTTTGGACATATGCTGATCTGTTTTGGCTTGCTATCTGGTTTCCTTTGGCCTCTGTATGAGTGTCTGCCTATCTTTTGCTGTCTGCCTGCTCTGCTCTGTATTTATGAAAAGAAATCCTTGAATCAGCCCTTGTAAGATTCAAAAGCAGCTGGGGCAGCCAAGTAGCACAGCAAGTAACAGCACTGGCCCCTGTGTTGGGATGACCTAGGGATAAAATCCGGGCTCAGACACTTAGCACCCACCCAGAAACACCTGGCCCTGTAAACTTGAACAAGTTACTTAACCCCAATTCCTTTAAAAATAAAAGAAAAAAGATTCAAAAGCAGCCAGGCAGTAAGAAACACTGTACCTGGGCTAGAAAGATTGATAGTCTCTTAAAGAAAGGTTGTTGGCAGAAAAACAAAATATCTTTCTACCTCTTTGGACTCTGGACAAAGCTCAGAGAGGTAGAAAGACAAATGGACATGGGGAGAAAGGGGAAATTTCTCCCCTAAGATTTATGTAAGAGAAAAGGAAAAAAAAATGATCAAAGAGAAGTAGGTTTCAAAGCTGCACTTTGGAATAGGACTAGCACTTAACCCTTTCCTGGATCAGAGAAAGAGAAATATGTGATATCGTTGGGAATATAGATCTAGGTAATTGAATTCATTGTGGTTACTATTTGGCACTAAGATAAATTGGGAAATTCATAGATCTGAAAAAGAGATGCCTCAGGTATGAAACTTTCAGTTCTCCAGTATGGGGAAGAGGGGACCAGGTGCTACTGGATCTTTTCCAGGGTCTCACTCACCTTGACTGGAGGATTCAAAGCTATCATTCTCAGAGAAATTTTTAAAGGAATGAACACCAGAGAAAAATTTACTTGATCAAAAGGTCCAAAAAATCCACTAAGATTCTCCTCCCTGTAGTCCTATCTCTGACAAGGTAAAGGTTATGTTACCTTCTCACTGTGATCCAGCTCTGATCAGACTGGGGTCACAATGGCAAGTTACAACCGATAAGATTCTCCTCCTCATGATCCTAGCTCTTATCAGCTAGGGATACTGTGCCGTCCCCCTGTCATCTTGTCTCTGACCGAGCTCAGGATACAGTGAGAGGTTAGAGCCATTAATATCCTTCTCCCTGTTGTCCTGGCTTTGACTGAGCTAAGGCTGCAGTTAAAAGTTAGAAGAACAGTATGGAATTTGAGATAACCTCCCCCACCTGGCAAAAAGCTACATCAGAGACCCACTAGCAACAGCCCTACATCCCCAGGTACCCTGAAACCCAGCCTTCTAGGTAAGCAGATGAACCTCTTCTCTAACTTGGAGTTTCTACTTCAAGTTCCCCAAATCCCCTTCTCAATGCTCCCAGCTACAACCTCCCAGCACTCCCCAGTTCTTAGTCCTTCCCACACAAGGAGCAGTGATCTATTTCTCCTTCTTCCCTAAATCAAACACTCCTACAACCAGGGTCTACTATTGTGGGGAGATGAGAAAAAGAGAGGAGAAAATGACGTCAGAAGTCAACCAACTTCCACACTTGGTAAGATCAATAATTTTTATGTGTGCTTTGGAAATGCAATTAATGTCATCTCACTGTTTGTATTATTGTTGTATTTCTACACTGTATATTGAAAAACCTGAGTGACCTTGGTGAATCAGAAATGGTGTTAGATAAAGCAATTTTTAATCTGAATTTTTTGGAAACTAAAAGAGAAAAATTGTCTAATACCAGTAGTGTTAGTTTATTGTTCTGCTACACTGTCTTATAATGTTCATATCTGCTAGTTAGAGAACCAGGTATTTATACTTTTATCTGGAATCACAGAGAAGGTTGCAGCAAGTTTTCAATCTGGTTTGTTTTGCATGTGAATTGGATTTTTATGCTATAAAATTTGATAATTTAAAGCTGTTATATTCAGGTTACAAACAGGTAGTAATAATACTGCTGCATTTAAAATTTTGGCCATTATGGAAATATATAGTGAATTAAAGTTATAGTTTCCACCTTAGTAATGATGAGATGAATGACTCCCTGCAAGGTAAAATTGGAAACGACAAAGCAACTTTTGTTCTAAATTTAGTTAAAACTAAGACAGTGAAAAAAATTGTTTAAAAACAGTTATGTTATTTTGTTAAGTCCTGCTAATCCTGTCTTAAAGCTTAAACAAGTTGGCTCTCGCTTCTAAAAAATTATAAGTTTGTTGAATAAGTTATTTGGGATTATTGCTATATTGTTAAAACCTAAAGCTGATGCACCAGCAGCTCACACATAAAGTGTGTGGTTTTCATCAGTCCAGAGGAAGAATATCATAGGGTGGACGAGCAGATCAGCCCCCTTTCTGGGGTTGATATTGATTTCTCCTTATTTGTAAACTTGCCAAATCCCCTAGAAACCATCTGGTGGGCAAGATCATAAGCCCCAGGAAACAAAAAGAATACTTAAAGTTTGTTTGGGTTATGGAGTCCCTAAGCAACGAACTTGGCTTACTGAAAACTAAAATCTCTTATGTATATAAGTCATGGTAAAATAAAAGCAATTGTATCAAGCCCCAAGCTGTGATTGGTGAGATTTGACATTTAAGTTAAAAGCCATTGGGATTGCAACTAGTTTTATTTTGAGTTTGAATTAAGATACAGTTGTCTGCATTAAATCAGTATAAATGCCACAGGCTACTCAGAAGGAATCCTGCTACAGGTGAAGGTTTGTTTTTGGGAAAACCCAAGAGGACAATTTTAGCCTCCACCTAAGATGGGAACCTCCTGGATCAGTTCCCCATTATTTTCCTTTGAGAAGAAATGTTTTCCACCTGGCTATTCCTGAGTCTGGCTATGAAATGGATTTAGAGTGACTCTTATCTGAATTCAAACAGAACTAAGAATGTTTTATCCTGTCATATCTTGCATGTCCCAGTTTTTTCCTTTTATGACAAATTTCTCTAATAAGAGCAAGTGGTCAGTAAAAGATAGTAAAATTATAATGCAGGTATATGAAATTTTTCTGTTCTCAATCTTAATGTTTAGTCATTTCATATCCCAAATGACTGGGTAAATTAATATATGAGCTTCTCATCTGCCTGCCTGTATAGTCAAGTAAAATGTTTAATCTCTGGAATAGAACATTTTTTTTCTGAATGACATGGGAACAATTAGTCAAAAGGAAAAGAAAGCTTGTGAAACAAAGGTAAAGATACAAGTTAATCATTATCCCATATACTAAGGCTGGGATATATCTGATATACTAAAAGTGTTTGTTAGATCTGAGCTGTTCAGCTTAAAATTATATTCCTTTCTATACCCTAAGTAGTTTAGTAAAAAGGTACTTGGGCTAGTCAACTGCCTGTTACTAGATATATCTGCCTTTCTCCTTTAATCTTGAACCATGCATATTGAACTTTCCTATTAGATTTGTGTCTTTCAGATTACAGGCCAGTTCACCTACAGTTGGCAGCAAATAGTGGATACCAGTCTATACTCACCCATCATCCCCTGAATGTGATCTATGGGTCCCTTGGCACCCATTGAGACAGGGACAGCTCTACTCCCCTCTTTCAACCTGCAGAAACTATAGAAGCTGAGACCTCTGTCCCTCCTCCCAAATGAATTTATGTCCCAACTTTTTGAAGGGGGAATGATGGAATCCTAATGAAGCTGCCTCCATCCCCAATATCCAAGCCTCCATTTGGCCAAGCAGCCTTCCTTCCCTGTCTGGCCCTTTTCCCAACACCTTCTTCTACCCAACCCATTCACACTCAGTTGATTCTTTTGCTAAACAACAAAAAACAAACAAAGAAAGAAAAAAAGAAGTGGGGAGGGAATAGGTCAAGCATCTCCATCAAATCACCTATTGGGGAGTCAGAAAAATAAGCTTACCCCTGAGAGACAGGTACTTTATTCCCCAAATAGATAACATTCTCTTAAGTACTGTCACAAGGTGCTAGTGGTATAACTAACTCCTTTCCCGGTTTGACCTTCTCAGTGGGTTGGGCTCTGATAATGGGCCAGCTTTTGTGCCTATGGACCACAGAACTCAAGCCAGGTGGAACAGATCAGCTGGACCCTGAAGGAGTTCCTCACCAAATTAGCCCTAGAAACAAAGGAAAACTGCATCAGTCTTCTTCCCCTGGCCCTACTCAGAATTAGGTGCATCCCCAACCTAATTGGGCTTTCCCCCTTTGAAATTATATGTGGGCAACCCTTCCCAAAGAAGTCTCCCAGGAATCTAATTTTACTGCTTCTTGGCCTGGCCCCACTATAGGACTTTGTTTGTTTTCCCACCTCTCAATCCCACATTTAAGCTTCCCCTTGTAAGAGAACCTAGGTATCAGCTCCTGCATGAGTCACTTTCTGCTGGGCTCTTCCCAGCTCCGGCCTTGTCTTACCTTATACCCAGTCTTC